>NT_166529.1:153862-233811 GCF_000002855.4 Aspergillus niger | reverse complement strand
ATAATTGATTGTCCGGTTCTACTTGGTGTACTTTAGTAGCTGGCTGGCCGCCCATCGACCCCAGTGCCAGCAGAACTACTACTACGTACTAAACCACCATCAACATCAGTCATTCCACGTTCTTTTTCCCGTGTGATATCTGAGATAGGGAAAAGCAAAAAAATAACTAAACCAACTGTCAATGCATGCAACCCCATTTCACCCTGCATGTGATGCATCCTGTCAACTCAACTCCCCCCAAATCATTCATGGCTTCGTGGCTCTGGCTCCATTCTACCTCCAAAACGACATATTCTTCACCTCCTCCAATGTCACCTCCTTGATCTGCGTCCGAGGAAACCGTGCATCAACGGGCGCATCACCCTCCCCCAGTGCCAAATAATGCAGCCTCGACACACCCACCTGCTCCAAGAACGGCACCACGCGATGGAAATTCAGCCCAACCTGCGCCAATCCATGACTATCATCCGACAGACAGAACCGACCTCCGCGAGCCAGGAATTCCTTACAAATCTCCCCATTCGGATACGGCTCCTTCATGCCCTTCCTCAACGCCGCCGAATTAACCTCCAACAGACCCCCATATCCCGCCACGTAGTCCAAATTTCGTAGAATCTTCTCCCACACCCTCGGATAGTCCTGAAAACTCCGATCGGGGTCATCGCTCTTCAGCCGAATCAGATCAAAATGCCCCACCACCACCGGCTTCACCTGCTTCAGCATATCCAGCTGCTCATCAAAGTACGCCTCGAAGAGCAACTCGTCCGTTCCACCGGCTAGTGCGCGCGCCTTCTCATACAGCGGCCGGTCATAGTCTATGGGGACGGTCAATGTATGGTGCACGGAACCCATGAAGAACTCGAACGGGTGCCGCGACAGAGACTCCTCGATTAGCTGTCGCGAGGCCGGCCGGATCCAGTCGATCTCGAATCCGATGAGGATGTTGATTTGATCGGCGTATTTGGTTCGGAGGCGCGTGGCTTCGGCGAAGTAGGCGGCCTCGTTGGCTACGTGGCTGGATTCGGTGTCGCCGGCTTCGATCTGGGTTGGTTAGTTGTTTTAGTTAGGTTATCGGGTAGGGTGTATCGTAGATAAGATGGGTTACATACCTCTTCTGGGTAGAAATCTTCTTCATGGCGGGGCATGTGCTCTGTTAGGCAGAAGGTGTGGAATTTCTTGGATATGGCGAGCTGGATGATTTCTTCCAAGTTGTCTTTGGCGTGGCCGGGGCAGAATTGCCCGGAGTGGCTGTGATGAGTGAAGGGCATCTGGAGAGGTATTAGTAGGTGATCAACTTGTAGATGTGGTGGACTGAAGTCGTGATGATTCGCGATGTTGTATCACTTACTGCGGCCGGTTACCCCGCGATGGAGGGGTTGCTGTTGCTGCTGGTATATAAGGGAGAACCCGCCGGAGCTCGTGAAGGCCAGGCTAATTATAACTGGTCAGCCACTGACAAACTCACTGAGACGTGACCCTGGACTACTAGGAGGGTGGTGAAGAGGGCCGTGTGAAGAAGCAGGGAGTTGTTGCGGCGAGTCAGTCTGGCGCGGATGTTCTGCTCGACCGGCAGCTCCGCCAGCATCTCCGATTCCAGATACGAGATGGCGATCACGCTGCCTACACACTTTATTGCCGAGATTTATACCAATTATCATGCATCCATTACTATTGTACTCTACTATACATCTATTGATACACTCCATCTGTATACGTAGCTAGCCAGCTAGCTCTACCACATGTCTCCTCTCTCAAGCAGGCGCATCTTCACACCTCCCTTCATCCAAATATTACCCCAACACAGCCATAGCCCATCCCTCAATTGTCTCAGCGTCACACTGAACTGTTCAAACCAACTCCCAGTCTAGCATCCGCCACATACTCCCCTCCCCAGCACGTAAACCTTATATGAAATCCCATATACTCTCCTTCAATGAAGAATATACCTCACCCCGCCGCCACCACCATAGCAACCACATACTCCCCATCATGCGAAATCGACAATTTCCCTACCCTCCCTGCCTCATCCTCCCCCTCCCCATCTAAATATACCACCTCCGGCCTCCCCCCATCCTCCCCCACCGTAACCACCACATCCTTCCAGCTAATATGCGCCGCGCCGCGGGGCGCCGCTTTCCGTGCTGCCTCTTTGGCCGCGAACCGGCCTGCGAGCCACCGCGTCATGTCGGGGGATATACTTATGTTAGGAGTTTGCGTTTGGGAGGATAAGGGAGGGAGAGAAGGAAGGGCGAACCGCGTGCGAAAGTCTTGTTGTTCGCGGGCGTGGAGAATGCGGTGCGTGAAGCGGGTGAGGTAGTTGGGGCGGGCGAGGAGGCGGGTTATTCGGGGGAGGTGGACGATGTCGGTGCCGATGTTGAGGGCGAAAGGGAAGGGGGTTGGTTTCATGGTTGGTGCGAGGGTGAGTGGTGGTGTGGTTGAATGGGTGGATTGGGAGAGGTTCAGATTGTGGGTTGGTTTGGGATGTTATCGTGAAAGGTTGGATATGGTCAGGTGACTGACTGGCTGTGTGACTGGTAGGTTCTGAGTGATTGGATGGGAAGCTGTAGGAACTGGTAGATATGAATTTGAGTACTGGTACAGATTTAATTGACTGGAAGTCTCAGTTCCAGTAGGTAATGAATACTCTTGTTGGTTATGATCTGGTGGCTGTTTCACGCACGCTTACTTTCTACACCGATATGGAGCTCTTTGTAAGGATTTTACCAGTTCCAGACACGGCAAAGTTGGAGAACAAACGTTCACGGTGTATACTCTATATGTACAGATTCACACCTCCCGTGGAACCGCCAAACCGTCCCAGCAGGCAAGATTTCAAGGACACTGCCCTAGCCCGTCAGGGTAGAATCCAGACCACCCTGACCAACGACCCATTCGGTCATGGATATCATGCATCGAGCGTCTTCAATTAGGTTGCCCTCGACTGATTCCCGTATTAAAGCGGTATTCTAATGGTCTTTCTTTTTCTCTTCTCCGTTCACTTGTTTCAAGAAGTCCCTGTTATAAACATTAGCTTGAGTTCAAAAATTCCAACCATATCCTTCAAAGTCCTAATTGCAGATAGGTTCATCTTTTATAAAGGCGGAGACGTACTGAATGAAGGTCTCCTCATCCTTGGAAGAAGCCTGGATGGGAGGGGTGGCAGGCTTGGGCTGGCTACCACCACGAGTAGCGAGACCAACACCGCCGAAGAGAGCACCGAGAACGCCCATGGCGAGCTATATATAGTCAAGTAGTCAGTGTGAGAGTTCCCAGGCAGCTGGCAGAGTGTGCCATCGGCCGATGTTATGACCTCGGCAGAGATTGGTCCCGGGACAGGGGAAGGGTTGAGACGGGGCGGCAACGGAGACGTACAACGTGGGAGCCGACCTGCTTGCCGGCGATCTGGTAGTAGACGACCATGATGACGGATTGGAGGAGAGAGTTCAATGGAGAATGGTCAGGTCACAGCGGCGGATGTAGCGGTGCGATGCGAGGTCCAGCGGGAATCAGTCGTTGGACGGCTGCGATGGAAGTTGCGGCTATGGTCCTTGCCTGTTTGGGACTGGCGTGTTTGATGACTCAGAAATGAGTCAGACACACTCAAAGTGACCTTGCTGAGTCATGTGTCACGCGAGCTAGCTGCAGTTCACGTGATGTCCCGAAAGTGCCCGACACGTGAGGGTCCCGGGAAGACATCACGGGATATGATGGCATGATTGACATGCCCTTAAAAGCACGATGAATTGCGGTATCACAACACCTGCAGATGCAAATACAAAAGCTACAGCCAACATCTGACCACAGAAAGTACTCCGTACACCGTAGTTTTTAATTTATCCACCAACATGACAAACCCTCATGGTTATGGCGGTGTCATCACAGCTTCTCTCCAGTAACGTAGTATAGGAAAAGCTCCCCCCATCCGAACCTCGGGGGAAGTGAAATCATCCCTGGACGAGACGTGGAGATTTCCCCGGCTATGAGCTGAGCTTGCTTGCTGGTCGGTTACTGCTGGCGGTTATCCTGCAGCGAATCGCCGGCGCTATAAGATGCTGCCAGTCCATGGTTTCTTTCGGCCCTGGATTCGCTGGAGCTCCTGTTGACTTTGGAGCTGTTTGGATTTGAAGTCACCATCTCCTCTTTACTTCTTTTCCCCCTTGATCTACTAATCTTCATTCCTCGCTTCACTCCTTTCACATTTTCAGTCTGCTACACTTCATTTTCCTCTCTCTCTCTCTCTCTCTCTCTCTCTCCCTCGATACTTTTTTTCACTTCTCACTTCTTATCCAAGCGTTACTCATTAATCCAACTGTCGCATTTTATCCCATCATGTTCTGGGGAAAGCATCACGACGACACGCCCGAAGCGGCCCAACAACCACCCATTCCTCGCAAGAAGCTCCCTTCGCATTTACAAACCTTGGCCGACCACGACGACGGCTTCTACGATGACATCTATTCCTCGTAGTATGTCTGATACCTTTTCTTTTCATATCTCACTGTCATGTTTTATCCCCAACATTGTCGGTGTCGCAAGGGAGGACAAGAGAAAAAGCGAAGACGCTCTCTCTCTCTCTCTCTTTCTTTCTCCGCGTGTCTCCCCGCATTTCCGATCCCCGCAAGAAACCAAAAAAGCAACGCAACGCAAAACGGAGAATCACCCACACCACCAGCTGCTAGTTAGCTACTCATAGCATACTAACTAAATCTCTCTCTCTCTCTTCCTATCACAGCTCCGTAGACTCGACCGAAACTCCCTACCGCTACGCCGGTTACGCCAACCGTCTCCGCACTGTTCTTCTCTCCGCCCACCGCTATGTCGCCTACACCTCCGACATAGGCGAATCCTTTCGCCCCGTCGCCCACCCCTGGCTCGTGCGATCCGCCTATGCCATCTCCTGGACCTATCTAATTGGCGATGTCGCCCACGAAGGCTACAAAGCCTACCTCCGCAATCGCCGCGTCCTGGCTCCTCCCTGTGAGGCCTACAAGGACGCCAGCGATCTCACCCACGACAAAATCGCCAAGGGCATGGTGACCGGCAACATCGCCGGCTCCCTAACAGGCGGCGATACGCTGATGCCATGGCCCACGACTCACGTGCCTCTGGCTGAGGACTACCGCACGGTGATGGCCCAGCGCGCCGTGTTCCAGGGTATCGCCAGTATGGGTCTGCCGGCCTTTACTATCCACTCTGTGGTCAAGTACTCCGGGCGCATGTTGAAGAACTCCCGGAGTGTCTTTTTCCGCACTTGGGCGCCTATCGGGGTGAGTTTCTCCGCATTTGTCATGTGAAATCGGTATGGGGAATGGTCCGCTAACTATGCAATAAACTAGCTCGGTCTCTCCGTCGTGCCTTTCCTCCCGTACCTATTCGACAAGCCCGTCGAAGAGGCTGTCGAATGGGCTTTCCATACCGGACTCCGTGCCTATGCCGGTGAAGATGCCGTGCGTCCGCTACCTCAGGCCGTGAGAACTCCTCACGATGAGGACACCTCCCTCAGCCACTTCCTTAAGCTCCAGGCCGAGAAGAACAACGGCGAAGTCATGGGCCACGACGCTAACCTCTCCTGGGAGCAGTACAAGGAGGACCGCCGTCGAGCTAAGGAGCAGCGGATGCAGGAGCGTGAGCAGCGCGGCGAGGCCGGCCCGCTGGCCTTACTGGGTTTCGGGTCTAACTCGAAAGAAAAGAAAGAGTGATCATTTCATTATCTTTGACTGTGTTTTTTTTCTTGCCCAGGGTTTTCATATGTCATTGGCGACGGATGGATGGACGAATGGATCACAACTTACCTAGCTCATTTTCTGGGTGCCTCTCCACTGCATTTCTGTATTGTACATAATAGTCTGTTAGCGTTGTTCTTCAGGTGTCCTTATTTCTCGACTCTCATTCCATCCATTCAGCCAAGCATCATCAATCATCACTCACCTCATCAAATCAAGGACCAGGTCAGACACGTTATTACTTGCTATTCAATGGTCCTCTGCATCTGGATATGAACACAAAACAATCTTGCCTATCTACATACCTACTTCCCTATGGACATCAAACCCAAACAAAAAACTACAAATTTCATCTCTACAAAAGAATCAACCACATTTGAATATTTTCATTCAGCCTAGCCTAGCTTAGCCCAACCCAGCCAGATCAATCCGACCAGCGTGACTTAGGCCAGCTAGTTAGCTTGCATGCTTGCATTTCGATCTACTGAAAAAAGAGGAAATATACATCTGTACACATAGCGAGAAAAAAAGGACGGACAAAGAGGAAAAACAAACACGGGGTAGGAGAGTATAGCACGGCGTTCACTCGTCACAGCAGATACCTACCACCCAATCATTAGGAAAAGCGTAGGGGAGGGGTGAGTTCAGTCAGGAGGAATATGTAGTCCCATCCTGAAGGAAGATGGATGATCATAGGGAGAGGATGAAGAGAAATGATATAAAAAAATGTGAAATGAAGAAGAGTAAAAAAAGTGATTGCGGTGGCAGGTCTTTTTTTCTGTGTCACCATAAGGAGAGTAAGAATGGTATGGATGAAAGGGTAGTGGAAAATGGCACAAAACGTGTGGGGAATAAGAAGAGAAAAAAAAAAAGAAAAGGATATAAATAAACAGACAAATGCCGGGAAAATGAGGACACGATGGCATACAAAGATAAATGTGAATACAGTTGGGAACAAATGGCAACATCAACAACGCTTGGTATGTATTCCACACAGATTAGGGGCTCAAAGCCCCCAACAAGCTCTCTAGAGCGTTGCGTCATGGCTCTGGCTTATATTTTGGCCCTGTCTAGTTATTGAACAAAGTACACGATCCATTGTTTATAGGTGAAATACTGATGGGCTTAGTTCCAGCCGAGCGAATTTTCGGCCATCACCGGTGCACTGATCATCTGAGTGCGGCCAGTGCCCCGGCTGTTTTGACTGTTGCGAGAGAGACGGCCACCCGCGCCGAGGACGGACCCGGCCCCGCGGCCTTCGCTCATCTGGTCGACGCTCGAGGGGGAGCGCTGGTGCAGCTGGCGCTTCTTCCGGTACCGACGCGCAACCCAGAACATACCAGCACCATATGCTGCAGCACCGGCCACAGCACCACATCCGATACCAACGGCGCTAGCCTTGGTTGTACCGGATGAGCTGGTACCAGCATCGCCTTGGTTGTAGCCACTGTCACTGCCATCGCCATCGCCGCTGCTACCACCCGAGCCACCGCTGCTGGACGAGCTGCCACTGGAAGAGCCCGAGTCACCCACCAGAAGAGGAATGGAAGGGTCGATCATGGCCATCAACGTCTTGACCGTCTCGTTAGGCTGCTCGTAGAGCCTCGAGATGGGGTTGTGGAGCATCTTCCGCAGGGTGTCAACATCATCTGAAGGGATGTACATCAGGGCAACGGTAGCAATGTAGCCAGTGCTTGCCGAGTTGTCGTAGGGTTGGAGGTCATACATGACCACGTCAGAGTCATTGAGCTGCAACGCGTAGCCCAGACCCTCCGGAACATACATGAAGATCTGGGAGGAAGACAAGGGCGTTGTGGCCACAAAGCTCCAGCGCAGTTTGCCATTGAATCCGATCTGGACCAAGGTATCGTTGGCTGGCTGATCGGGAAGGCCACCAGAAGGAGAGATTGATCCAGGAAGCTGAGCAGCGGCAGTGCTGGTACTCGAATGGGTAGCCGTGCCCGTGCTCACTGCCGTAGTAGTCGTGGGCTCAACCACGAGAATACTCGACGGCAGATAGTTGTCAGAATCGGAGGTGGTCGTGGTCGGTGTAGGGGTTACAGTCGTCTCAGCGGCCGAGGTGGTCGTCGTGGTGGGTTGTTCAATCGGGGTGGGGGTTTCCTTGCTGGTAGTGGACGGGGCATAGGAAGGCGTCGCAGATGCCAGACTCGAGGACTCCTTGGTGGAAGTAATCAAGGGGATCGAAGAGGCAGGGCCGGAAATGGAGGTATACATAGACGCAGAGCTGGTGCCAGCGGCAGAACCGGAGACGGATCCAGAAGCAGTCGTAGGGAAAAGCCCAGCGGAACCAGAAGCAGATCCGGACACAGATCCAGACGCAGAGCCAGGAGCCGATGTAGGAATAACACCTGCAGATCCCGAAAGGGATCCAGACGCCGACGTAGGGAAAAGTCCTGCCGATCCAGATACAGACCCAGACACCGATGTAGGAATAACACCTGCAGATCCAGAGGCGGAACCGGAAGCCAACGAAGATGCCGATTCAGAAGTGGTTCCAAAAAGACCTGTCGAGGCAGATCCTGAGACGGAAGCTGAAGCAGATTCAGTCGAAGTAGGCATGATGATAATGCCACCACTGACGACAGGAGTCGAGGCACCTGCAGCGGAACTCTGGGTTCCGCTGGAAGCTCCAGGAATCAGAGCCGTGGAAGTGGCCGAGATACCTAGACTAATGCCCGAAGATTCCAAGGAAGCGCCTGAGGATGTGCCTAATAGGCCAGGAACGATATTGACAGATCCAGAAGAGGAGGAGGCAGGCGTAACCACAGGAACACTAACCGAGATGGTAGGGAGGCTCAGAGGGAAAGCACTGGAGTCGGCAGACTCACTTGCACTCTTGCTTGTAGCAGAGGCGGATCCGGTGGAAGTGGTGCTAGTAGGAAAGAGGTCTGAGAGGAAACCGAGCACTCCACCTGACGATGCGGGGGCGGAAGAAGAAGAGGTCACGTCTTCAGACGCAGATGGGATGAGGCTCGAGGACACTGACCCAGTAGCCTGGGTGGCTGCGCCTGACGAGGTGGCCTGGACAGATGTCACCTGGCTCGAGGAGCTCTGAGTTGAAGACTCAGACTTCGAAGTGGACTCCGCCAGAGGGACTTGAGCGGAAGAACTCTGGGCAGATGCGCTCTGGCTGGTGATAAGTTGACTCGAAGTCTCTGCCTTCGAGCTAGCAGTGGCAGGTTCCGATTTCGAAGCCTCGGCCGAAGACTCCGCAGTGGAAGCTGGAGTCGAAGAAGCTGGGCTGGAAGAGCTCTGAGTAGTCGAGTCCTTAGCCGTAGAACTTTCCGAGGTCGTCGAGCCGTCGCTTGTAGAACTCTTGCTTGTGGTAACATCTACGACGACGCCCGCAGAGCTCGAAGCGGGAGCGGGTGTCGCAGAGCTGGACTCGGCTGAGGACGCGGTAGGGCTGGCCGTGGTGGAGGCTGCGCTAGTGCTCGTAGAAGATCCCAAGATACTTGAAATAAAGCTCTCCCAGGACTCAGCCAACGAACTCTGGCTCGATGTAGTGGCTGCTGCTGCTGCCGCTGCTGCCGACGAAGGTGTCTCAGCTTCTGCTGCCGATGAAGAACGAGTCTCTGGTTTCGCCGACGATTCAGACGTAGAAGTGTGCTTCTCGGATTCGGACGTAGACGTATGCTTGTCCGAGTCACTGGTGGTTGAGTCCTTATCGGATGTGGTCGCGCTCGCCGTCGAAGTGGCAGCTGCCGCCGCCGGAGTACTCGCCGCACGCTCAATAGTAGAGCTAGTTGTCGTTGAAGCACCGGGAACGAACGGTGCTGTGCCCACAATAGTATGCGTAACACCATTGGCGTCCACGGAAATGGTCACAGGGACAACAATAACAGCAGGTGAAGGGTCAACGATCGGGCTTGTTTGTTCATTGTCCGAAGTGGGCGCCGACTCATGCGTACTGGTTTCGGACCTGGTGGTCAACTCGATAGGCGTAACAGGCTGGGAGGAAACAAGGGCCGCGGAGCTAACCTCTCGCGCTCCCAAATCCCGTACCTGTCCTGCCTCCCGGGCTGCGACGAGCTCGAGGCCGCCGAAGGACAAGAACGCGGCCAACAACGAAGTCGTGGGCGCAATCATATTGATTCGAATGGTTGGATAACAATAGCAGGCGATAAAGAGTGGTCAGGTGGTCGAAAAGACCGTAACAATGCTGAAATGAATGGACAGAGCGAAGGCTCAGATGGGAACCTCCAAAACCAAATATCCCAAGACACGAAGTATTCAAACGTCAAGGATCAAAGCTAGTCGTCGAAATTGCTGATGCATGGGGTCGGTGGTTGGAATTCGGATAGACTAACCCCCGGGGCTATATAGATGTCCTGTTCCCGGTGTTTTCGTGTGTCCACCTCTCCACGATTTGAACCAGTCGAAGCCAACGTATCTCAATCGGAGGATGGCGCGAGCGATGGCGATATTCCGAATCGATCGACGGCTGGGGATGCAATGATAACGATCGGTAAGCTTCCTGGTATATTGAGTTGAACCGAACAACAACCAGAAATGATGCAGAGATCGCCAAATTAGATCACCAAAAAATTTCCCGAATCAAATGTATCGATAGCGACAAGCTCTAGCAGCGCACTGACAGCTGACGGATGGATGTGCGCGCACCAACGGCGGGAGTTCGGTATAAACAAAGCGGGTTCAAAGAGCGGCAGGGGGGCGTGGTCGATGAGAAACCAACAGCAACCCCTCACGAAAACTACCAGCAAACAAAACAATAACGAGTGTAGAGGCGGTAAGGAGCGAGTGACAAGATCTAAGAAAGGGATGTTAAGTGAGAAAAACGGCCGTGGAGAGGGGGGGGGAGGTGGAGGTGGTAGTGGTAGTGGTAGTGGTGGAGGGGGGTGGGTTGTTATGGTGAACGGCGGTTGGAGGTGGTGGTAGTACCTGGAGAGGGCGCGACCGTGGGAGGGGGATGGGATGCAAGGAGAGAAAGGCTGAGGGTGAATTGGCAAGTCCCAACGGCTCGTTGACGTAGAAAAGGTGTTCGCAGGTGGGCTACGTCAACGAAGCACCGGCGCTGGCGAAGCAAAAACGGGGCGAAGAGAGGGGGAAGAGGAAGAAGGAGGAGGAGGAGGGAGGGAAAGGATGGTAGTAAAGAATGAAAAGAAAGATAGGCGATGCAAAGTGAAGAAGCAGAAGCAGAATAAAAATAAGAATAATAATACCAAAGGAAGGACGGGAAAAATCAAAAAAGGTGGTAGTAATAGGAACAGTAATAATAACAACAGCACTAAAATGAATGAAAGGAGAGTGAGAGGGAAGGGGAGATTACTTTCTGGCTGGCGGTTTAGTTTAGTTTGGCTTAGTTAGTTGGTGTGCCGGTCCGTGTCATCGCCTTTTTTTGGTGAATTTGATTATTTTGGGATTTTGGGACCCGGATTTTTACATTTTGACTTTACTTTACTTTCCTTAGCTCTTACCACCACTGGATTTCCGGGTTGGGCTGTGGGATTTGTGGTTTGGTACCACTGGAAAAAAGGGGGGGAGGAGGGAAGGGAAGGGAAGGGAAAAGGCACGGCAGGGGAAAAACGAGGCACACCAAGCACAGAGGGGGGGGAGAGGTGGGTTTGGGAAGGAAACACGCGGGAAAAGAAAAGGAAAAGGCCGTGGCTACAATGCCAGCCACCCCATGACAAGGCAATTAACCACACGCACCGGGTAGAAAGGTGGGCCCCCTTCTTCGTCCCACCTTCTTGCCGTACGGTATTGTACCTTGGTTGCCGTATCTTCACCTCGCATCCTCATTAGCCCAATTGCACATTTGCTCAGTTAACTGACGACAATGCCCGCAACAACCTGGGGTTGAGCATGTTCCTAGGTCTTTGCTGTTCAATGCTAGAATTGCTGTCGTTGCGTGTCACAGGTTCTGGACTCTCTGCCTACACCTCATACACTGCAAGTCATTGTATCCAGGCTAGAACTTATGTATGGGTGTATTTTACTAATGGCCGAATGAATGAATGGATAGTATGGATGGATGGACAGTGTGTGCGTGTGTGGCCGGAGGAACGTCCCAATGGAGAAGGCATGTACCCATGCCGCGCTGGTCGAAATTCCCCCCATCAAAAGGCACACTAGATACCAAACGATCAATAGTATACGGAGAAGAGAGCTTATTTGGGTGCTGACCATGGCTGCGCTCCGTCTATAGTGCAGTATCTATCTACAACGGCGCATATAAAGACCAAACCCGAACTCGCTACCGCAGGAACTATTGAGAACACCCTCACTCCGAGTGGTTCAGGCCATAGATCGCATGATATACAGTGGACAAAACTATTCTTTGGGAGGTCTAGACGTTGAAAGAGGGGTAGCATGGTGTATTTCGATCGACATACTAGGGTCTCGTCAACCGAACAGATATGGAGCACAAGGTGTCTATCAGGTATCTCCTCTTCACAGATCGGGTACTCCTCCGTGCACCTGTGCAGAGTAGAGGAGAACATTGCAGGGTATATTGTAGGCTGTGGGCTGTAGGCTGTCATATGCCCTGGATGTTTGCTCGAGGCTGGGTTGTTGCCGCAGCATGCAGACGGTGCATAGAGTCAGAAAGACGACGCAGCCTGGCAGTTGCACTTGTAGCTCACGGAGCCGGTATACGATTGGCGAGATGTTAACAAGGTGTCCAGTCATTCCGGGATGTCGCATGAGAATGGCCAGGAAAATTAAACCTATCACAGTCGGCTCGTATGGGGAGATAATGATGGAATGGGGAAAATTGATGCTTAATCTTGAGAATGGATCCTCAAATTTCAGGCATGTAACGGAGGATTCAAGGAGACTTTACTCACTGACTTACCTGGAGTCCTGGACAGGTCGCACAGCGTAAAGTGGCCGGTGAGGGTGGCCAGGGACAATTGCCGATCAGCAGTGGTACGGCGCGCATCGTAATTCCCGCCTCGCACGCCAGCCTCTTCTGCAAAGGGCATAATTCCGTCAAGGTTCGGACCACCACAAGGCCTAGACTGACGGCGTCGTTTTAGTGTGGGTGGTTCCTGGATGGATGTGGGGATAGCCCCGGTGCGTGGTGATACGGGCACCAAACTGAACTGCTGCAGCCTGCTTGACGGGCCGGCAACTGAGCAATAAACAACACCAGGCAAGGATCATCAAAAGAGAGAGAGAAAGAGAGAGAAAATCGCATGGCTTGGTTCGGTTCGCACAGGCGAACAAAAGGGTTTCCCTTTCTCGTAACTTGAATCGGAGGAATGTGATAAGCATGGGGTTATGCACCTGCCAGCCAGGATTATGCGGTCGGGTGCATTTCCTCCTCCTTGAGAAGAAGTATTCAATCAGTGTTTCCTCTCTGCCTAACATTACAGCCAGCAAAGAAACGAAAAGGCAGAAAAAAAAAAAAAAGAAAAAGAAAGTAAGATTATCGATGCCCCTTCCCCTCCCGCCCGCCGGGTTGAGTCAGTCACAATGGTCATCCACCCCCGGCTGTCTCACCATCCCTTCTTCGCCCAAAGTATCCAATACCAGCTGTGCCTCGTACGGAGCCACTACGTATGCACACCAGTCCCATCCATTCTACCGGTATGCAGCAGGCCTTACGATCCAATATTATCCAATATGAGAAACCTGTCAAGCTCCATGACATGAGTTATGTGATGTGCTAAAATGCAGGTAGCACTGCATCATCCAGAATTCTAGTTGCTGCCTCCAGGACAATCTTCTTCCATTCAGAAGCTAGTGGCGGACACTATTGACCTCAGGTCCTTTCGAGAACGTGCTCCATTCCGTTAGTCCTGGGCTAATTTCTTAGCCTACACCCGAAGGATGGGAGGGGGGCTGCTCGACACTCAGACTCCAGCAAGACCCAGCCCGGGTATCACTGAGCGAGGAAGACGATGGAAAGGCATGTTCATGTCTTACACCACGTGCATGCCCAGCGGCGCCAACCGTCGCCAGCAGGGAAAATAAAAAGTTATACTCTCTTTTTGCTTAGCCCGCCAGTCGGTGCTATTTGACAGGGCGGCAATCATCGATCTTTTTTGCCCTGACATGACTGGAATGTCAGAAATGCAAGAGAGTCGCTCACTGTTCACAGCCCCTGCTGGGGCCGCCGTCAGGGCTGAAACAATGGCTCTTTCCATCCCTTCGGTCTCAGAATTGCCACGAACAGAGTCGTACAAAATTCCACAGATCGCGTATTGGCTGAGACTCTTGGTACGACCGAAGACCAGCACAGTCAGAAAGGATTTGCAGGAGCGCCCCATGGTCATTGCTTCTTCGAGTGTTGGATCTCACGAAGAGCATGGCCTGGGGCGATGTGCCACTCTAGAAGGTTGCCGGTCAGAACCGCTTCATCAGCATACGCAGATCGGAAAAGTCAAAGCTTCGATGAGACCCAAGTCCAGATGAGTTCCTCTGTAATATCTACTTGGGGAGTTGGATCGTCGTGCGCCTGAGTTGAGTACAGACAGTAGACATTTTGGTGATACTACTAAGGAAGCTAAGTCAGTGGTAGCACCTACGGAACTCCGTCCGTCCAGCAGTGGCACCATTTTTCGCGTTGCTATTTTAATCCCGTAGGCTGAGTCCGTTCAAAGATCATCTCTGAGTCTAAGCCTTGGACGGACGTAAGACCATACACTGACCATTGTTACTAGGCCATTGTATCTTGAGGACTTCAACAGAGAGGCCCATCACCCATATCTCTATCCTGATTCTATTATATCATATGCTAAATGCGACTAGTTCTGGGAACGGGGGATATGACCCTGAATCTCATGAACCATGGACAAAAGTTGCCAACGATCCAAGGACTGGGAAATTACTTCAAACAGACACTAAGCCTGTTCCTGACTGCTGCCCCACCGTGGTCCTTGGTTCCATTGGCTAGTTGTCGGCTCTTGGCGCGTGCATTACCCCCATGCGGACTAGCCTCGCCCATTTTGAGGCCTGCGATTTCCTCCCACTCCGGCAGATCCAATCCTGGAGACAGTCAGGATGTTCGGATCAGAGCCTGAAAAAACGTCGATCGGTTCAGGAATTGCAATGAACTATCCCTGAATTGCTCCAACTGCAAATCCTGACGGTTCAGCTTCCTACAAGCTCCTACGAAAGGCCTCTCTGAGATGGAGAACTATGCTAATAATAGCGGATCGGTTCTTCCTTGCCATGACCCATTGGAGACTGAATCTGTGCTTTTACCGACCCAGCCGATCTGAGACACAATGGTTCGCTTAGACACGATAGAGGATCCTGCATAGAGCACGGAGGATGGAGTACTTTGTAGCACTAATGATCTTCTAGCATCAGCTATTTGAGCTGCATCCGACAGCCGGCGTGGCATTAGACATAACTAAGCCCAGCTGCCACTCGAATCCATGCATAAAGTCACCGTTGGCATTCCGATTCCTACACGTTAGAAACCGGGCCGGTCGACGGGTAGACTATTCACACCAGGCTCGCCGGTCTATCCGTTGCACCCAGCCGAGACGCAAAGTATATGCACATAAGCAGTGTCTATCTGCATTTGTCCAGTTATGTACTCGCATAGGATCACAGTGGTATCAAGGAACCTGCATTGCTTGCTTCTCACAGACGAGAACCTCGACTCGGCACACCTCTCACCACCCCAACACACTCAATCTCCACATCAGTCCCCATTGGCAATGTCTTGACCGCAACGCATGTACGAGCCTAGGTTCATGAGTAAGTATGCGACTCCGACGGAAGGGAAACGGACGGATCGCACCGGTAACGGATCCTCGAAAAAAGCAGCATAAATTTCATTGACAGCGGCAAAGTCATTCATATCAGCAAGGAATATGTTCATTTTCACGGCATCCTGGAGACTAGAACCGCCTGCTTCAAGGACGGCACCTAGGTTGTTGAGGATTTGTTTCTGGACTCCGTTAGTTGAGCAGCCTTACAATACTCTCTATTTCGGGGAAATGGGGTTATTTATGTAATGAGGAATCTCGTACCGTTCTTTCTTGGATTGAGCCCTCAACCATTTTGCCTGTAGCAGGGTTCACGCCCACCTGCCCGGAGCAGAAGACCATGTCGCCGACGACGATGCCCTGGGAGAGGAATGGCGGTGGGAGAGGGGCCTTTTGGGTACGGATTGGAATCCGGGTTGCTTTGGACATCGTGAATCTGGTAGAAGCTGCAGTTTTCTATTTCTGGCAGTCAAGATGACATATAATGTTTCTTCAAAAGCCAGTGATGCTTCGAAAGATATATATACCTGGGGAAGGGCGGAGGTTGATGATAAGCGGGGAAGTTGGAGGAGTCGCGCTTATCAAGAGTTGCGACCCACCGAGATGTGACTAAGAATGTTGGCGATAATGAGGAGATCATGCCCACCACTGAGATAATATACTGTGACTATCACAGATTATGGATATAGATTCTTCAGGTGTATGATACTACAACATTACTAGGCTAATTCAGTTTGAAAAAGTTGTTTCATGGATCTGGCAGTATCAACCGGTTGGAGACCGCTATACTAACTGTGCCACAACTATATATCTCTCTACAAACATGGATGATGATACTTGCTCTCTTAGAACAACATCTGCACCATCCATCACAACTAGTATTCTACGCTAAGTACATCATGCAAAACGCATCTAGCCACACAATCTCACCAATATAGCTCACCTATGCAATTATAACATAACTAATTACCCCCCAAGCCAGAACACGCCCAATATCCTCCAAATGCACCTCCCACATTCACAGATCTCGTGCAATGCAACTGCCAACTTCTTCATCCTTAAACATCTGAAACGGCTCAGTATCCGCTGAATGTCTCCGCATTCGCAGAGAACACAAACGGAACACGCAGATTCACTCTCACAACACAAGATAGGCCTTGCCATGGCGACTAATCACACCAACAACTCTGATTTTGAGCACTGTCTGTGCTACAAGATGCAGAAAGGTTCCTCTCCTTCTTCTTATCCTCATATTCCTTCTCTGCGTTCGTGAACCCCGGTGATCATGGATCCCGGGGCTGTGCAGAAAAGGCTTGCCCAAGCAGCCGTGAAGCTTTACAAAGCTAGGAAGGAGCTTAAGAGGTACAAGGCCGCGAAGAAGATAGTTGAAGAACAAGAAGCGGAAGCAGCCGAAAAAGCAGAGACTACCGAGTATATCAGGCGGCCAACCTTCTCCATCCTGGAAACCATTCTCGAGGTTTCAGAGGTAAAGACAGTTGATATCGAAGTCCACGGCATGAAAGCCAAGTTTTATCTAAGCCGTCCCGACGAAGACATCGTGCCTCTGCGGTACCTTAAGAAAGCAGACACTGACAGTGAGCCTATATACCTATTCTAGCTCATTCGACACTATCCTCCTTATGGAGTAGGCGAATCAAGTCTGAAGGAACAAGACTAACTCAGAACTAGAGATCGTCCATCGCGCAGTATGGATCTTCAGCAAAGCCAAGGATGGACGTCAAGTCAATCAAGATAAATGGCCTACCCTCGAGACCGTTTTCTTCGATGTCTTCCATAACCTCAAGAATTCTCCTCAGTGGGATAAGGCACTTTTTGATGACGATAAAGGAAGTACTGCCACCTGTCCACCAAACACTGATTTCAGACTGGCACGCTTCAACCAGGACAACGTACTCCATGCTCTTATATCCGAGCTGTTCTTCAATGTGGATGTCATGCACCCAACCTCCAAGCCTATGCTCTGGTTTCACCTTCAGTACGTAACAACATCAACCCTGAAAGACCCTACACAACCACCATCCACTAACGCATCATCCTCTTCCAACCAGTCCGAAAGTCATGGGAGAAACTTTAGAGTATTGGACCGGATACAAAGAGAAACGTCATGACGGACCCTGTTCCTCCGGCCGGATTGTCGTCGAATACTACCCGGACGCCATGTTCGCACGCACCGTTCTGCCAGTCGCAACTGTATAGTCTCCTCCCAATCCTCCCCTGAAAGACCAATCCACTAACAAACCCCCCACAGACTCTAACCGACAACCAACCTCTCGACAAAGCCCTATGTCAAAACTTCCAACTGCACCTCGGTCAACTCCTGACCAACCTCCACCACCTCCACATCAACAAATACTGCCTTCCAGACCAAGAAGTCTTCCTCATCAACCTCCACGGAAGCAGACTTCACGTTCAACGGGCCGTTTTCCCAAGTCCTAAGATCTCCCGGATCTACTGCAAAAAATACAAACCCGCCGATCCCAAAAGTGAACTGCACACCTTCCGGGCTGGAGACACCACCCGCCGCTACACTGAGCAAGATCTGGAATATGACATAGATCAACTCGACTGGCTACACACCCTCCGAGAAGACAATAATGAGGCTCCGGACGAAGAAGATAAGCCCGTGATCCGCGTGCTCGCGAGCCAGGAATATGATCTTTGGACCAGGAGCGGCTGGCATGCGGCGTTGAAATTGTTGGCTGGCTTGAATCGTTATTTGATGGGGGGCCGCGCCAAGTGTGGTGTCATGCAGAACATGTTCGAGAAGTTTCCGATTGCTGAGTCTCCCCCTAAAGAGTCGTCTGCGGCCAAGAGCTGAGGGATGAATGGTGGCTGTGGTGGGATGATGCTCGGTGTTGATCTTTGTCCTTCGATTTTTATTTTCTTTCGGTACTCTTTCTTTCTCCATACGTTGCCTTTGCTTGCTCGTTGCTTTCATCTTTCTTTCACATTCTACCCATACGAAATTGATGTTACGCATAGCGGGACAATGGCGTTAATGGAGCAGATAGCGTAGCTTAGTTGAATGGAGATTATGACTCTAGTTACAGAGAGGAGAAGCACTACATAGTACATACTCGTCATTTCCATGGCGAAAACCAGCACAAATAATCATACAAGCTTGTGCGAAAACAGCCTATTTCAGTCTCCATGGCGCCGCTCAGACTCAAAGGCCGTAAAAGCATCGATACCCCGACCATCCTGTCCTCCCGTGCGGAAGTATTCGACTACAACACTTATGGCGTAGCATGTCCCCGCAGTAGCCACGCCACTGAACAGCATCCTGCGCAAAGCTTGGCCAACTCTGGATTGGCCTTTCGAAGAAGAGTAAGAAGATCCTTGAGCTTGCGAAGTCCCGTCTGACAATTGGACCTCATGATCAGGAGCTTGGCTGGAGATATGCTCCTGCGACAGCTGGATAGGTGATGTAGACTGTTTCAGAGCTCCGTTGTTCTGGCCGTCAGGGCTTGTTTCGATCTTGTCTGCGGCCTTAGAAGGGGCGTTGTCATGTACAGAACTGCTGGCTTTCCTGAATACAAGAATATCTCCACCACCGGACACAATCTCGTAGCCATCGGTACGCATTCTTGCAAAATGGGGCAGGAATTTGGCAGGGGCGTTCAGGCGACCTAGAATTTCTGCCGGGTGAATGGTCTCGTCTGAAGCATGAAAAGATGAGCTTGTCTCCGCTTCGTTTACTTGAAGGGTTGAGGGATCGTAGGCAAGGACTCGATAGGTTTCAGTTGATGGGCTGTCAGCGAGCGGCTGCTCAATGATAGCAGTTTGATCGAAGCGTTGGGCAGATCCCTGCTCTCTGGCCTGGAGTACCTGGGAAGGTTCTCGACTTTCTGCAGTTTGTTGATCGGGCTGTACACCAATATCTGATACCTCTGGCCTGTCTGCGCCTACAGTCTCATGCTTTTGAAACTTGCTTCGAACGCTTTGAGCATCGATGTCACCAGCTGGATCGACAAATGAATCGAACCTATCGTCCAAAGATTGGCGAATTTGCTTTTCAATCTCAGGGTCAATACTGGGCCTGGCCAAGTAATGGGAACGGATATCACTAGCACTGAGGATGTCTAGATCCTCGTCCCTCTCAGCTTGCACCCTTTCCTGTTCTTGTGCTGTACTTAAAGTGCTTCCAGGCGCATCTGGAGGTCTCATCAAGACCTCATGGCTTTGCTGGTCTCCAAACGGGCGGCTATTGACTGGTGCTTCTAGGTGATCATAGGTGCCGCCATTAGTGTATTCTCCTTGAGGCTTAGGTTGATCGGCCATGATCGCTTCTGAGAGACCGTTGACTTTCTCAGCAACATCTCTCTGGTCTTTCAAAGCATCGATTGATGGCTCCAAAGCTTTGTAGCGAGCTTCTGTTGGTGGATCCGATTTCAGTACCTCAGGAGCTTGGTAGGGTTCATCCGCGACTGGCACCGCCTCAACACCTTGATGCGATCTTTCTTCTGCCCTTTCATTTCCTGATACTGTCGCCGACTTAGATTCTATGGCTGATCTTTCAAAGGGCGATAGATAGCCAGTAGGTCCAGAATGAGGCTTTTGGCTCCCGACCGATGCATCAATATCGCTTCCACGAAAACCCTCCTCTGTAGCGACGGGCTGCTCAGTGCCTTTGGGTATCATACGGCCACTAACAGGGTCGAATTCGTAGCTTGGTCGATTAATCCCTGATACAACCTCGTCTGAAGATGGAACCCCACCACCCATCTTTGAATTTGGCTTCTTGGGTGATTCCGAAGAGTCCTTCGAGGCCGCAGCAGTGGCCTTCGGACGTGCTGTCGTATCCATGGTACTTTCCGACTTGCCAAGACCTAGAAATGAACGACAGAGGGAGGTAAATGCGTTATCGAGCTTCTCAAATGAGCTGAATGGCTGTAGCCTTCTTCCGAACAGTGCTGCGTATGGATCATTATCAATCTCTCTCTTGATCTGGTCCATTCTGTCCTTGATGCGGGACCTTTCGGCTTCCCAAAAATCACCCTTGATACCACTTCGATGGTCAAATTGAAAAGGTTTATCTCGATCATAGCCCGGTCCGAAACCTCGAAACCACCACGGATGATGACTTTCGTACACGTTCGCTTTCCGCGGGCGTGCGGGCTTTTCACGAAGCTTCGACAGGCAATATCGTCGGTGTCTATCCATCTGCTTTTCCAGATAGTCGTAATTTATTCTCTCGCCTGGACCCCGCCATAAGTGACGGCGTTGGTAGGAGGACCTTAGAAGTCGTGATGATGCGAAAAGTACGGCTCGAGAGTGAGTTACGGACCGTTTGACGGCCCTGATATCTGAAACTGCACTCGGGTAGACCATGGTTGAGGTTCGCAAGGGCCCTGCCTGAAGTATATAAGCTAGAATGAAAGGACGCTTAGCAGGGGGCGATGAAGCTCTTCGACCACGACGTCAGACCGGATTCGGACGGCCACAGGAGCTGTCTTCCGTTACATCACAGGGAACGATTAGTGGTTGGGAGGGCCGCTACAAGGACAGTAACCACAGACTAAGACTTTTACCTGAGAGACAACTAATAGAATTATTGGAAAGCGAGCTAGAAATACTGACGAACGAAGCATGAGTGTGAGCTGGAAGTGCAAGGGAGAGAGAGAGTTGGCAGCTGATAAGGCGGCGAGAGCTCCGATAAGCCAATCACGGGGCAAACGCGGGGTTGTCGGTCTGTATTCATGCCTCAGGCATTCAAAACAGGTAGATCATTATATAGTGGATTTCTTATTCAAAATGCCCGTCATCTCTATATATCACGGTTGTCTATGCTAACTTTTGCAAGTCCTAGATCATCCACTTCCTGCTGGCCTGGGTCAGATGCAATATAATTGAACCAAAACCGTAGCCCCTCAATACCCTGTTCTCTGCAAAGAACACCCTTGTCCTCTGCCATCTCCAACTCCTCTGCTGCAACGCCTACACTCCATTTGAATCGCTGTGCCGCCTCCTGTGCGGTCACGGCACGTCCAAACAGACGCCAGTCCCAGGCTACCGGTTCCGTGGGTGGCACCTGACGGAGCTCTGCCATCCAGTCTAGCAGCTGCTGAAGGGTCTTCTCATCAGTCCAGTCGTATCGCTGAACAACGAGCAGTCCACTCTTGAAACGTCGCAGACGGACTGGCAACTTCAATTTCTCCCATAGCTCTGCAGCCTTCTGGAAGTCCGAAGGACTGACGAGCTCGACCCCGTTCCGGGATCGGTTGAAGATTGCCCACAAGTCGATAAGACTGATAATCCCGCCTTCCTTCTGTAGTATGCCCTTACGATCATCGGTAAGATATTCGGCCAGATTCCGGGACAACTCCGACAGATATAGGCTCTCCGCCCCGGAACCGAGCATATCTTTCGTCGTCACCATACCCAACGCCGCCGCCGATTCTGAAAGGACTGCGCTGGTTTCAGCGGAGCTTTCGTCACTAGCCATCCCCGACTCGCGGGCTAGCGTCTCAGCAAGCGCAACAATGTGTTTGGCAGATGCCATAAGAGCCTCGAGATCCTCGAAAGCATTGCCAATGACGAGCTCATTGTTCTTACGAGCCTCAAGGCCTCGTCGCTCAAGGCCCGCAATGCCAACTCCCGGTGAGCGGGGTAGGGATGCTCCAGGGCCGTTCGGTGGTGTAGGCACGGCCAAGCCTTGTACTTCAGAGCTTGATTGCGATGGTTGCTGTGGCACAGGCGGAGCATTGTAGAGCAGCCATTTCCTCTGAATCAAGGCGCCCTTCAATCTCTCATGAAATATCTTTTCGCCGCCTCCACGGAAAGACAATTTCATGCTATCCTTGATTTGCTTGCTCTTTATATTACCCTGGTCAAAAACAGGTGCTGGGGATTCTGCACGGTAGTGATCGCCATTGGTGACCTTAAGAATATTTGAAGAGACCAAGGAAGCTCCACACATCTCACATTCAATGAGTGACGGGTGGTTGACAAATGTGCAGCGAGGACATGACACTTGGGCGCCATTTTGTGGAGCTATTAGGTTCTTGGAGTTATTACTCTCAAGCGAGGATTCGTGCCCGGGTTGAGAGGTGGGTGGTGTCGCCACAGAGCTCTCACGACTGGTTGCAGCAGTAATTGCAGCCTTGAGGATCGTTGCGAAAGGGGGTTTGATACCACATGCTAGACAAGGAGGTATAGGCGTGGACGCGGTAGCGGTGGACGGGTCGAAATTGGAAGGCACGGGATTGGAGAAGCTGCATATAGGACATACCCATGTCGCATTCACAGGTGGAGGAAGCCCCGCGCTAGGATGGTGCACAGACTTTGGGGTCAGAGGTGACTGCGATCGAGAGGGACTTGCGCCAGCGTTTTTCGACCGGTCGATGTTCTTCAGTGGCTTAGGATACACCGTGATCTTTGGAGAGGACTTCCAGAAGCTTGCCTGAAATAATTTAGATTTCAGGTCGATTTGCATGATTAGACTAGAACGTACTTGATACTCTGTTCTATCGATATCCTTGAGGTCAATGCCAACTGAGTATTTCCGTGGCTCATCAACTGCTACATAACAGACACGATGCGAGGTCAGATAGGCATGGCCATTCTGATAATTGGGGATTTTATATTTTCTGATCATGCAAGAGACATTAGAAGTCAGCAATTGAGAAGATATATACTGAGTCACTAAGGCTCGGTTCCAGAAAAAGTGTAATGGACCCAAGCATGGCGAGACCACCGATGCAGCAGGTGAAGTAATAACCGGCTACTCACCCTTCGTACAACCCCACCGCATCCTGGACAAAGAGTAAGGTCTCGTCGGGCAACAGCGAGGGGCGAAGCGCAGTTGTCAGATCCAAAGGCTTGAAGAACATCTAGTAAAACCAAGCAGCATCTCTTCACGATGGAGAGGGTGAAGAGGGGCAGAGTATACGAAAGCGAGATGCCTTGGCGCTGGTTGTATTGCTCGTTATCAGTCAGATCGACGTGCTGATGTAATATTTCCATATATAGTAGGCGGTAGGCTGTCTCCATGCCAAGACGAAATCTCCGCCACCGAGACAGGTCAAGTTATCCAAGCGTCAACTAAGCGAGTCTCCCTCTCTCTCCGCTCATTATCGTTATTCTCTCACCCCAAAGCCTGGAGAACGAACCCCTGTGGATACTTGCATATCATCTTGTCTCTTCTCCCCTTAGAAACAGACCGACCGATCTCACTTTTCTCTTACATTCAGTGATACCTACTCGGCTCTGTTGGTGTAGGAATATGTTCTGACTGGCCCGGAACAAATCATCCGTAGTTAATACCTCTCTTTTCTGATTATCATCACTCTTCGCATTTCTTTATTGTCTCTTTTTGCACTGGTCCTTAATTTAGATCATCATTTCTTCATCATGAGCTCCGGCATCCCACCGTGGCGTGTTGCGGCTTCAGCCACCGCTACCACCTCAATTCACTCTGGCCATGGTATGCTTCTGTTCCCGCCCGTGATCTTTGTTCAGACTTGACTAACGTGGCAGTAGTGGCCCCAGCTTATATCCCAGTGCAAGCACGCCGTAGTATCGCGCCCACAAAAGCCACGAACCCCGGTCCTTCACCTACAACCCCGACGACGTCTACCGATGCCGCCACCCGCAAACGAGTAGAATTCCCAGAAGCTGTCCGCAAATATGTGCAACGCAGCTTTGCGCCCGAAAACCGCCTTTCCGGGGTCGAACGGAGTGAGATGGAGGCGAAACTCAAGTCGGTCATCACAGAGGCAGCAGAGGGTAACATGCTTGACAAGATCGACTGGGAAACCCTGCCTCTGCCGCAGGTCATGGTTCAAAATGACCGCAACATGGTGCTCGCCAGCCCAGGTGTCTCGACTTGGGCCGCATTTGGGACACTTTCGCCGAAGAAGTCGAGCACCCCGTTGGTCGACCTATCGAAAAAGAGGAAATCGGTGGAGTACCACGGAGACGCGAGCAGCTGTCCACCATGGAGACAAACTAACAACCAGAATGCCTTTGAAGACCGAGTCACTTATCCTTCCACAGACAAGCGGCAGAAGATGGACAGTAAGAACCCAAGTAAGTCAAAAGCTAATCTGGAGATGCGGAGGAAACGTTTCGAGGACGCACAAGGACGACATGGATCTTCACCCTCTTCCCGCGGTGCATCACCGACCCCCAATGCAAACCAAGGCCCTGTTGTCGGAAGGTGCCAGGAGCTCGAGAAGAATTACTTCCGCCTGACTTCTGCACCGAATCCGGATACCGTCCGTCCCTTGCCGGTCTTGATGAAAACATTAGACCTACTGAAGAAGAAATGGAAAAAGGACAACAACTATGGCTATATTTGTGACCAGTTCAAATCCCTCCGTCAAGATTTGACTGTGCAGCATATCAGGAACGAATTCACTGTCAGCGTCTATGAAATCCATGCCCGGATTGCCCTAGAGAAAGGTGACCTTGGTGAGTATAATCAGTGCCAGACTCAGCTACGAGCGTTGTACGCACAGCAACTTGGCGGTCATCCTACGGAGTTCAAGGCCTATCGTATCCTCTACTTCATCCATACCCGCAACTGGACGGCCATGAACGATGCCTTGGCCGATCTAACTGCAGCAGACAAACGGGATCTTGCTGTGAAACATGCGTTGGATGTCCGTTCCGCTCTTGCTCTTGGGAACTATCACCGTTTCTTCCAGCTTTATCTCGATACCCCGAATATGGGTGCTTATCTAATGGACATGTTCGTGGATCGTGAGCGACTTTCTGCACTCGCAGCAATTTGTAAAGCGTAAGTATTTGTGCAGACTTTACATGTGACGCCCGCTAACTTTGGCAACACAGATACAAACCCGATGTAAACATCCGTTTTATTACTGAAGAACTTGGTTTCGAGTCCGACGAGCAGAGCGCACGCTTTATTTTGGACCATACTTCGGAGGACCTCCTCCAAGAGAAAGATGGCGTGGTGAGACTGCTTACGGGTGGCAGGGCCGGCCAACTCTTCGAAGGAGCCAAGGCCGAGGCCCACCGAATTGTCGATATCAAGGGACAGATCTAAGTTCTGTATCTCTCGCTCTTACTTTCTTTTTCTTTCCTCTTTGCAACCTGCGGTTTCACTTTCACCTTCCGACTCCCTCGTCACCATTCTGGATATTTCTAGCACACCCTAGCTTTCCCTATTCTGTTCGTTTCTTCAGGGCGCTTGGAGTTCTGTTCATTCTGTTTCCTTGCCCCCGGCATTAGAGGCGTCCTGCATTAACCGCTTGCGATCTATACCCATTTTGGCTTGAGGAGGATTGGTTGTACACAGAATAAAAAGTCGATGGATGGAAGGCAGAAGTGGGTATAAGGGAAGGCGTGTAACGTCTGTCTGATAATATTTCGGTAGCGCAGCTTCAATACAATGATCATTGTGAATTTCAAAACATATCAAGTATGGGCAGCAGCCCATTGGACCCACCACGGCGACAAATGATACATAGTCTGTCTATCCAGTAGGGGATCAGAAACCGTCATTCATTATTACCATACCCAGTGCGCGAATTTCATCCCCTCTTAACCTTATAACCTCCCCTCAATCCAATAGCATCATACCACTACCTTAAACATCAGACACATCCATCCATCCAAACATTATGTATCCAACAGGACACACCACCACAATGGACCCACAATGAGGGGTAAGCCAAAGAGTCGAGAAGTAGGTACCCCGCAATTCATCAACAAGTGAGATGAGGTCAAGTTACATGAATAAAGCAAGTCGACCGTTAGAGGAAGATCTACAGTGATAAGTCAACAATAACCATGTATGTATCTACTATCTGTCTGTCTACCCTCGTACATACATGGCACTATGCTGAACACAGTTTAATTCATCTGACGAGTCGATCTCGATCTCCCCCCCCGTCCTAAATAGTCCCCTCCCCACCGGTCTAGACCCGTACTTTGGTTCTTCCCACTAGTACTTCCACACTAACTATACTGTAGTCGTGACTACGCATATACTTTCCAACCTAAGTAGGTCCTCAGGTACTAGATAACCGTTATCCGGTGGTGGCAAAGCTTGGAAGACAAGACAAGACGAGACGGAAATCAAACCCGACGGTGGGCGCATCTTGCGTTTCCGTTGATGATCTGCTGTAGATCGATTTCGATCATCGCGAGTCAGTGTCCCCCGGATAACGTATGAGGTACTAGTAATATTAGTTACTTACTACTACTTCCTGACTTGATTTAAATTGGAGAAGGGGAAGGGAAGGGGATGGTGCATATGACGTCTGGAGAATGATATATCAGATTTGCAGGGCGATATGGGCATCTGCACGAGGCTGAAGACGGCATATGTTTTAGGGTGGTAGGTGTTGTTGGATTCGTCGAATGAGGTTTTGTTTCATCCTCTGTTTCATGGTCTATAGTACTGTTGACTGAAACATGGTGATTATAGTTGAGTTGCAGTAGTAGTAGTACTTTTATTATGGTGGTGCGGGGTTCAGGTTGATTCGCTACACACAATAGTACATCGGATCATGATTTATGGATCGTGCTTCACATTCACATTTATGGGCTTTGTGGCACAAAGTACAATCAGCTTGTGTGTTTTAGCTCAGCTACAAAGGACTTTGTACTGCACTTAGCTGGCTGGTGGGCTCGATGGATCGATCAATTTTATCCACCCACATCCCGAGTGGCGAATGATAGATCAGTGGTGCGCTTATTCGTTCCAGCTATCTCCTTAGAAACTTTTATAGTAAGTACTTTGTGTAGTTAAGCTGCTGCAGCGTGCCTCGACTACTGTATCTAGTTAGTAAGTAGCTAGCTTTATCTCTGTCGGCTACTAACGGTAGAGGGATAGACTGAAATTCTATGGTGTGGTGTGGCGTTCACTTCAGCTTTTCCATCTCCGCATTAGTTTTCCTTCTTTTCCTTTTTCTTGTTCTTATACTCGCATATACGAGCAATAACCTTATGCGGACGGCAGTCTGTGTTTAAGCCCGGTTAGGGATTTGACTGGGTGCTGTGACTGAGCTGTCTGGTCAAGTACTACTTACCTGCAAGGGTGGTGTGTCTGTGAATATGGATGAGGTGCAGGGTGTACAAGGTTTTAAGAAGTGACTTAGGTTATGGATCTAGATGATTATGTAGTAGAGGAATTGCCTTGGAAAATCCATGTCATACTCTGCAGCCGTGGTATGCCACTACTGTAGGTACTGAATGAGCGAAAGATCGCGTGCATACTATATCTGCTTTCGTAGATACGAAAATGAATATTTGAGGCTGCATGTCAAGTACTTGACCTTTGAAAAATTACCAGTCTAAGGCTTAGCGCTTCGAAAGAGCTCAGTCGTCCCTTGCAGCCTCGGTCATATTGGAAGAAAAAAGTGCGGAGATATACCTCTGCCTTGCCAACTAGCATTTGGGTTACAGTATGGTTGGGATCCAAACTAATCCATCTTGAGGCGGAACTCCGGGGGGTTCTCTTTCAGACCCGATAATCCTCCATGTAGACTAAATGGAGAAGAGACCCTTTGCCGATCCAAACAGATTGGAAATTGTGTAGCAAATGTAGAGCTGCGTTGGGTGACTGAATTGGGTAAAATCCAGGCATGCAACCATGGATGCGCTCCCAGCCTAAGTACCTTTTTTCCCCGTCCGAGCTCCTTTGCAGAGTTTCAGGCTCGGAGGTACATCGAAACGAGGAAAGTGATTGCCCAGGAGAAGGGTAAATTAGGAAATATTTAAAAATTGGGAGCAGTCCGTTCTTTTCCACTTCCCCCTTCTCCGCTTAGTAAAAATAAGATTATGAAGTCGTCCGGGTTAATTTAACTCAGCTACGATTATCGAACAAGTCTAGATACCTATAGAATTGGCTACAAACTAGTTATTTAAAACTAGTTGACACCTGAATCACCCGGCAGTTGGCAGCCCTCCGTTAATTAAAAAGAAGCGCACACAGACCACACGAGTGTGGTGTGTGGTGTGTGTGGTGGGTTGTGTGTGGATGGGCAAACTCGGTGGGAACCCACACACACCTTTTTCCTTGCCCACCCGAGCAGCCCAATGACCATTCCTGCCTTGTCCGTCGCAACTCAGGTACGCTGGACCGGGGCCACTTGTGGCCCATACACAGTACGTACTGTCTCCTGCAGAATCTGGGACACACACACAGGATGCGAGCCATGGTTGTTTGGTTTCCTAGTCTGTTCGGCTGATTCTTATCGTCTATCGATCGGGCGGGTTTCCAGCTGGACGGTGCCGGCCTTCTATACCACTCCCGGTTTAATGCGACGGGGGGAAAGGGAATGAATGGGAAGGGGGGTGGGTTCACTGCTGCCCAACTGCGCCCAGGGGGGTGAAAAGTGAAAAGGGAAGGGAAGTGAATGAACCCACTGTAGTCTAACAAACTAAAGGGAAAGGGGAAAATCATAATCAAGGAATAAAATCACCAAGTAACTAACTAACTAACAAGAAGAGGGAAAAGAGTCAGGGATGACACTACCAGCAGGGCTGGAAGCAGAAACGAACTAAGGAGTCTCAGCTAAGTATTCTAGTCCTTTAGCAGCCAACCAGGGTGGACATTGACCGTCATACCTTACGCGGTGCATCCATGCAGACGGCCGGGGAGCAGCTCCCGGTCTGCTGGTTGACTGGTGAATCGACTAAATAAAGGATTTTTAGGCACACAACCACCTGCTTTGGCGTCGAAGCTGAAGGATTTGACATTGGTGCGTGAGAAAAGGAAAATGAAAAATCTCTCAAATCTTGGGTTTGTGTGTCTGGATAGGGTGTGCTCTGTAGATTTTGGGTTTTGATTGTTGGGATTCTTTTGATTGATGTATGTATTGAGGCAGCGTTGGGTTATAATATCATTATCTTGTCTCCTTCTGAACCGCTCTTTTTTGGCTTGCATCTTTCGATATTCCTCATGGATGATTTGCCCCCATCACTATCACAATCACAATCACCTTTCAACCAANCAGTTTGAGTTTGTCGTCATTTTCTCCGTTAGTCTAGGTTTAAAAAAAGAAAGTGAAGAAATAGACGCACTAGCTTCAAGGACCAGGCGATCCGAGCAGAAAAAAAGCCCAGCCAGCCAGTCCAACGTCTATCACGATCTGCTACGAATCGGACATTGCCTTCCTTTGTTGGTAAGTATGTGTCTTCGACCGGCTGATGAAGTATCGCGGTCTGCCTTTTTTCACTTTTTCACCACCACCTCCTTTAATCCCAGTCATCTGGTTTTATACCCGCTTATAACCCTTTTTTTGATCCTTCCTCGAGTACATTACTGNCACGAGGACAAACCAACGCCATACTAACCTCCCCCATCTCCAATTCGCAGGTCGGGAACCAACCAACCGGGACGAGGGTGCTGGAGTACCCGCCACAGTTGAACCAGCAGTTCGATTTCTCGACGGCTTCCATCCTTCACACCCCACGACGGTCCATGCCATCCGGCCACTAATCCACCCAATCCACTTATTCGCCTCTCCTTCGTCTGGGTCACAGCCACCAAGTGCTCCCGCAGAGTGGTGGTAGGAGTCAGGACGGCCCATTATTCTCCTATCGCTGTGCCTTTGACTCGACCGACTACTTACTTCTTGCCTCTCCCACCACAAACCCACCACCACCATTATCATCGTCATCATCCCCGCCAACTTACTATCGTCCGACTGCATAACCGGGTGTGTCGCAAGGAGCAGCCGCACTAACTGGTAACTCAAAGAAACAAAATATTGAATCCCTTCTGCTGGGGGGAGGGCCTTCCAGAACACTGCAACCCTGGAACCTTCCGCCGAGCTGTCACGCGTGGATCCTCGTCATTGTCCGCCCACTGAACCACTCCAGCGCACCCATCCTATTCCCATCCATCCTCAGGGGCGGGGGGAAACACCAAAAGGAAAGCGGGCCACTTTTTTCTGTCCCAGTCGTCGCAATTCAGAACTCCCCATACCAGGCTCGTCCGTGGTAGTCCTGCTCGTTTGAGGGCGAAAAATAGGCAAAGAAAGACAAGCAGAAATTAGGAGGCCACTGCACTGTCACTTGTGTCTGGGTTACTTGCAGCCAGCGCCTAGGGAGTTACTCTAATTTTTCTTTACTATAACAACATATCGCCGCTGACAGCCGTCCGCTCTATTTCATCCATTGACACTCCCTCTTGTCCCTCTCTCCCTTCCTATCAAAACTCCAGGCTATTTGGTCTGTTACTGTCCTTTCTACTGTATCACCTCAAAACGCTCCTTCATTGTTCAGATTTAAAGTTTTTGTTTTATTATTATTTTTTTTTTCCCTCACTTACCCTGTCCCCTTTTGCCTCATTCGTCTCTCATCAGCTGCTTCCCGGGATTGCCGCCCATTCTCTTATTCTTTCGATTTCTTTGTATTCCAACACATCGCATCATCGCCGACAAGAACTTCCGAGTTTACAGTGATACGCCTGGACCGGGGTGGCTGTTACGGGCATAAAGTGGATGATCAGATCTTGTCTGCTGCAGGCCTCGCTCAAACCAAACCCTACTCGTCCCCGTACTTACGTCTTGCCTTGCCTCGGCGGCTGATCTGGCGTTCCCGACCACCTGTGGGCACGGCCTGGCTAGGTTAACCTGCCTAGGGAGTATTATTCATTCATTCATTCCGACGTTCATTTATTTAGTTTCGCCGGAAGGAGAATTAGCAGACTAATAATGAAGGTACGTTGTTTCCAAGCTGGCAAAACCGCCCTGCAAGCAAAACCCCTCGTTTTCCCGCCCCTCGTTTATCTCGATTGTCGCTTGTTCCGAGCGCCCTCCCCGAAAAATTAGCACCTTGATTGATGACTTGTGGCCCTTCCTTTTTCTTTTGACTTGGAATGATCATTATTGCCGCGCGCAATCCATCGGCTCTGGACTAATCTCCAACACCGCCAATTAATTAGGCCATTCGACGCTCTCTCAAAGGGGAGAAAGATCCCAAACCCCACCACCACCACCATCTCAGTCACCATAGTCACCACCACCTTTCTATTACTCCAAAGTCCGCCATCGCCATCCTTCCGCCAAAGAAGGTGTGTTACACCCTTTCCTTTCTTTTAATTCTCCCCTTCAATTTTCTTTTTCTTCTTCTATTTCGCATTCTTCTTTTTCTTTGCAATTTAATTTTATTTCTCCCCATCCCTCCCGATATTCAATTCTATTTTCACTCTTTCCATTTATTTGCCTTTCAAATCCCTGGTTGATCCCACCCTCCCCTCTTTCCCCCCTGCCTTTACCCCTCCTTTCTTCTATAGTCGCATCCCTAAAAAGAAACATTTTTGGGTTGTTTGTCTGTTGTAATTGATTTCCCTGCGTGTTATTCGTCCTCGTTCGCCGACATTAGTCGAGCAGCCCGTCCTTGGCAACCCGTTGTTGACCACATCCCTGTGCTGCGCGTAGGTTATCAAAGCGCTCTACGATTACCAACCGGAACCCGGGAACTCGCAGGAACTCGCCTTCAGCAAGGGAGACTTCTTTCACGTTATCAGCAGGGAGGACGATTTGGACTGGTACGAAGCGTGCAATCCGCTCATCCCTAGTGCGAGGGGGTTGGTTCCAGTGTCCTTCTTCGAAGTGATTGGCAAAAACGAGAGACACAGCGCCGGATCGGTGGATCATCATAAGAAGAAAGAGCCGCACGACTCAGGCTTCTCCGATCGAGCTGCCTTCCCAGGTACAGACTTCATCAGCAATTCCTCCCGCAATAGTTTTCAACCCAGGATGTCGCAGTTGGGGAAGGGTTCGAGCGCCATGGTCTATGGCATCGTTCAGTATGACTTCCAGGCCGAGCGACCGGACGAACTAGACGCCAAAGCTGGCGAGGCCATTATTGTTATCGCCCAGTCGAACCAGGAATGGTTTGTCGCCAAACCTATCGGTCGCCTGGGTGGCCCAGGTCTCATTCCCGTCTCCTTCCTCGAACTTCGCGATATGCAGACAGGTCAAGCGGTCACCGATCCCCTCGAAGCTGTGAGGCGTGCCGGCGTGCCGAAGGTGGAAGAATGGAAGAAGATGACGGCCGAATACAAGAACAGCAGCATCACGCTCGGCAAGATCGACTCCGCTGGTGGCTCGTCAATGCAGTCCGTCACGTCGAGCATGGACAAGATGTCTATCGGGCGTCAGAGTCAAATGAGTCAGAATGGCCAGTCTCAGGTAAGTCATCAATGTTTTCTCTTTTCCCCACATCCGCGACTCTTTTGAGGACCGTCGCCCTAACCTTCCGTGCGATAGGGCTACCACACTCGCAATGCCAGTAAAGGTTCTCTTGTGCAACAAGTTTCGCACCAGTCGCAGCAAAGTTATCATCAGTCATTGATGGCGCCCATCGCGGCATCTATTCCCCGGTACTGCTTCGACAACGACAAATACTGGTACATTATCGAGGCCAAAATGGAGGACGGTCGCTGCTGGGAATTGGCCCGCTACTACCACGACTTCTACGATTTCCAAATCGCACTTTTGACTCAATTTGAGGAGGAAGCGGGTAACCGTGGAAAGCCGCGCACTCTGCCGTATATGCCCGGACCAGTCACCCATGTCACGGACGCCATCTCCAACGGCCGCCGACAGAATCTGGATGAATACATCAAGAAACTCTTGGCTATGCCGCCTCATATCTCTCGCTGCCAACTGGTCCGTCAGTTATTCGCCCCTCGCGCTGGTGACTTTGAAATCGACCCGAACGCATTTGGCGAAGAGACGCGGTTCTCCGGTGGCTCGCATCATTCTTCGGCCAATGAGCCGTCGCGGAGTGTGTCGCGCCAGTCATCGCAGGCACCGATCGCTGTTCACACAGAGCGCAACTCACACCAGCGCGGTCAACCCTCCCTGTCACTCTCCAATGGCGGGCCACCCCCGATGAACCGTCAACCTAGCTCGTTAACACAGGTGTCGACGTCGAGTGGCGGTGCCATGAAAGTTAAGGTTTTCTTCCAGGACGACCTCATTGCAATTCGGGTCCCGAACGACATCAGCCTTCAACAGCTCAAGGAGAAGCTCATGGACCGCCTGAAGATTCAGGATGAGATCATGGTTCAGTACAAGGACGAACCGTCCGGGACGTACGTTGATCTGGCCACGGACAGCGACCTGGACACGGCGATCCAGCGGAACTCCAAGCTCACACTATATGTTGGACTTGCATAGAAGCGTTATTTTATCACCCTCCGTCTATATCCCGATAGATCTGTCTGTCATTTTTATCAGTTTCTTTTGTTGTCCGAATATTGCACCCGTTTGTTGAGGTGCATCGGGTGTCCCGGTGTTATGGTTATTTTTCCTGTTGTCTCTGGTCATCAGCCTCTGAGCGGTTGTTATTGAATCACGAGGTTGATGCTTTGACAAGAATGACATGTCTGAAACGTTTACGCCATCATGTACCCTTTCTTTGTTTTTGAAGCTGCACTATTCTGTTGTGTGGGCCATGGCTGATTGTTTACCCTCCATACCCTGTTACTGTGATGTGCTATTGTCTTTTGTACATAAGTCTTCTCTTGCATATATATTCTAGCCGTAGGCTACGACACCTACCTACCGTTTACCATCTGCTTTTTGGGGCCCAGTAGAACACATGGTAGGAACCAACCACCGGTCGCGCAATAAACAAATGATCCACTCGGCCAATTAAGGCGTTGTCGGCTCTAGATCTGGGGGCCGATCAGTTGCCGCCCTCCGAGTCACATGACTGGCATCGGAGTGCCTTTTCTCGTTGCTTCGGTTCCTTTTCGCCGCGGAGTTCTGCTCTTCCGGTCAATATCGGGGCTCTTCAGAGGACTTTCTTTCTCACCTGCATACTTGCATTCGACCCGTTGACTCGAGTCGATCTGTATATACTTGTCAGCGCTTGCATTCCTGTTGCCCTCTCTAGTGTCCACTTGCCTGTCCCCGCTTCTTGACCGCGTGGGCGCCGCACTTGACCGTCTCATTCGCCGAGTATTTGCCGACCGAACAACCTCGGGTTTAAGTCTCCTCGACTTTGTCGCAACGCACGCACATTTGATCAGATACACCAACTTTCCTAGACTGTTTCCGTCATACACAACGTCCATGAGCGGATCTTCAGCGAAGCTCTGCGCGGACTATTTGCCCGGCGCACTGAGGGCTCGGGGCCCTCTTTTGCGTGCCGTTCCTCGGGGCACTCGCCGGCCTGGCGCCAGGGAGTATAGACGGGGTGCTCATGGCGCGAACAACTCTCGCTATCGCCCCTCGGTGACAGCTCACCGGGTACCGGTCTGCGATACTGTGGATGTGCGGTTGTCGCAGGGCCAGTATGCGCGCCGCTTTGCGACAGCCGCCGAGGGGAAGGCTGTGGAGGCCGACGCTGCAGCTGGGATGCAGGGTGGTCCGTTGGCCGAGTATGATGCTCGTGTACAGCAGGGTCGCTTGCGAGATGATCCGTATCAGAGACGTACGTTGTATTCCCATGTGAATTGGTTGTCTCCGGTAGAGCGGAAGTCCTTCCCATAGAGGGGAGGGACTGAATTGATGGCCTATTTCGAATTACAGAGGCTGACATGCTTCAATTGCTATGAACAGAGATCATTGAGCAACTGCAGGACCTGTACGAACGACTGAGATCCTACAACCCCCCGCCGGTCGTCCAGCCAAGCGTCGAATCCCTCGACCCCAAGCCCAAGTCGTTCTTCGGCTCGCTGTTCGGACGCAACGCGAAGCAGGAACTCACGATCCCCGAAGCCCTCCCCAAGGGACTATACATGTACGGCGACGTAGGATGCGGCAAGACCATGCTCATGGACCTGTTCTATGAGACTCTCCCACCCAACATCAAGACCAAAACGCGCATCCACTTCCACAACTTCATGCAGGATGTGCACAAGCGCATGCATGTCGTCAAGATGAAATACGGCAACGACTTCGATGCGCTGCCTCTCGTGGCGGCTTCCATCGCAGAGGGCTCGAGTGTGCTGTGTTTCGATGAGTTCCAGTGCACAGATGTTGCAGATGCGATGATTCTCCGAAGGTAGTTCACTAAACCAGCCTCACCCACACTACAACCACTTCTCACAAACAGTTCAACAGACTCCTCGAATCCCTCATGTCCCACGGCGTCCTCCTCGTCACCACCTCCAACCGCCACCCCGACGACCTCTACAAGAACGGCATCCAACGCGAATCCTTCATTCCCTGCATCAACCTCCTCAAGACCGCCCTCGACGTCATCAACCTCAACTCCCCCACCGACTATCGCAAGATTCCCCGTCCCCCAGCAGCCGTCTACCACCACCCACTCGGCCCAGACGCCGACCAACACGCCCAGAAATGGTTCGATTTCCTGGGCGACCCCATCAACGACCCCCCGCACCCCGCCACCCAAGAAGTCTGGGGTCGCAAGATCCATGTGCCCCTGGCCAGCGGCAAAGCCGCCAAATTCAGCTTCCAGCAGCTCATCGGCAGCGCCACCGGCGCAGCGGATTACCTGGAACTCGTCCGGAATTACGAGGCATTCATCATCACCGATGTGCCGGGCATGAATCTCACCCAGAGAGATCTGGCTAGACGGTTCATTACTTTCATTGATGCTGTGTATGAGAGTAGGGTGCGTTTACCCCACAACGTTGACCCCAACAATCACCCAATCCCATGGACTAACAGTATGAATCACAGGCAAAACTCGTCCTCACCACCGAAGTCCCCCTCACCAACCTCTTCCTCTCGGCCGACGACGTCAAAGGCACCCTCAAGGACGGCAGCGACGACAACGGCGCTGATCTCTCCGACGCGATGCGCATGATGATGGACGATCTGGGATTGTCGATGCAAGCGCTCAAAACCACGTCGATTTTCAGTGGTGATGAGGAGCGGTTCGCGTTCGCGAGAGCATTGTCGCGTCTTTCGGAAATGGGGAGTAAGATGTGGGTGGAGCGTGGGTTGGGGGTCGGGATGGATGCGGATCATGGGAAGAGTGAACATGATGCGTATGTGAAGGCGAGGAGTCGTTGGTCGGAGGATAATATGTGATCCTCTTTCATCCTCTTCTTTGCTTTATTAGAGTATTGTTTGTAGATGGTTGCTGGGTTCTTCGTTGCATATATACTTTGATACATACGTGTATACACTTTCAGTTACAGCTACAGTTGCATTTACAGACCATAGAGCTTGAATTGATGAACATGAATACACAGTTTGCATTTCTTATCATTTCCACAGCATAGGTTGTGTTGTAGTCTTCACTAACAATAAGTGATTGAGAGAAGCTATAACATGACGTCATCCACACCCAACCACCGCGATCTACCAGGAACTCAACAAACAAGTCTTTCAGGGACATCATTTGAGTTCTCCACCCCCAGGGCTCCTGTCATGCTCTCAATGATACATTGCCATTGGCCAAGGATTATAGCCAAAGCAACCCCCTCCTCTGCGATGGACCCTGTAGTAGTGCAGGGAGTGGGACTTTAGTGCACATCACTGACATCATGGATTCAGCAGTTCTGACCAATTTCAGTGGGCCATCGACTCTGCAAGAACAGCGTTGCATCATGGTTCCGGTCCAGACTGTCCCCTGATCGACTCTAGAATTACCAGTGCTTAGAAATAGAGAGCTGCCATTGGGTTTCTGGCCGGGTTGGTCGGGATGAGTATATAGATAAATAGATAGTAGTAGTACTCGCAGACATCTTCTTTGGGAGTACTACTACTTCTTCTCATCATCAGTGTATCTGTACCAGAGTGTGACAAATTGGAATACATGCTTTCATAATGGCTAGCGAACAGTTCAATATGGCCACCAAACATGATGATCTCGCCCGAGATACAGTTCAGCTGTCCGGCGTTCAACCCATGACCACAGACTATGGAATTAAGATATCGGATCCGGACCATTGGCTTCGCGTTGTCGATGCGCAGCATAATGGTCCCTCGCTACTGGAGGATCCGATCGCGAGGGAGAAGGTATGATACACTTCCTTTCTATAGTAGTCCCCTCTGCTAGAGTATTGATCGGTGGTGCAGATTATGCGCTTCGACCACGAACGGATTCCCGAACGAGTCGTGCATGCCCGTGGCGCTGGAGCCTTCGGAACCTTCAAGCTTCATCAGGCTATTCCGGAACTTTCCTCTGCGGGTGTCTTGACTGACACAGAGCGCGAAACTCCCGTCTTTGTTCGCTTTTCTACTGTTCAGGGTAGTCGTGGGAGTGCGGATACTGTGCGTGATGTTCGTGGCTTCGCGGTGAAGATGTACACTGCGGAAGGCAACTGGGATATTGTTGGGAATAATATTCCTGTTTTCTTTATTCAGGATGCTATCAAGTTCCCTGATGTTATTCATTCGGTGAAGCCGGAGCCTCATAATGAGATTCCTCAGGGACAGAGTGCTCATAATAACTTTTGGGATTTCCAATACATGCATTCGGAGACTACTCATATGCAGCAGTGGGTGAGTTTGCTGTGTTTATTTTATTCCCTGGGTCACTGGCTAATTGAGTTGCTAGGTTATGTCGGATCGTGCTATCCCTCGTTCGTACCGTATGATGCAAGGCTTCGGTGTCAATACCTACTGCCTTGTGAATGCCAAGGGACAGCGGCACTTTGTCAAGTTCCATTTCACCCCGGAGCTCGGTGTTCATTCCCTCGTTTGGGACGAAGTCGCTGAAGATTGCAGGTCAAGATCCTGACTTCCATCGGAAGGATCTGATGGATGCCATTGAGGCAGGCCAATACCCCAGGTGGAAGTTCGGCATTCAGGTGATTCCAGAAGAGAAGAAGGATGACTTTGAGTTCGATATCCAGGATGCAACCAAGATCTGGCCGGAGGAGCTTGTGCCAATCCAGTACATTGGACAATTGGAGCTGAATCGCAACGTTGACGAGTACTTCCCCCAAACCGAGCAAGTGGCTTTCTGCACAAGTCATATTGTGCCCGGTATTGACTTCTCGGACGATCCCCTTCTCGTGGGCCGCAATTTCTCCTACTTCGATACACAGATCTCTCGCTTGGGCCCTAACTGGCAAGAACTGCCAATTAACCGTCCCGTGTGTCCGTATATGAGTCTGGTCAACCGGGATGGTCAAATGAGACACCGCATCACAAAGGGCAAAGTGAACTATTGGCCGAACAGGTTCGATGCGAATCCCCCAACCTCTCCGGCCCATGGAGGATTTGCGACCTACCCTGAAAAGCAGCGGGGTGTGAAAGCGCGTGCACTGTCAGACAAATTTAGCGAGCATTTCAACCAGGCCCAACTGTTCTACAACTCCCTCAGCCCCATAGAAAAGCTTCACGTCTCCAAGGCATTCTCCTTCGAATTGGATCATTGCGACGAGGAGATCGTGTATAAGCGCCTCTCAGAACGACTGGCTGTCGTTGACCTCCAGCTGGCGAAGACGGTTGCGAAGAATGTTGGAGGCAACACGCCGACCAAGGCACCAAAGGAGAACGACGGAAAAACGTCGAAGGGCTTGAGCCAATTCGACTACCTTTCTGACAGCGCACAAATTGCTACCCGCCGAGTTGCCATCCTGATCGCGGATGGCTTCGACCTCAACTCATACAGGGACATGAAGAGTGCGTTGCAGAAGCAGAATGCATTTGTATTCACCATTGGATCCCAGCGCCAGGGTGTCACCTCCGAATCAGGAGAGAAGGTGATCCCCGACCATCATTTCCCAGGAATGCGTTCCACGCTCTTTGACGCGACTTTTGTCCCCGGCGGAAAGCACGTTAGTGTGCTGGCGAAGAACGGCATCGCTAAGCACTGGATTTCCGAGTCCTTTGCGCACTTGAAGCCTATTGCTGGTGTCAACGAAGCGGTGGACTTTATCCGGAAGCAAATCAACCTAGACGCGGTCAAATATGCCTCGAATGGTCAAGTGAAAGAAAGCTACGGAGTGGTGACTGCCCATGGTGCACCCGCGGAGCTGCTGCAAGTATCGTCCAATATTAGTCGCGAGAGCAAGGGATTCGTCGACCAGTTCATTTGGCAAATTTCGAGGCACAGGAACTGGCAGAGGGAACTAGATGGCTTGGTGGATGAGATCGCTGCATAGTGAAGTGTTAGTAAATATTCAGTCATGAGATAATGAATAGCAATCCTTCATGTTTGTCACAGCATGGTTTGTAGCAAATCCCTAATAGATGAGAAGCCGGCAGAGAAAAATCAACCTAAGCAGCGTCTACAATAGAAGTGTCACCAATATGCATTAAAATACCGAGGTTGGTACGTCAGCTGCATATGATGTGTGACATAGGTAATGGTGTGAGCATGTCGGAGCTGGATGGCACAACAACTCACCAGCAGTGTAGAGACTTGAGAGCAACATGTTTGCCTTGGTATAGGCACACCAGAAGGGGTCCTCGCAATATGCTCCGTCAGCCTGGTTTGGAAAGTTCTTCGCATTCCAACCCGGCCCGATTCTAATGTAAGGGGTAATAAGCCGGTAGCCTCACACCTGGCCTCGAGTACTTCTACAGCAAAAGGTCGTCTGGGCTTTGTCTCATCCTCATCTGAGGGATTTCAGTATCATGGTGCTCAAAATATCACGCGCCACGCGGTTGACGGTGGTGGTTGTCATCTCCTCAGCATTCTTTGTGGCTGAGATTTCAGGTAGTCTCCCCTCTATACATCTGCAGCCCACTTCATTGCAAGCCTGGCTAATGCGACCGTACGGTAGTTGGCTTTTACACGCATTCCATTGCTTTGGTGGCCGATGCTTTCCATTATGTATGTGCGGCCCAGTGTTGCAGAGTAGTCACTGATAAATCTAGCTGAACGACCTGGTCGGGTTTGTTGTCGCGCTCGTTGCTCTCAAGGTAGCCCACGACACTGTTCGAAACGTTGCAACAGATACTGAGATCAAGCTCCAGGTCTCAGAAGCAGATGAATCGCCGAAAGCCCTATCCTTCGGTTGGCAACGAGCCCAGTTGCTGGGTGCCTTCTTCAATGGGGTCCTACTCTTCGCGCTCGGGATCAGTATTTTCCTACAGTCCATTGAGCGATTCATCACGCTTCAGCGTTGGTACTCCATTTGACTGTCAACTTCATCCAGTTAATGTGCAACAGGTGTTGAGAATCCTAAGCTCATGTTCATAATGGGAGCCATCGGACTGACCCTGAACCTTATCAGCGCCACGTTTCTCCACGGTAATCCCGGCTTCAACAGCTAGTGAGGCGGCCCCGGTAACTGTTTTACAGAGCATCACCATCATGATCACGGCCATGAACCTAGTTCAGGGGCTCTCGAAGAGCTTCCCGTGTCGACGACAGATGACATTACAGGACCGGAACGACCAGGAAGTCCTAACGTTAGTACTTGAGCAGACTATAGAGCTTTCAGCTGGCTGACCTCCTACCCTGTAGCACAATGATCACAAACACCTTTCAAATGGGGCTCATGCAGCCTCTCACGGACATGACCTAGGGATGCTGGGGGTCTTGATCCATGTTATAGGCGATGCGGCCAATAACCTTGGAGTGATGGCAGCGGCCTTGGTCATATGGCTCGCTCACTATGGAGGAAGATACTATGCGGATCCTGGCACAAGCATGGGAATATCCATTATGATAATGCTGTCTTCTGTTCCACTGGGTATGTCCTTTCATGTTGTTTGATCCATGGATGCTGAACCCTGTGATAGTGCGGCGATGTGGAATCATCCTGCTGGAAAGCGCGCCTAATGGAGTCGACCTTGAGGATGTGAAGCATGATCTAGAGAAGGTAGGCCACATACAAGCTCCAGTCATCGACTAATTCTCACCATTGGACGCTTCGCAGATTCCCGGTGTTCTATCGGTCCACGAGCTACATATCTGGCGCCTAAACCAGCACAAGGCGCTCGCATCGGTTCATGTAATGGTGTCCGATTGCTCAGTACCGAGTTTCCTTAAGTTGAGTAAGACCATCAACGAATGTTTCCACGCATACGGGATCCATTCTACCACGATTCAGCCGGAGATGGCCCACCCGGAGGCGATTGCTCTGGGAAGGCCGGCAGTGGAAACAGAACTGAGTTCACAGACTGAAATGTCTGAGAAGTGTCAGGTGATATGCGGGACATTATGTGAAGAATTGACTTGCTGTGGATAGAGGACAAACGGAAAATGGAAATAAGGAGAGGGAAACAAAAGAACTTGAAGTAAGAGGTACAAACAAAAAAAAAAAAGGCGAAGGGGAAATGAAGATGAAGATGAAGATGGCGAATGTCACGAGGAGGCTGGGTCATCTGACCTGGCTGCTACTACTTAGTTTTAGAAAATATACCATCTTTGAATGCTTCTCTTCCTCCGCTTCATTCTTATTCACTCGAATGATTGTCAATCTCCTTCGTTGCTGGCCCGAGTACCATTGATGAGATGTGAAGTCAATCTCTCGCCCCCAACTAGTACGCGGAACATATTCCGCCTGGTCGTTCAAACCTTCGGCTGTGCTTCTGGTTCCATCCGCCATTCCTAGCAGATCCCCTCCGGTACTGACGGCCAATGGTTAAATAGTGACACCGAAAATAACTAGGCGATGTCGGCACAGGAACGCCATTCAGCGGACTTTGCCAATTGCCGATAAGCGCCAGGCCTCTTGATAGGCAAGTACTCGCGACCAGAAAGATAAGAGGATCTCCACCCGAGGCGTTATCTCCTCCCTGGAGCTAAGACCTGCAGCGCAGCTAGATGCATATAGGGTGCTTCAACAAAGGCCTTCTGTAGATCATTATTGGTCTGCATTCCGATTCCGAGATGTAGACAGTGTCCGACTCCTCATCTGCCTTGTCATGGAAACCATTAGTGCTCTTGACTGCCGGTTTTAAACTGTGCGCACTCCCCACCTTTCCCATGCCAGTCACATTTCCTCCATCACTCAAACTCGACCCTAGCGCTCGTGAGCATCTTACACTATGTCACTCTCATGGGAAACCCAGGCCCAAAAGGCCAAGGACATTCTCCAACAATCGATCCCCAAACAATGGCTACTCCCCGCACATAAGCTACCCTCGGCCGACCTGAAGAATGTGGAGGACTTTCCCCGCAAAAGCGGCCTTCTCTCGGCGAGAGAGCTCAGTATAACCGACATGTCTGCCGCTACCCTAGTGCAGAACATGGGGGCTGGAAAGCTCACGGCAGAGGAGGTGGTCGTGGCTTTCATCAAGCGATCCGTATTGGGCCATCAACTGGTAATGCTTAACTATATCTGGTCCAGGTTTCGGTGCAACTAATCCTTGTTATCAGCTTAACTTCGCCACAGAGTTCCTAACCGACCGAGCAATTGGGCGAGCCAAGGAATTAGATGAGTATTACAGGCGAACCGGAAAGCTAGTTGGGCCTTTGGTGGGACTTCCTTATCAGCGGTGCCGTACAACCTATAGACTAATAACTCACAGCATGGTGTCCCGATAAGCGTCAAGGAGCATGTTGGGGTCAAGGGCCTCACATGTAATGCCGGCTATGTGGCCTGGTATGGCCCCGTTCTTCTTCAAATACAGTATCAAAGCCAGAAACTGATAACACTAGGGTGGACGATGTTGCTACAGAAGACGCCCTCATACTACAATGTCTCGAAAAGGCTGGCGCCGTCTTCCATGTACGAACCAACCAGCCGCAATCTCTCATGGTATGTCTATATGCCCACCTTGCAGGCAATGACCTTGCGTAGCTAATAAATACATGAAGCACCTCTGCTGCAGCAATAACCTCACCGGAAAGACGCTAAACCCTTACAACCGCACGCTCAGTGCTGGGGGTTCCTCAGGTGGTGAAGGCGCTTCGACCGGCTTCAAATGCGCTCCCCTAGGTATCGGCACAGACATTGGAGGCTCAATCCGATGCCCCGCTGCATTCTGTGGCTCCTATGGGTTCCGCCCAACAGCCCTTCGCAACCCAATGTCAGGTGCAAAGGCACCCAAGGACGGTCACGAATCCATTCGCGGCGTAATCGGGCCTCTTGCTAGCCAGAGCGTGGAAGACATGGACCTCTTCCAGCAGGCCATCATCGACCAAGAGCCCTGGAATATCGAGACGTCCTTGGCTCCGGTCCCATGGAAGAGGGCCAAGCCTACCAAAGGCATGACTGTAGCCATCATGTGGGATGACGGGTAAGCCAATATCGTCACACCAATGCATACGGCAACTAACAAATCAAAAACCAGAGTCGTCCGCCCCCATCCCCCCGTAACCCGGGCCCTCAAACACGCCAAAGCCAAGCTCCAAGCAGCGGGCATCAAGGTCATCGACTGGGAACCATACAAGCACAAGCACGGCTGGGACATCATCGTACGTCACGCCAATCAAGCAATACCACTTTAATCATACCCATACTGATCACAAAACCCTAGTCCGCCATGTACTTCCCCGACGGAGCCCTCAGCCAGCGCAAACTCATCGCCCAAACGGGCGAACCCATTCTTCCTCTGACAGCCTGGGCCTTCAACTACAGCAGTCCTACCCCCCTCACCATGGCCGAATCCTGGGAACTAAATGTCCAGCGCGACGTATACCGAGACGAATACCACGCCTTGATGAAATCCAGAGGCGTGGACTTCATCCTCTGTCCCGCATACGCGGGCGTTGCCTCCGTTCTCGGCGAATCCCACTACTGGAACTACACGGCTGTCTGGAATATCTTGGACCAGCCGGCCGTAGTATTCCCATCTGGTCTGAGCGTGAATCCGCAGCTGGATCAGTTGACCAGCGAGCATAAGTCATATAAGCCTCGAGACGAAGTTGATCAGCGCGAATGGAGCAAGTATACCGGTCCGGAACGGTACGAAGGTGCGCCCATTGCGTTGCAGTTGGTCGGAAAGCATTTCAAGGATGAGGAAACTCTGGCTGCTGGTGCGTTGGTTGATGGTATTCTAAAGGGAGCAGAGCAGACCTCTACTAGATCTATGCTCTGAGTTAAGCATAGCTGGGTGGGAGAAAAATTGAAGTGAAATCCGATATCATTCATAAATTGACCGATCATTTACAATCCATTATATCCATCAATCATAACGAAGCATAAATACATACATGAAAAATCCCAATCATACATCATAAATAAGGTCGTAAGAAAAGGTGAAGGAAAAGGAAACATAGACAAAAGAACTCCAAACAAACCTATCTCACCACCAGCAAGGGAGCCAGACCTGGACAATGAGATAGACATAGAGGGGGTATACCGATAGAATTTAGATCAATCACTTCCTCCAAAACATAGCCTTACCCGCCACCCTCTTAGCGGACCACTTCGCCTCAGCAAACTTATCCTTGAAACTAACCCCACCACCGTACTTAAGCGCAGTACTACTCCTCCCACCACTCGAGCCAGAAACATGGCTCATATTCGCCAAGTTGCCCGCATCGAACTTGGTCTTGCCCTCGACGATCTTCTGCACGACAAGCAAGATCGCATACGTCGTGGAACCAATGACACGAATAAGGGCCAACACCACCACGGACCACAGAATGATAGCGAGGTAGATGTTCGTACCGCCCGCATCCGGACCATAGACTTCTGAGATGGCCATGGCCAGAATGACGTTCGCTACCATCCAGATGGAGACCATGTATGTACGGACGGCGCGGTAGTAGTCTTCTTGCATTTGGCTCTCGGTGATGGGGGTTTCGGGGACTTCGACGCGGTCGCGGAGGTTGCGGAGCGCAGCGTCGTAGCCGCTGTCGATGTCGAGTTGTTCGGAGGGCATTTCGATTTGCACGGTTGTGCCGTTGACGACACGCGCGGCTCCCAGGTCCATGTTCAGGACGTTGTCACCTTTTGTTCCCCAAGAGACGTCGTGCGTGTTGCAGAAGGCGTAGACCTGGAGGGTGCAAATGTAGCTGGGTAACATGATGAAGTAGGCTGCTGAGGAGGTGAACATATGCCAGGGATCGAGGTAGAGGAAGGAGGCGTAGAAGTATAAGCCCACTGTTGAGAGGAGGGACATGACGATGTTGACGAATAGGCCGTCGCTCACTTCCAGGGATGTATCGGCGCCCGTTCGTGCTAGAATTTCGATCACCACAAGATACATGGTGCAGAAGATCGTGTAGAACATGATGATCGAATACACGATGATGCCGGACAGGTATAGCTTTTTGGCACTGCAAGGGTTGGGGTTAGCCAGCTGTTCATGGGACTGCCTTGTATGGACTACTCACCCTTGCGGTCGATTACCCATTGAAATGATGAACTGCAGACACATCACCAGAATACAGGCGTATCTCAGGATCACGAATATGTATTTGCCGATATGGTGACCAAACGGATCAATTTTATCGTCGGTAAGTGAGCCAGCGATAAAGTAGAATACCAGGTAGAAGTTTGCCTAGTAGTGAGTGGAATGTCAGCGAGGTTTTCTTGGATTGCTGGGTATCCAAAACCTACCAAGCCAAAGTACGTGAAGATCAATTGCATGAATTGGTAAGCACCCTCAATTTGAAGGAGAATCTTCCGAGGTAGTGAGTGGTCCGTTTTCCAGAGTTGCTTGGCATTGACGATAGAGTACACGGCCGCGAAGAAGGCACCGTTCAACCAACGTCTTCTCTGTGAGATGAACTCGGGAATTGAGTCTAGCAAGGGCTGTTAGCGGAATTACATCTATCGCTCGTCTTCATGGCTTACCTGGGACGTCAGTTTCACCAACAGCACTCTTCACGAACTTCAAGACCCAGCGCTCTTCCCTCTTGGCAACTAACTCCCAGCAGAGGATACGATCTTCTGCTAGGTACATGTTGGCTGTGAACACATCTGCATCTTGTCCGTGTAGAGTTTCTCCCTTGAAGTACTGGTTCAGAGGGCCATTACCCTCGGCGTCGTTCTGCAGTGCGAAGAACCGATACGCACTGAGCGCTCCAGGAAGCACAGTAATGTAACCGAAGACAGACTCCAACGGCTTGTCCAGAATGTTGGACATCTTATACTCGAAGTTCTGACTGGCAACCAGAGGGTTCAGAAGACCGAGCATACCCTTGCCTTTGCCCGCCTTGATTTCACCAGCCGCTCCCGCGACGTTCGAGTTCTGGTCGAACGCTTTCCAGAGGTGGTAGAGTGCGGTAGGCGCAGGTTTGGTACCCACATCGAGCAGGATGCAAATGTTCGGCTGTAGTGCTCGGCCAAAAGCGTTGAAGAACCAACGGTGTGAGTTCAATTTCTTCTTGTTGTGTTCTTTCAAACAGAAGAGCACCTGGCACGGCATGATGCCCTTCTCAGCGCCCTTGAACTTCAAGTCGGGATCGAGCGATACCTGCGTCGTGTATTCGTAGACGTGCGCGTTGACCTGCTTCTGGTTGACAACGTTCTTGGCGATACCTTCCTGGTAGACACCCAAAGCCGCCAAAGCATTGAGGGTCCGCGGGTGCACCTTCTTACGACCGTCGGCGATGATGCAGACCACAATCTTCTTCCAACCATCCTTACCCCAGGTACGGGACTTGGATCGCGAGCAAAGGTGGGTGATATTCTGCATCACACCATGCATAGTCCGAGTGAAGCCGATCTCATCCTCGTTATACATTGTGATACAAATCAACAGCTCAGTCTCACGCATAGTACTGCCAATCTGTTGGCGCAGCTTGTAGCCTCGCTGCGTGAAGTCGTCGGGGTCACAGGTCACTGCAGTGTATCGCATATGGGTGAATTCTCGGTCATCACGACGAGGCAAGAAAGAGTGCAGGATAGTTGGGATCTTGCATTCCAAGATCAGTTCACCGTTGATCAGTTGGACTTCTTTGGTTGACATCTGCGCCTCACGAACACCTCGGCGGCTCTGCTTTTCTGGAGCTGGACCATAATGTATGTTAGGGTCGACCATTTCATCTGTTTCTTCCATTTCATCGTCCAAGTCAACTTTCGACATGGCATCCTTCTCATCTGTTATAATCGTAGACTCGCTCATAAAAGACTGCATACTGGCTCGATTGTTAGGGTCAATTGTCCGCCCACCACCACCGAATACATCATCGTCGCCTGCATCATTGATTGGGATGTTTGCATCATGTCCACCCGGGGCTGAAAAAAGCGGTGCTGGGGGCAACGGACGGCGAGGGCTCCCCCCATATCTTGAGCTGGGGGTGCCCGGTCGTGGACTACCATTGAGATCTGCACGTTCATATTGCGAGCTTGCGACTGAAGGGGGAGCTGGAGGTCTGGCCCAGTTCCCGACACGGTTAGGCGACCAAGGCCGTGTGGGAGAGCCCGGACGAGAGGTATAGTGTGGAACATCTACCGTTGATGCTGCTGGCGGGGGGATGGTCGGTACGTTTCCCAGACTCGATACAGGTCGTGAAGGAGATTCGGTTGGTTCATAGGGATAGTATCGCTGGCGTTCACTTCTGCGGTTGTTTTGAGCACGCGAGTTAGCAGACCGCTTCATAACCATCATTTCGTAGATCATATTGAAAGCAGTTGTGCCGGATGTCCGAAGACATCCCAGTTATACGCAGAAAAGCGAAGACAGTGTTTGCTAGGGAAATCACGGCATGCAAAAAGACTGGATATTTCTCAGTCACCAGGCCTGAGCTTTCCCCAGACAGCTATTTCAACAGCATTGACCATGTCAACAAGGGGAGAATTGGTATGGAGCTCCACGCCGTAGGGCAGATACCAAACAGAGTCATCGGAATGCCAGAAGCCATAGCTTAGTGTGATAAGGTAAAATGAAAGAATGGCTATTACTTACTCTCCGTCATCGACAAAAGGATCCCCGTAGTGGTACTCTGAGCTAACTCCTGTATCGGCACTCAAATCGCTTTCTACAATCGTGCTGGTTGGCAGCAAGCGCATAGTAGCTCCATGCGCACGAGATGCTGCCGGAGGAGATTCATGTTCGGTAAAGTATGGGTCCTCGTACGTATCATATGCCGGCGGCTCCTCTTCCTGGTTGTGCGCCGGCACATACATCCGCGACGAGTTGTTCATGATTATCTGCCCGTCACTCAATTGTGCATAGTATCCGATGATCAAACGTTGCAGTGGCACAGTATAGTTCTTCAGGTATCCGTGTGGTTACTGCACCAGCTGTTGAGATGACCTCAACTGAAGGCACGTAAATAGCACTGGTTTATGGATTCCTAAAGGTAACGGGTTCCACGGTTAGCACGTCTGCATTGCCCACACAGTTCCAGATCCGGGGTGATGGGGAATGCCACTTACTATCCACAGGAGGCAGTTGGTTGCCTGGTAGTACCAGTAAACAAACCAAGTATGTCAGAGATCTGGAGGAATGTATCGCGGAAACCAAGCGATCGGATCACGGTTGAAGAAATGGAGTAGAACCTCGGATGCGGCACTCGAGCTTCCTTATAAACAAAGGTTGCGATCCACACCACAGACGCACACACAGAGCGTCAAACACTGAATAATGGCAGGTGATAAAGTGAACGGAACCGATCAGATCCGCCCCAGGCACTTCTTATGAAATCACCTTGGATACGGGCGCCTAAACTGCCGTCGTAATCGGTCTGCGCTGACGAACAGCAGCGCCTGGAGAGCGTGGATATCACCAGGGCAACGGAAGCTTGGAAGAGCGAGCGGGGCGACCATCCTTGCAGCTGAGAGACATCGCATGGATCGAGTGATCGTGCTAGGAGAGTTGGGGAAACCCATTTTGAATGGTCATTGGCTCTCTTCGTAATTGTGGGCGTTTGGTTCCTGGCGATGTTCCGGATATTCAGTTCTGGTCCTTACTTCGACTTTCTGGCCATTTCCTCGTGCGATTCCGTGGGCGAGATCCCGCCCGGCTCCTCAGGCACCACCACCACCAACCCGCCCCTCGCCAACTGCATTTTCTACTACCGAACCGTGGAGCTTGCTTTTATTTGAGGTCCGTGCGGATTCAAGGAGCACGGTCTTGGGACGCAATATAATCCTTTGACCACAGTCCTTGGTTAGTGCAGATTTACAGCTAGCAATATATAACCTCATATGTTGTGGAGAACTCGGTCGTAAACACCAGTCCATTCCAGTTCCGCGTGCCCGTAGACGATTAGCTGTGGCTCACCAATAGCTTGACCAAAACAGTAAATATAGAAGGCTGATAATTAGAGTAGAGACAAATTAGGTTCCCAAGCACACTAACAACATATCCATCAAGTTGACAAAATCCATCTTCGCCATATTACACCCACAACTGTATAGCCCATAAACTGACGTGTCGTTAATATATCATAATCCCCCCAGTCCTGTAGCAGTCAAGGAATTGTAGTACTACCCGAGCACAACAAGACAATAAATGAACAACCCAACTTAGACCCGAAAAGAGGCTCAGACATTAAGCGCAATGGACTCACTTTTTGGGATTCATGTTCACAAAGCCACCTGCTTCCTGACAAGCGCGTAAGATGGCGATTGATTCATAGCCCTTAATTAGGCCGTTTGTGCTGGCTGGGTCGAATCGTTGAGCAACGGCTCCCTCTCGCGATTGGTTGCCGGCGCCGGCTGCCCGGCCCTGCGGAAAAAGATGTTGCGCCCAGAGTACTTCGTCAGGGAAATATAGAGGGACTCGGCGAAGAAGACAGCAAAGATGACAATGGCAAATATCCACTGTAGGGAGATGACCTTGACGCCGAACTGCTTGACGGCCAATGCTGCAGAGGTGTTAGCGCTGTGACGCTACTTTTTCAGATAATTTTGTATTGATACATACCCAGCGTCAAGAGACTCAGACTGTAACCCAGAATGTCATCCTGGGTGGACAAGATATGCGTCGATCCCAGCGCGAACAATACCCAAATGAACACATTAGCGACGATCCTCGCTGGCAGGCTGTTGCTGTTCACAGCAACTGCTCCGTTCCAGAAGAGAGTGATCAGAGTCCAGGCGTAGGGCGCTGCGACAGCGGCAAAATGCGCAAGAGGTGGTAGTGTGCGATGCCGCCAGTAGGTCGTCTTTTGATTCAGGAAGTGCGCGATCAGGATAATTTCTGAGCCCCAGAAGTGGTTACGAGTCCACAGAAGGATCCAGGCGAAAATGAACAAATTGTTCAGGATAAAATGTGACCCTACATTGGCGGCGGCGGTGGCCGTTACCGCATCATTGGAGAAAAGGTGGTAGACAAAGCCGATTTGAGACAGGAGGGTTATGATCCTAAAGTAGCAGGTCGTAAGAATAGGTTGGTAATCATAGAGCAAGGTTGGTAGCTCAATATATTAAAGATGTCATAGAAGGAAACCTGGGTGGATTTACCAATAGATACCAGCAATAACCGTGCTCAAGCTAAATGGAGTAATATGCTTGTTGGCTTGCTTCCAGATGGTATGGCCATGCTTGACATCGGGGGCATGGGAGGAGTAGTAGATGCCGACGACCACCACGAGCAGCCACGACAAGGGAACGAGGACGCGATAGGTTCCAAGTGAGAACCTGCCGTGCGACTCTCGCCTAGTAGAATGGATTGTCTGGGAAACATCACAATCAGTAACTGATGAATAAACGGCGTATCGCAGGTGAGAGTGTCTTAGGAAACAAGGGGGAGGAACTCACAGGTCGACATAGCGACTGCTATGGATTAAGAGGTAGGGATGGATAGGGTGAACGGGCGAAGGAGACCTAGAATCAGGAAGAGCGAACTCTGAGCCCGACTGGGAAAGAAGGGAAGGACATCCGGTTATATTGCGTAGCACAGCAGAGGTGAAGGATTTTCAGCGACGAAGCATAAGTAGGAAAAGTACTTTAGTTGAAGGAGACTGGAGGATGTCATTGGGAGGGAGACGGCAGCTCCCCCGCATTGCCTGATCTCCTGACAGGCTCTCGCGTCTCTCACTGGCCAGCCCGCCCAGCCATCACGGGACTGCCGTGCTTCCGGATGTCGTGTTGCGTAGTATTACTCGTCTCTTAGATGTTCTTTCCTGCTTAGCTCGTTGCTTGGAGCTGGTGTACTACGGTATGTGGGGGCCTTTTCCCTGGTTCAGCACAATGAGGTGACGACTAGTATCTATGACATCATCCTTAAAGGTATCGATCTCTATCCAACATCAGAGGACGCGATAAAACGCTAACAGTGGTAAATATGCAAACAGAACGCATTATAGAGGTACTGCATGCTCCTGTCCTCCCTCCATCATCGCCATCTCGTCGTCAATGGTCGTCATATGCCGTTGATCGCCGTCCCCACGTTGTCGATCAGTGCACGGTCCTGTTGGCGCATGCAGCCGAGAGTCTCTTCCGCCAGTGAGCAGACAAAATGCAGCAAGAGTACCCTTTTCGAATGCATCTGCGCGCGAATACCGCCGGGTGTCTTGTTCGTCTTGTGGTAGCCCAACAAGTACTCCTGGCCCTCACGCACGAACTGTCCTGTCAAACCACTTGGGGGGCTGCATAGTCACGGCATACTAGTCCGTAGCCTTGCTCTTTCATCAAACACTAGGTTGTGAGATAATAATAAAACTAGTAGCCCCGAAGAAAAAGCAAAAGCCGTAAGCGGGGACTGTCAAGGCAGCCCATCCGCCAACCCAGACCCCGGATTAACCGTTAGTCTTACATGATCTGTTTCACTGCCTCCACGAGCCGGCTGTGGATGGACGAAGGTGCAACGATCATCCCGTAGCAACCAGACAGGGTCCTGCCCAAGCTGCAGTCGACTGGATTACCCGCCAGATCACTAACAGTACATCCGAGTTCTTCGGCGATCAACATGCCACCTGAATGATCCCAAATCTTCGACCGATAGGAAGATTTATGCGGAATTTTGATCATCACATTACAACCTCCCACTGCGATGGCGATGTATCGCAGCTGCGCGGCCCAGAGGTCCGTCGAGGCCGGCCAAGGTGCACCCAAATGCGACGCAAGGCGGGCATGCATGTTCCTGTCGGATGATGTCGCTGACACGCAATCGACAAAATCGATATCTTTCGGGTCCGTAATCTGCGCCTTTGGCTCGATCTTGCGCGAGGGGAGGAGAGCTCCCGTTCCCATTCGCCGAATAAATGCGCCTTGTCCGGCAACGGCGAATACCTGGTGCCCGTAGCCATCTCGGTCGACGATGTTTTCATGAAGGCGACCCGTCTCCAGATTCATATTCGGACAGCCTAAGACGCCAACCTTCTGGTAGCCGTTTTCCACCAGTGACAAACAAACGGCGTACTGCTGACCTTGAATAAAGGTTGCGGTGCCGTCAACGGGGTCCAAAACCCAAGCACGGCTCTGCTTGCTACAGTTGCCCTGAGCACCGAGGTCAATCAAATCAAGCATTTCCTCCTTACTGCTCGGAGCGTAGAGCAGCGCATCGCTTTCCTCGTCCGACAGGCGGGTAGAGGAGACCAGCTCCCATGTCCTGTCAAGGAGAGCAGGATCGGATCGAAGAGCATCTGAGCTCTCCTCTCCGACAAACTCATCGTCGGGGAAAGCATGGTGAATGGCAGCGATAATCAGTGCCTGTGCAGCAAAATCAGCAATTGTCACTGGGGTGGCGTCATTCTTGTCGAAAGACCCCTTGTCCACAGCTTCCAATAGCTTTTTCGTCAAGAGCGTGGCTCTCTGAACTGTGAGACAGGCAATCTGAAGCTCCTTTGCGTAGGGGTCGGTAGATTCCATGGTAGCCGTATGTACCATACCACTCGATGAGAAATTGAGTTTTCAATTGAGTATCCAGCCAGAATTCTTTAGAAAAGATATCTGAGAGGTAGTTCGCCCCAATTAGGCTGCCTTTTCGGTCGTCTCGCGATCAACGGTATCTTGGAGCTCGGAGAAGTTGTTGCAACCTCTTTCGAGACCACACACCGACTAATATCGGATCCAAGGTCTGATGGTGGGGTCTTCCTTGGAGGGGCACCGCTGGTGACGTAGGCGATAGATAGGAGCGACCGACGGAATATCGCCAATTCAGTCCAAGCAAGTTATGTAGAATATTATGTAGTATGAAGGGTGAGCTTTCTCCGTTCAGGATCTGATCTGAAGGGCAAAGGGAGTGGTAACAAGGAGAAAACAGACCGCAGGAATGACTCGAAGATTGAAGCCAGTGGAAGTGATCGCCCCGGCGGAGTGACCGTCTTTCTGTTTCAGGCTAGTGTGACTCAATCGGGTATAGTAGGATCTCCTTCGTTTATCTTATCGGGCCATTCTGCAGACTATCATCATGCCACCCATAAGAGTCACACGTGTTTTATTTGTTAGGTGCTAGTGTTAGAGTCTGTTGCCGGTACAAAATAGAATGTCAACATATATAAAGTCCAGCCATAGGCCTATTCTTGAATCACCAAAGCCAATAGTATTAATCTGTGGTATATAGGCAAGGTTCCTTGCCAACACTTGGGCCTCAGACATCTATTCCATTACAAAATGGAGTATTGGTTACTCTGTAATCTTGTCTAATGCCACAATAAACCGACATAGGAAACCTGAACACATATAAGCCTCACTAGTTAGCCAGAATTATCTGCTAGACCCGGTTACAACGTAAAATCATGAAGGACACTAGAATTGAGCAAAGGCCAGCTCGTAAGCGAAGCCAAGTGTCAACCTCGCATGCTCCAGCATATGATCGAAGCTTAGATACCGGATGCTGTCATCAGTCGTGTGGATCCTCTTGTTGCTGTTTTCCATTTCGGATTCCGTCGCCATAGCTGCGGGATAGCCATATTTGCTTGCGGACGTGTGGTCCGAACAGGCGTAGCCACATCTGGTTTCGATGTAGCCAATACCACAATACTTTGACCGCAATCGTTAGTTATATGTCTCACAAAGAAGGAAAGCGGGAGTGACCTTACCTCAGTAGTGACATCTTTGAGGAATTGTGTCAGTCCCTCATCAACGTAGTCAACCATAATCCCAATGGCTTCTTGACGACCGGCGTCCAGAGCTCCCTGGGTATAACCAGTCATATCCTGTTGAAGCATCGCCTTGATGTCTCGCTTATCTCTCTTATATTGAGAGAATATGGCTTGCGAACCAAGCATACCACCTTCCTCTGCCGAGTACCAGTGGAATTCGATTGTGTTGGAAGCGTTGCCCCGGACAATGGCGTCTGACTGCAGCAGACCACGCAAAGCTTCGAGTATAGTCACGGTTCCACTTCCGTCATCATCGGCACCAGGTGCAGCTAGGATGGAGGGGAGGAAAAGATTGATGCTGTCCTGATGTGCGCCCAGGACAACAGTTTTGTTAGTCTGGCCTGGGATCCGAGCAATGATACTGAATTGGCCCCATGAGTGAGCGAACTGCTCCACAGTGGCGCCGTACTCTGCTGCACCCGACTGCTCAATGACATCCGAAACCCTACTGTATAGCCACTTTGCGGACTCAATACCAGTGGACGACCTATAGTAGCGAGTGTGAAATGAGGTAAATTTGTTGAGGTTTTGCTCCATGTTGTCCTTGGAGAGACCCCGCAGAAGGGGAACCACCTTCTCCGCATGCTTCATCGTCGGCGGATAGTGAACATAGCTACCAGCATGCAACGTTGGGTAGAACCCAGTGTTTCGTTCTTCAGTAATATCGATGAAGTTCACGCCATCCTAATGGAACATTCGCAGAGCGATCAGTGAGATGTGCTATTGTGACAGTAATAAAATGGGGAATGTTGCTATACCAGTTTTAAGTCCCACTTTTCTTCCTCGGTAACCCATCTCGTCTGATAAGGAGCCAACTCGATCAAGAACTTCTCCTGATGATGATGAGTTGGGGGATCTTGGGGGGTTATCAGCGGTTCTTGCTGCGGTACAACAGCAGCCAACACCCCCGTCGAAGCCGTTGCGCCGAGTGCAAGAGCTATTGAGAGCTTCATGTTGTCTACGAAAAACTACCGGCGATGGAAGATTGGCGGAGAAGATAGGATATAATATAATAATCAATAATGATGATAGGAAGTCAAGTAGTACAGCTGATGCTGATGAACCTCTGCACTGCAAATGAGCTGTCCAAGGCTGACCCGCCCGAACACCTTTCGGCAATTGATCAGGCTCCAAGGGTCACAGAAGGCCGAGCGCTGAGCTGGGCAAAAATGAAAGGACTGATTTGCAATGTTGACTTAACCGGAGGACTATTCCGATAGGATTTGGGGTGATGCTAGACAGACACGGAGAGGTCGAATTGAATGCAGCCGAACATGCAAGAGGTGAGACCCCCCTTTGAGACCGTTGCGTCAGAGGTGCGCGCGCGGCTTAAATAAGGAACACGCGCTGGTCGCACAACTCATCACTCCTCGACCGCCAAGGATGCCTGTGAGACTCCGGTCCGACTCTCTGCTATCTCGCACTATTGATAGATGGTCTGACTTGACTTGTAGCCGTTGAATCTTGAATGGTTCCTAGACCGAAAACAAGGCAGTCTAGCCGCCCAGCGGGTCCGTTTACCAGCGTGAAAGCACTCAAGCACTATACTCCATTCCTACTCACCTATAAACACTGGGGGAGGGGGCTCAGCATGCTTTCTTAGACATTGTCAAGGCGGACTCTACTCCTATCGCATATGTCGACCCTTGTACTATGCCATACTAATGTAGGTCCCGTTGTGCGACCGTCACGAGTCCGTGTACCTGAGCCCGGATCATTGCTGGCTGCCGTGAATCGTGGGGTAGGTACCTGAGGCACCAGGATTTTCCTCTTCAGGGGATGTCCCCAACCTAACTTATTGTATGACAACCACCACAGGCAACTACTTTTCGTTGGTAGGTTCGCAGTTAACCGGGGCTACACAATCCCGCTCGGTATTCGATTTGATCGTAAAAAGGCGTCCAATCTTGCCACACGAACAACATACAGTGTTGACCGAAAAAGCTATGGATTTGATGAAGGGCGCGTGTCTGAAAGCCATTGTCTACGGCTGTATTATTGGGACATTTCGCACGCTGCTTTGAAGAGGGATCTACGGAGCAGTCCAGTCCAGTCACCCATACTAGTAGGAGACACACCACAATACCTTGCTGTAAAGTACTTACACAGGCCTGGGGTGAGGAATATCTGAAAGATAAGATGGCAATCCGAGAGTCCCATTTTCCAAGGTTCGAGGGAGTTACATCACCGCCGCGGGAGATGCGGATAGACGCACGTCGCGTGAAGCCAACGGCGCGCGAATCAGGGCGCCACTGGCAGTCACGATGACTCACAGAAGGTTCCTGGCTCAACACCCATTCAGGCAGGTAGGGCTAGGGTAAGCGTCAAGGGCATCCAATGACCAGCCATTGAGGATTCTCGTGCCCCAGTGGGAGTCAACTGGTGGATCCGAGCCCGGAATTCTCAGCGCTTACCGTATTGTACCGACTGGGCTCGATCGCCGAACGCGACCGGACTGCAGGCGGTGGTTATCTCCTCTTATCTGTGAGCAGGGCTTCCCTTCGTCCACGCCCCCCCGCCTCCCCCGATTCTTGTCGTCTTCTCCAGAAGTCACTGCCTTAGTGGTCTCTTCCTGGAGTACTACAGAGTACTCGATACTCTCGCCTCAGGCTGCGACACTCTTTCTGTGTTTAACCGCCCCCCATTATCCCGGTTCCCCTGTCCCACAGGCCTACCCGTTATCGACACCCCTCTGAAACCGCGTTGCGCTCTCACCATGGCCATTCATCCGAATTTCCCATCTGAAGTGAACCCGAGAGGATCCCTCTCACCACAGCAGGCTCGCGCTATCTCCGTCTGGACTGAACAGGCAGCTGCATCCTTGGAGAGTCTGACTCTCTCCGAGTCAGTGCCGGTCGCCGATTCCAATGTGGCCTTTGCCCAGTCCACTCCTACGCGCGCAGGCGTTCGCGGCACCACAGTCTCGTTATCAATTCCCTTAGATGACCCAGTCCCGACAGCGGGAAGCCCTTCCGCGCCTAAGGTCAAGGTCTTAGGCCAGCCAACCAAGGAGACTCAGGTGGCGTCGGTGACCTTTCGGCGCCGCGAGCCGATTCGCCGTGATAGTCTCAAGAGGCGCGAAGCCTTGTTGAAGGGAAAGGATGGTAGTCGTCGCAGGCAGCGTTGGGAGAATGGTATGTCTTGACATATCGGATACACGCCAGTGGCTGGGCTTCCGCGCTTTTCCTGGGCCGGACGTGCCTTATCATTGCACTCGATAGATGCTGACAGAATGTGCTTTCTTGCAAAGATCGTCTTCTGAACAATCCGTGGGCCGAGCCGCCATCCTCAAAGGATTGGGATATCCAAGCCACTCACACTCGTCACGACCCTTTGCCTTACTACCTTGCACCTCTCTGGGACAATCACTATGCGCATCTGGACCATAGGTCATCCCAGCAGATGGAGACACGGACCGAGAAGCATCGTGTTCCTAAGGAGCTGCGACAGAGACTAAAGCATGCACGTGCAGCACGCGGTATACTTCAAGATATCGAAGAGGACATCAGACAATTCATCCAGCGATGGAACGAGAAGCAAAGTTTACTGAAGCAGGAGGGTCTGGCAGATGCCCCGCAATCATCCGACAGTGAATCTGAAGATGAGATCGTGTTTGTGGGTCGAAACGGCCTGATGCACGACTCGCCTCAGAGAAGAGCAAGACTCCAAAAGATGCGTGAGGCAATGAGTGCTCATCATGAGCATGATGGGCAGAAGATGGTGTTTGAGAGCCTGGTTGACGACCGGGCAGCTGGATTCGGGTAAGTGTAGACTCACCTATTCAAATCGCCGATCCATGCTTACCATAATGTTCTCACCTTCAGTCGCTGGCTCGTCCATTCCATCGCGTCGTATTATGGCCTGCACACTTGGTCTGTCACCGTCGGGGAACCTGCCCGCCGCGAGGCTTACGTTGGCTTCTATCCGCCAGCCCCAAGCAGTCGAGCAGGACCCATATCCCCACCGGCCGGATCGAAGGCTTGCCGTCAGGAAGCGATGATACAGCCCGGCGACGAACTGCCTCAACCGCTCTGGACGCAGGTTTGAGCTGTTGGTATATGTGTCCATGAACTTGCGGCGAGTTCAAGTTGACCTTCACAACTTCGCAGTCTTATAGAGCTTCGGTGTGTTTGATTCAAAGGGTATGCTTCGGGCAGATTGTAAATTTTATCTCTTGTAATACTGGCGTGAGTGAATTTCTACCGGTACCTGTGGGGATATAGGATCATATACAAGGTAGGATAGACCAAGACCTACAATTGATTTGGGCACATAGGGAAGGTGCGACCCGCATGGACTTGTAGAGTATCTTCATGACGCGATCATCTTCGGATTATTCTTCCCATTTGATTATCAAAATACTGTAGATAGAAGACGATCTCTTCTCTATGATCAATCTCTTCTTTGCCTGCACCTGGCTCTAGAGCCGTAGTTCCCCCAACTCATCAAATCTGTCTAGAATCGGACCCTGACAGAAGCTGGATATTGATTGGCACGTCCTTTACAAGAAATTCCTAGAGATTTTGGATATATTGGGATAAAATCCCCACGTACCAGTAGTATATGCTTGATGCATAGTTCATATATCATATATATATATATGTAAGTGGACCTATTGAGCTGCATGAATCTATTGTGGTCTTAATAACGAAGTACGAAGAAACTGAACTGACAGTTGTGAAGGTGAATATCAATCCAATGGCAGTGTGGTGAACTAGCTGAAACAGTTCCCTTTGTTTCAACTTACTGACCATATCATATCCTGACGTATGGCAATCTGGCATAATTACTCAGTATTATTCAGGCCGTAGCGAGCAATTGGTACACTTAGTAGCTCAGTTGCTAGCTGCTAATGAGGATACAAGTGCACTCAAACGGGTGTGTTGATCATAATGAAGGTGGATTTTGGTAGTATATCTGGTAGGATGTAGATGGTTGGGAGTAAACTGAGGAGGTTGTTCCAGATATGGTAGGATGATATGATGACACCAGTTAGCATTGGGCATTACTAACTTATGCAACCACCTATCCCCCTTCCAAGCTCACCTACTTACTATGTGGTATGTACCATAGTGCTAGGTAGTGGGCAGAAACCAAAGTATCTGAAGTTTGATATCATACATACTCATACATACATGTTTACATATCTCATCTGTTTTGTAGAGGAATGAGTGCATCTGCAGTTAGAATATTCATGTCAACAGTACATGGGGAAAATTGACGATCATCAGTAACAATTGCTGAGTAGAAAGCACTCAGTAGATCCTCATCAGGCAGGCATGTAATGTTGGTGATGTTAATGATGTCTCTGGGTGTGACTGTGACGTAGTGGTATGTATCAGCCAAGTCAATAGCCCCTCCTCCTCCATTCCCCTCCCTTCGAGATAGCTGGCCTGATTCATGAATTGATGATACTGACCAAGACAGAAAGCCAATTGTCAGTGTCAGTGCCAGTGGAATTGTTGGAATTTTGGAATCTTGTACCACCGTCAGCCGTCAGCTTACATTTGATCTACGATACCGGTTTTAGGTCGGTCCGATAGTTCCGGGTCTAGATGGTCTAAATGACGCTACTATGCACCAGGCTGTCACTGAGAGAAGAATAGTATGTCAAGGTTGCTGTTGACAGCGTGGACATTGTGTAGGGGGGGATTCATGGAAGAGATTGAAGTACAACAATGGGTGTGACGTACAACGATAGACAAACAGTGTCTCGTACTTCTGATGTTGGTTCTGCAACAGCAGATCACTCCAAACCTCGGGTGCATGTATGGTGCAAGGGACTGGGTATCATCTCCGACTAGTAATGTGTATTGCACATTTACCTGGTTGGGAAGTGTCCGATGGTTGCTTGAATTAGTAGTAGACTGCACTGATGCCTTGGGGTCGCTATCTCCCGTCCGCACAATGGCTTGATTGGCGAGAAAAGGAAGAAAGATGATCACAATTTCAGGTGTCCATTTAAGCGACTGTGGAATGTCGAACCATCTCCGATTTTTCCCATGGAGAAGGGTGAGAGAAGAAACTCCATCAGCATCCATAGACAAGCGAGGCAAGGGCACTGACCGCGCCCCACTTGGGAGGCCCCATCGTTGTGGGGGTCGTCAAGGAGAGAAACCGGAAATAGGGTTCGTGTTTGAGTTTTTGGGTGGGAAAAAGACAACACAGAAGCCCCCCGAGCCCGGAATCCATCTCCCCACGTCTTCGCCTCCAAAAGCCGCCTCTTCTCACATGGAAATCCCCGGTGATCTGTATATCTGAGGTGTCGCACCACTTTTACACACTCAACTTGGCTAGAGATGTGGCGAGACTGATCGGATTGCCTGAAGGGGGAGACACAAGAGAGAGGCAGAGCATGGGCGATTATTCATTCGGTCCGATCCGAAGAGGCGACCCCAGCCGGTTCCATGGTACTGTTTCCCACCGTTGGGTCACTAAGTACTGTATAGTCAGGCATCGATCTGATAGATGTTGTGGACTTGACCATTGGTATTTTCCAGGCTTTTTACCTTTGTTTTTCTTTTCTCCTTGTCTCCGGTGACAAAGTACTATTCTCCCACTGCAAGAAAAAGAAAAGCTAAGCAGATGAATTGTTTGTTGATAGGTTGTCGGCCATTCTCCATTCAGCGTTCGGTCAGCAATGAATATTTTCCAATCCACACCGCGTGCGAAGCACCAAGTAAGTCGCAAATTTCCTGCAGGGACAACGCCCAGTCTGCGCCGGATCGTGTCTTCCGTCGACCTTCTTTGACGCGATTACAACTATACGATAGAATTCGCATACAAACAGGCTTTGACTATCTTGGGCTACAGCACCAGTCGGGAAATGTCCACATCTGGGAGTCTCGGAGAATATCCTGGACGCACTGGAGAAAAAGGCAAAAGACCTACCGAGAAATGCCCTTGCAAGGAAAAGGTAACTCAAGATAAGCAGCCTAAACCTTGTCTGGGCAATTCTAGAACCTCGTGGTCGTAGCGGTCGGAATAAGGCACGAGTCATCCCAATTAGGCTGATGAAGTAGCAGCCATAGTCTGTTTGAGAAATGATTATGATGATACCTGGGGCTCTGTAGATGCGCATGGATTGTCTTCGCAGTTGAAGTCTCTTGGTAGTAGCACTACCGTCAGCCAAGGTCCCAAGGGCAAGGCTGTAGGCAGAATCCTTGCTGATCATTCAGCCAGACTTACCTGGAAGAATTGTGTATCGTTTGGATCTGCTGATTCCGGGGGACAACGAGGATATTGCCAGCATCACCAGCACAGCATCATCCGCACTGTTAGCGTGGGCGAGGAAGAAGTAAAGCAATCTGAAACTTTCTCCCGTAGATAAAATTTAATGCTTCTTATTTTTTTTTATTCTCTCTTTTTCTTGCCTTTTCTGTTCGAAGGAACAAATTCCGATGACCAAAAAAGGAAGAAAAGAAGCACCAGGTCAACCAACAGGAATGTGCGAGGAGAGAGCCGTGAGAGATGGCCAAGTCAGTCAGTCCGTCAGTTGTTGGCTGGTTGGTTCTCCGCTGGCCGACGTGGCTGCCCTCGCCAGGCGTTCCTTTTCCCATCCTTCATTCCGTGCTTTTTGCCCTTTGGTTCTCTTCCGTTGCGACGGACTTTCTTGCGCCACGCGCATTTCCCTCCCACTTACTATACTTGTATGGAGGTGGGAGGATGCCGTGTGTCATCTCGGTCGCTTCATACCCTGAAACCCTCCCCTTGTGCTGCAAAGCCTGGCGTCATCTGCTATGATCCACGGCCCCCTTCCACATTCCCTCCATTCATTCGCTTCTCACCCCTCGGATTGTTCCAGGGCTGAGTTCACAGCCTGATCTTGACCTCGGATTCCTGCCTGCTCTTTGTCCCGATTCACGATTACGGTTCCTATTATTATTCTACACCCGTGTTTATTCTCACGCCAACTCCCTCCCCTCCAATCCCTCTCCCTCTCTCTCTATCCGCTCGATCTCGCCTGTCCCTTTCGCCGAAACACCCCCCTCCTCTTCATCTGACCAAATTATCCTGCTCTTGGATTGAAATTTGCCTCATTGTGCACTGCTCTTCCCGAATCCCCTCACCTACGGACTCTGAGACTGCTGGGGCTTTTGTGCGGGAAAGTTGCTTGGACCACGAGATCAGGCTATGATTGAAATACATATTTATCCCTACCTCATCCTGTGTGCTTAACTCGCTACCACCACTCTTTTCACCTTCCCACCCCCTACTATATGCAACTTATCCCTTAAGCTTGCCTGGATTAGGAATTAAGTGCTACTGTCGGATCGGCTCGGGTATTGAAACAGTCTCTTGTCACTCTTCGACCAGCCAGAACGATACCCAAAACTATACGCCACCATCCTTGCACGTCCGCTTGGTTATTATCGCTTCACAACCTATCCGACGGCGCCCCCCTATCACATTAGCGCCGTCATGGGATCCCACGGTGCATCGTCTTACCGGAATGGTTCGAGGACCGGTGGCAGTTCCAGTTCCACTAACAGTGATGTCTCGGAACGCTCGAAAAGCACGGCCCCTACGATCTACAGCGATCGACCCACTCCCCTTCACCGAGGAGGCATAGACATGGACATTTACGATGAAGAAGATCCTAAAGCCTCAGTGTCGACCTACGCCTCTACGGTCCCGTCGGAAGATGATCCCCCAGAGACCCCGCGCTACGAAGTAATCGACCGTCAGCTGGACGTTTTCTCAACAGATGTTGTCCCTTCCGACCCGTCGACTTTTGGGCAGCTATTCCCGTCCTCTCGACGACTCCTGATTCGACATGACGATGCAACACTCGATGGAAACATGAACCTCCGCGTCGACACGATGGTGCCGCAAAGAGGCGGATATCAGCAAGATGTAACGTTGTTCCATCTTCGCATGTATGACCTGTTTACGCGAAAGTGCTCCTTCCGACGCTACTGTCGAGACTCTGGGCGGGAAGTGTGCCACTCCGAACGACGGCCTGTCGCGTCGAGTTCGGACAGGCATCCGGTGTTTCGACGGTCTTGGGGTAGTGTGTTGGCTAGCTTGCGGCCGGGTTCAAGTGGCCACGGATCACTGCCTAGCCACGAACATAAGCGCCAGGACTCCGGCTATAGGTCGGCGGAAGATGATGATGAATCTTTTGAGGACAAGCCCTCCGACCACAGAGGTGGTTGGGATCGCCATTTTGTGCTCACTGATAGCACTTTATTGGAATTTTCCAATTATGCTCACGTAGAACTGAGGCGCCGGGGTGCAGGTCTCTCCAAGCGATATGAGTTTGAGTACTGGTCGACACGGTACCAATGGAGACGCGAGTGTCGGAAAGAGGGAGAGTTGCGCGAAGTCTCCTATCACCTGGTTAACACGCGCACATCCAAGACTGTCGCCCATATTGTCCCAGAGATCCTGACACCGATGGAAGCAGCTGAGGAGGAGAAAAAGGGCGGATGGGTTCCACCATCATCCATGTGGATCAGCGACCCGTCAGTGTATGAGAAGATGCCCGACGTCGCCGAGTAAGTAACTCCCCTCTCTTTAGTGTCGGGTCGATGGTCTTCCTTTTTAGAGTTTGGGGCTGACTAGTGTACAGTGTGTTTGTTGCCACAGGCCTAGTATCCCTAGTTGATGATTGCATCCGACGCCGATGGCACACGAAGAGACACACCCAATTCATCCAGCCGATGCGTTCAACCCTTTCGAAGAGTATTGAGCTCATGGGTCCCCGGCGATTTCTCGATGAGGTGTTCCACCGACGAGGGTCCGCATGAAGAATGATAGGCTATCGATGGAGGAAGAACGGATGGTCAAGGGCGACACGGCGGCAACACGTCATGCCATCGTGTTGTGAGGGGAAAGACCGGTTTGCAAACCGGCGCACTTTCATTGACAGGGGTTCGCTAGCCGACCACTTGGCTCTAACGACGATAACGACCGCAAATGATGATGGGATTTTCTATTTCTTTGTTTTTTTAGATTGGGATTTGGCAAGGGTGGGTTCGCATTGAATTTTGGTTGGTCCATGTGCTCTAAATTTTTCTTGTCTACTTCTTCCTGGTATTTGCGCAGTTGGAAGGGGAGTGGGGGTGGTACATTTGGGCGGTTGCCGGAAGGACAGACCGGCATGATTGGCGATGATGTGTTACAGGAACCCGAGGGTCGTGCAGGTTCGGATGAGGGGGGTGGATGGTGGTGGTGGTGTTGGTGGTGGTGGTGATGATTGCTGGATGTAGTTTAGTAGTTTACTTACTACTTAGCAGTACTAAGTAGTACTAGGCAAGCAAGTGGGTGGTGTGAACCTGAGTTGGCTGCCTGTTTCAGCCTCACCTTTCCTTCTCTCTGCTGGCATCTTCCTGGTACTATTTTGAATTATGATCAGCATTGAACTTGGGGATGACGCTTGCGCATGTCAGTTTAGAATGCTGCATATCTCATGAACCTAATGCCCAGCCAGCCACCTTGGACCTTTTTTAGCCAGCTACTAGCTTGCTGTCGACTCTTGCTGTCCCGGCCGGGGAACAGGACCCGCGATTATAGTTCGTTCCTTGTCTGCCTGACTTGTTCCACCCCTGGTCTGGACCAGATCAGATGGCAAGCGAAGAGGACAGCATGCATGATCTGGCTAGGCTTGGAATGGGACGAAGAAAAAAAAAAAAAAAAAAGAAACCAGAAGATACTGCTGTGCTGATGAAGGTACACCACAAGAGGGAATCGATGGTGGAATGAATGGCAGCCAGGTACACACCACCCCCTTGTAGGGATACTATTCCAAGATGTTACCGGAGAGTGACATGATTACTGGAACCTTGATAACTTCTTTTATTTTCGGTCTACTGTCTCCACCACTGTTAAATCAATCGTTCTATTATCCTACTCAACTCCATCTCCAGATGAAACTCCTCTCCAAGACACGATGCGGGGCAGATCGAGGCTCGTCGCCAAAAAAGAAACGCAACGGCGCGTCGAATCAACGGGCTGGTCGCCGCCTCGAAAAGCGGTTCGTGGAAACGTTCCAGCCTTCCCCGTTGTTTGGCGCGCTGGTTATCAATCTTGCTTGCTTATGCAGGTTCTTCATCACTTTCCACGATTTCCTTGCTGCTTCCAATAAACTAACAGAGAAATAATTATTAACACAACCCCCCCCCGGTCTCTTTTCCCCCCCCTTCCCTTTCCCCTCTAAGGTGGTTCGCAAGTAGTTGCATATTGCAAGCGAAGAGAGATTGAATCGAAATGATGCACGTATGAATGCCCAACACAATGCCAGAGGAAAGCAACGAATCATGGCATCTCTACTACCGGAAATGGCCTGGGTCAAGCATACCCAGCTCGCTCTTCGCTGGCAATTTGTGTCTCCCTCAGAGTGATTCTGGTGCACAAGCTGGCCTTCCAACACTGTTTTCTGTTTTCAGACCCCTGCTGAAGGTTTCGTTTTTTACCCCTTCCGGATTATAGTGATGCCATCGAGCAAGCTCTGGCCACCCTGGACTCTGCAGCCCCCTTCCCGATAACAAGTACCCATGCAGAGCGGCCCGGTCAATGACCGTTTTGTTCTAGGGCTGAGGGTACCATTTGATGGGTCTAAAATTGACAATGGCTCGAATTTTTATGATTCGAGTCTTTTGATGAGCTGGCACGGTGGTCTTTGGGCCCGCTTCCAATATTCTGAGTGGCCCAACTGGTCAACATAAAATCATACTCTGGTTTCGATTCGTCGCCATTCGGTCTATGGGTCCCTCCTCCGCTTTTGGGCAACTACTACTAGGCCTTCTCAGGTTCCCCGTCAACCGTCCCATGTCTTCCAGAAAGAGACGGACCTCCTTCCTGAAGAGCGTCTATGAGGCGAGTGGCTTGTTCCTACCCGATGTATACATCGTTTGCGGGACAGGAGAAGCAGAACTCGAGCCACGAAGACCGGGAGTCCAGGCGTCCTTTCTGAGTTGTCAAACAACAATGACTACGAACTGGCAGATTTTCTGTTTTACCCCCTGTATCACAGCTTCATTTCTTTGTCTTGGATTATCCCCCATCCCCCCCCCCCCCTGTCTGTCAGTAGATCTGGCCTGTGTGGAGACTAGCGGTCCTATTCCCTGTCTCCTGGCGTTTCTTCAAGGGCACACATTCAATCGGCGTGCGCCGGCCCGTTCCAGCTTGCAGCCTCAAAATGATCCGCATGTACTCCATGCAACTGGCGTTCCCTGAGTGGAGGGGGATAAGGAGGGGAAGAAATTGCTGACACTGTGCCATGTCCACATCGGCATGCATAAGCCCGTCCGTTAGGTTTGATGATTAGGTTCCGTGTTTGTCACGCCAAATTGGACTTGCTTGCACAGTGACATTTCGGGGTTTGGGAGGGTATGGCCCACAGTTTATATGACTCCCCGCTTCCCAGGTCTATCGACGCTGTTCGATTGAAAGAGCAGACCAGTTCGCAAATCCCCCAAGCAAAGTCAAGACAAAGCAACAAGGACTGGCAAATATTTTTCTATCTTTCATCTGAACCATCATTAGTCCCACTCAATTCTACTTTGAAGATCTGACCATCCATTGGTGTTGTGTGGTCGAAAACCCCTCTTCCTATTATTTTCAATTACTCAGGGTGTGAAGTATTGTCTGCCGTGCGAGAGAGTTTTGTTCTCCAACCGTTGTGGGATATCGAACCCAATTCAGATCTGCGCTTTGATTTCTCTTTGGTGAAAATCAAAGCCAGTCATTCTCACCAATTGTTTTCTTCTACTACGAAAACGAAAACACACACATCCTTCATCATGGCCACCAAGACTTCGCAGGCCGCAAAGGAAAGCAGGCATTGGCAGGACAGACTTGAAAGTATGCCCCACTCCGCTGCAATAATCTTCCTCTCTGCACTTTCGACTTAGCCGTGACGGCGGCCCCCTTCTTCTGTCAGATAACTAACCCTGACTTCTCACAAAGTATACTGCTTCGAGAACAAGTTGAAGGAGCCGGTTTACCTTTACGATTCGGATCGTCGAGGTGAGAAGCCCTTTTCTTCGTATCTCCCAGCCTTCGACTCTCCTGGTTACCCCTCGTTGCTGGAGTTCCATGTCCCTTCCTTGCCCCTCATTGCTTGCTGTTGTCCACTGTGTGCTTGTGATGGTGCAGATAAGCTGTGCTTCACCGACTTTTGAGCCTTCCCAAGTCAAACAAAAGATCTGGTTATACTGACGGGTGTGTCGCTGTTCAGGAGGTCGCACAGCTTGGACCTCCAAGGTCACCGTACAGCACCATGTCCCGAATATTCCGTGGATAATTCCGGGACGATACTTCTTCGACGGTCATAACAATGCCCGAGAAGATGCTGCTGAGGTCGCTTATAGGGCGTTGACCAAGACCACCAACCCCTGATGTCCGTCGAGAGGCTGTATTTCTAGATCTTGTCTGGATGTTCACCAGGAGAATGACTCATGTCTCTCTCCTTTCTGTCGCTCTCGTCTACTTCGGTTCTTTTTATTTCTTTCTATGCTCAGGTTGCATGTTATGTACGACGCTATCCGGACTGATGCCTACTCCTCAGGTCTCGCAGATATGTACAACATTTCGGATGTCGACAATGAACCTTTCCTTCTTCGTTCTCGAGACTTGTTTGCTTCTCTCCCGCTCGATTCCCTTGATTATTTTCCCAACGCCGAATGGCACGACAACAGTATGGGGTGGATTGTGGACATGGCTGAGGTTCACTTCCTGCGGGAAGACGGTTACCGTTGAGCGGATGAACCTTGGCCCCTGACTGTTCTGCGGTGCCCCTGCCGTATTCGGCTCGGATGGTCCGGTCATATTCTTTTGATTCATGCCGCAGGCGGCGAGCGCATCTGACAGTCCTGTTATCATATTCACCAGTTCTCTAAAACAGACAGTCGGGCCCCGGTCGAATGCTATAGGACGACAGAACAGATTCGTGCGAGGTGTGAGTTTTTTGACAGTTTGATCGAGCTCGTTTTGAGGCCCTTATTCTCTTTCCTCCTTCATCATGGCAGCGACTCAGACTGCCAGTCTTCTTTTATTTATTTTTTTTCCCCTTCCTCCCTATGCCCGCTCAGCAATCTGTGGCCAATTCCGACGAAGCAGAAATGCGCCCATCGCCCATGCACACTAGACAAGCGATCGCCCAATGCGGAGCAGGAGCGGTTTGCCGTGCGCCAGCTGAATGCAGACAGGGGAAAATTGACAAAACCAAAAGAAAAAAAAAATTGTTCGTCTTCTTTTGCTTATCGTTTCTCACAGCGTTTATGGGCGGAGTTGAGGGGATCTTCTCGGGAATTGTTTCTTTTCAATTAATCCAGACCGTTGTGTCTTTTTCTGAGGCAGTGTCTGGTTGGGAAAGCCCTTCCATGAATGAGTGTACAGACTAATGTCTACCGGGATTGATATTTTTTCATTGTCTCGTTTACTTTTGAATGAAGTCATGCTATCAATCTAAATTTTGGTTATTTCACTATTTGGGCGCTGAGCAGTTCCTCAAGGGCAGTCAGCGCTAAGTGAAGAAAAGAAAAGTGGGAGACCCTCAGGTCCCACCGCCAGTTCGGGAGTTTTGTCAGACGCGGAATATCCACAGCACCCAAACCCCTGGGATACCAGGTTGGATAGTGCTTAGCGGGTGATACAGTAGTGATGGCTGGCCCCTATACCTCCAGGGGATGCTGAATATTGGCAAACCAAACCTCTGTTTTAGCAGCCCGTCATGGCCCTGAGCTTAACCTTATTTCCCTCACGTGTTGTGCCCGCCCGCCCGCCAGTCTCTCCGGTTCCATGGTTCGCATGCCAATCATTCATTTATTATTCTCCGTGGGACCCGCGCACCCTTCCACCATACGGTAGATAGCAATTATGCCATTCAGGGCTTCACTAGGGCCCTCCTGGGAAAAACCCAGCAGAGAGACTTACGAATGGTTGTGTCCCAAGACCCGCTGGAATACTTGTTTTCTGCGCGTCTTGTTGTCCAGAACTAACTGCCTTTTTCTTGCTAGTCCCTTTTTCTTTTTTTCGCACTAGCATGACTCGTTCACCGTCTTACTTCTCGAGACTTACGCAAGAAATACTCGGATGCGAAGTGGGTTGCTGAGGAGTGCTGGAATTAATTCTGAGTTCGAGTTCTCCAGGGGATGACCTGAGAAGAATTGATGCAGCGGATATGAAAAATCGATGCTGGTGAGTACTATTCCCTTCGACACAGGAGTTGACCCTCGCCAGGCTGACAGACCCTAACTTCAAATATATATTCATGGTATACTAACCTGTTAAGCACGCAGTGAATCAATCAATTAATCAATCAATAAGCGAACCTCTCACCCCCCTTGGCCCACTTGTTCCTCCATCCATAATACAGTCGCAGCAGAATGCATCCCGTCGTGACCATCAGCAGCAGCGCCGCATTCGTCAAATGTCCCGTCGGATAACCCTTCTTCTCCTCGTCGGACTTATAAATCCATACCCCTACAATCTGTCCCGGCGCCCCGAATGACACGTTCAATGCAATGGCTAGGCCGGTCCCTGCTGTGGAGCGGATATTGGCAGATAGCCAGCCGAGTAATGGCGGGATGCAGGCAAAGGAGCCGCTAGCTGCGACTACGAGACATCCGTATCGGTGCTGTTGCAGGAATTAGCGGGGTGGTCGTTTGAATAAAGGCTGGATTGAGATGGATGCTTGCGCGTACCAAGTATGCGTCTGCGGGAAGGACGGCAGATGCGAGGAAGCCCATGGCTCCGATAAACGCAAAGAGGGCGGAATGCAGACCACGGCTGTGTTTCGGTTCATATATCAGTACTACACTGGAAGGAAGCAGATGGCTACATACCTGTTGAAGTAGTCAGCGGACCATGCAACGACCGTGGTCACCACATAGGCAGCAGCCCATGGTGGTACTGTCATGAGTTGGGCCCGCAGATCCGCATATCCCAGGCCACTGACAATGGCAGGGGTAAACAGGGAAAGACTAGAGAATGGGGTCGAGATGCCGAAATACACCTATACCAAGCATTGTTAGGGCCTGTCGCTGAGTTGCGCTGGGGGACTAACTATATAGTGCGCGTATAGTCTCCAATCCGTCAGGATCTCCTTCGCTTCTTCCCAGCTCATGGCCTTGGCCGCCCCATGGGAGCCTTCCTCTTTCAGTCTGTGGATAGCAAGAGCCTTTTCTTCCGGGCTGAGCCACGAAGCCGACTCGGGATAGTCAGGGAGGAAGAACCAAACGAGAAAAGCCGAGGCGCACGACGGAGCACCTTCGATGATGAACAGCCATCGCCAGGCTGATAGGCCGCGAACCTCGTTCATATGTCCTACTCCGTAGGCAATGGCGCCGCCAAAAGCACCCGCGAGAGTGGCGGACGCTAGGATGAGAGCAACACGCATGGACCGCTCTGAATTGCGATACCAGAAGGTCAGGTAGTATACGAGTCCGGGGAAGAGACCGGCCTCCGTGGCTGTCATGTCAGGGTCAGCAGATTCCACAAAAGTCAATTGAGCACTATCTTCGTTAATTACCTCCGAGCAGGAATCGGATACCAGTTACTTGGGAGAAATTGTGCGAGCCGCCCAAGCCCATTGTGGTAGCTCCCCAGGCTAGCATGAGGAAACCGATCCATCTCTGTTTGTGTTAGCCAATCCCCGAAAGCAATGGGGCGACTTACACTGGGCTTCAACTTCTTGAGAAGATAGTTGGAAGGCACTTCGAACAGCGCATACGCGATCAAGAACACCATGAGTGCGACACTGCATGATTAGCACTCGCGCAGTCGATTTGACAGCAGATACCTACGTGTACTGGTACGAAGTCATATGGGTCTCCGAGAGCAGATCATTGCCGGTATCTTGGTTGAGGATTTTGGCATTCCCTGGTCTGTCAGCACACTATACTGCATGCCCTAGGATGTCAATTACCTATGTTGGAACGATCCAGATAGCAGAGAAGATAGATGCCCGCGCAGAGTGGCACAATGCGCAAGTCTTGCTTCCAGACCAGAGCTTTCTCACGAATGCTGAGATCTATCCCAGCGTAGCTCTCCTGGGTTACCTAAATCGCCATTAGGAGTCTGTAAATAGAAGGGGAGGAGAGTTAGGAAGCTCACCTGCGGAGCAGCTTCAAGATCCTGCACGCTCTCAGCGTGGTCCAATTCCTTTTCCCCACTCATCATAGTGTCTTGGGCGAGAAATGACTGCCGTGCAGCTCAATAATGATGAAGCAGTAGCAACGCCCCTTGTCACAATAGATCGTTGCGTAAACCTCCGTGACTCAACCATGTGTCAGAGGGAGACCGACAGGAAAAGAGAGCGCAGAAAAGTCCAGGCGAGAAGACCGACAGACCGGCTGACTCCAACTCAGTTCAGCTCAACTAGCCCCGAATCGGAGGCAGACCGCCATCCCCAAAGGCTACTTCAGCTGCATGGCTGCTTGCTAGTGGCTGATCGGCAAAATTGGCTCAGTTGAGCGGAAGTTCTTTCTGCTGCGGGCGTCAGTCAGGCGGGTATGCAAGGTTTGTGTGCCGTTGATTGATTGGAACGATTGGGCCTGTAATCTTTCATTTCCTCGAGCAGCTGATGATTGCACTCGTAGGTAGACGTGGGGGATAATTGGACTTCCATGTGGAGGATAGATAGGCTTCTCCAGGGAATCCTCCAGATTGATTGACCTCCGCAGGGACCGGCAATACTTGGAAATGGAGGAGACGGAGTAAATGCGGGGAAGATGTCTGTATTGTAATTATGTATGGCTATTACAGCATTCTTGGTATAATACCACCCAAGTGCAAAATATACAAACAAGACAAACATCACTGATATTGATCCAGAACAAGAAAGACAAAAAGAGTCGCTGACAGACAGAAAAGCGACATGCTTCCTGGTGGTTCATGAATGTATGCTCGATTCACCCCGCAGAATTGGATGAGAAGCTGCCGCTCAGGCACCAGACTATCCATCACCCCAACAGCCTCTTATAATTTGGCAGCAACCGCAGGCCTTGCCCGCATCATCCCCTCTTCAGCTCCAGCTCCGAGCGGGGCTCCTACTATCGCAACCATGTCGACTGCCACACCCACGGCCACGCGCAAACCCATGCCCTCGGCATTGACCTTTGACTTGCATGCTAAGTGTTCAGTATGCTAGTTATTCCAATCCTGTTGAGAGTCTACTCGTATGCTGACTACTATCTATACCTAGACAACAAAAGCACGTGCCAGTACCCTCCGCCTCCCCCATGGCGATGTCCCCCTCCCTATCTTCATGCCCGTGGCGACACAGGCGTCTTTGAAGGGCTTGACGTACGACCAGCTCCGACAGACGGGATGCCAGCTCTGTCTGAATAATACCTACCACCTTGGATTGAAACCCGGACAGGCGGTGCTGGATGCCGTAGGCGGGGCGCATAAGTTGCAGGGATGGGACCGAAATATTCTTACAGATAGTGGAGGGTGCGCTGCCAATGATATCTTGGTGAATGGAATATTTGACTGACGGAGGCAGATTCCAAATGGTGTCCTTGCTTAAACTTGCGACAGTCACAGAGGAGGGTGTACGGTTTTTGAGTCCTCATGATGGCACACCGATGTTCGTTATCCCTTTCTTTGGGTAAACTGTGTGGTAGCTGGCGAAGCTAAAACAACATTGACAGGCTGCTCACGCCCGAGCATTCCATCTCGTTACAAAATTCGATCGGATCCGATATCATCATGCAATTGGACGACGTGATCGCGACCACTTCGCCAGACCAAGCGAGAATCCACGAAGCCATGGAGCGTTCCGTTCGCTGGCTGGACCGTTGTATCGACGCACACAAGTACCCCGAGAGACAGAATCTGTTTTGCATTATCCAGGGTGGACTGGATTTGGAAATGCGGAAACAATGCTGCGAGGAAATGGTGGCGCGAGACACACCGGGGATTGCCATTGGTGGTCTCTCTGGTGGTGAGGCGAAGGAGGACTTTTGCAAGGTGTATGTTATACCCTTTATCCATGTGGGTTCTGGCTGACAGGAAAGGGTGGATACTTGCACGGGACTGCTCCCGGAGAAGAAGCCGCGATATGTGATGGGAGTGGTAGGTTATTCATTCAGCGGGTGTATGTATGTATAGGCTGACCTGGTTAGGGCTATCCCGAGGACTTGATCATGGGAGTTGCGCTCGGCGCGGACATGTTTGACTGTGTCTGGCCGACACGGACGGCTGTACGTCTAGTATCCCTATCCGATGTACTCCAACTAATTGATATAGCGCTTCGGAAACGCCGTGGTTCCCACAGGTACATTGAACCTGCGACACCGGTCTTTCGCAGAGGACTTCCGGCCGGTGCAGGAGGGCTGCACCTGCAGCATCTGTCTACCGAAGGAGCAGGGCGGACTGGGCATTACGCGAGCATACCTGCACCATTTGGCGGCGAAGGAGACCGTGGGAGCGCATCTGTGAGTTGCTCTGCGATATTTCCTCTGATGTATACTAATGATTTATTAGGCTTACAATGCACAACGTGCACTATTTGCTGTCGCTGATGGGATCGGCGCGGCAGGCGATCATCGAGGACCGGTTCCCGGCGTTCTTGCGTGACTTCTTTGGGAACTTGTATGGAGAGAAGACAAATTATCCGGAGTGGGTAGTGACGGCTCTGCGGGGGGTGGGAGTAGATTTGATGGAGTAATAGATACCAGAATAAAGCGGAGTAGTATGCCACTCTCCATCTATAAGATCTTACTTTCTACTTCCGAGATCGGATATTACATCCGTGACGCGATCACATGACCTCGTGGCGCGTCGCGGGCGCGTCAATCCATCATTTACTCCAACCATCCCACTTCACACCAGACATTCTACACATAATCACTTATACCCAATTATACCAAAATACCACGACACACAAAACACCAAGAAATAGCCACTACATAGAACTATAACAACATGTCCCCCTCAGCCGAAACTCTCCCGACACAGGAGTCTACTCCTCAATCCACCACCACCACCACAACCACCCCCCAAGAACCTATTCCCCATGACCCAACCCACGAAGAACACCAATACCTAAACCTGATCCGCCGCATCCTCAGCGAAGGCGAGCACCGCCCCGACCGCACGGGCACCGGAACCCGCTCGATCTTCGCCCCTCCACAGATGCGCTTCTCGCTCTCCAAACCCTCCACCAACACGACCACCGGAATCAAAGAATACACCCCGATCCTCCCCCTCCTCACCACCAAGCGCGTCTTCCTGCGCGCCGTCCTCGCCGAACTCCTCTGGTTCATCTCCGGCACGACCTCCTCCCTGCCCCTCAGCGAAGCCGGGATCAAAATCTGGGATGGCAATGGCTCCCGCGAATACCTCGACAAAGTCGGTCTTTCGCACCGCGAAGTCGGCGACCTCGGTCCCGTGTACGGCTTCCAGTGGAGACATTTCGGGGCGGAATATGTCGACGCCAAGACGGATTACTCTGGTCAGGGTGTCGATCAGTTAGCCGAGGTGGTCAAGAAATTGAAGGAGAACCCGTTCGATCGCAGAATTATTATGTCTGCGTGGAATCCTAAGGATATGAGGATTATGGCCCTGCCGCCGTGTCATATGTTTGCGCAGTTTTATGTCCGCTTTCCCGATGCGAAGAGGGATGAGGAGGGTGTTGTGAGGGATGGGGAGTGGGGAAGGGGCCATTTGGATTGTTTGTTGTATCAGAGGAGTGCGGATATGGGCCTCGGGGTGCCGTTTAATATTGCTTCTTATGCGTTGTTGACGCATTTGTTGGCCCATGCCGTGGATATGGTTCCCGGGACATTGGTGCATACGTTGGGCGATGCGCATGTTTATTTGGATCATGTCGATGCGTTGAAGGAGCAGATTGAGCGCGAGCCGGTGGCGTTTCCGGAGGTGAGGATCAAGAGGGAAGATCGGGGTAGTGGGGTCGTTGATGGTTGGAAAGAGGAGGAGTTTGAGGTGATTGGGTATAAGCCGCATAAGGCGATTAAGATGAAGATGAGCGTGTAGCTGCATCCCATACTTCGTATATAGATGTAGAACTGTTATAGACAAATATGATTCAAATACCAAGGGTATATACTCTACATTTCCCCCCCACCTCTCCTCATCTACACCATAGATCAAAACACCCTATTGATCCCCTCCCTCCTGGAGGTAATTATAAAACCACACCCGCCCCCCTCAACAACACAACCGTATCCCCCGACTTCACCCTCCCGCCAACACTCTCCCCAAACTCCAAGAACACGCCCCCCTCCACATGAAACACCCTCAACTTCTCCTCCTCCCCTCCACCCCGATTATTCAGATTCTCCACCTGCAACCGTTTCGCCGCATCATCCAACACCCTCCCCACTTTCCACCTCTCATCATAGAAGAACTCCCCCCTGGGCGGATCCGTCGCCGGCTTATTCGTCGTCTCGCTCGTGCCCACAACATGTAAATAGATCCGTTTCTCAGCGGGAACATTATTGTCCCCCTTGGCGGTGCGTTTCAAGGTATTCAGTTGGACCGCGCGGCTGGGTGGTTTCCTACTACTACTACCACCAATCGATGTAGAGGAGGTAGGTTGTTTCCCCCAAGCGCGCAACTTCCCAAACATGGACTTCAACGTATCCGTCCCTCCCCCTGCTGCACTCCCTCCTCTGGCACCATTCCTGTTATTATTCGAGACAGGCCGACAATCATGACTCTCCCTCAACCTATGTTTGAGACAATACTCCTTCCGGCACTGATCGCACCGCACGCCGGGGTCGGTGAGTGTATTGATGAGCGTTTTGCATGAGATGTGTGCGCATTGATCTGCGGTGTAGATGGTGGGTTTTTGCTGCTGGGTTGTAGATGTGGAGGTGGAGGTGGAGGTGGATGGTGATGGCGAGATACGTGCGTTTGCGCACTGATGCGCTGTTTCGGTGCGGTGCTCGAGACAGAATGTCCCCTTGCAGGAGGGGCAGCGGAACGGGAGGAAGTCGAGTTGGTTGCAGGTTGGGAGCGAGCAGTGCGAGCCGATGGCGTCGAGGTCGGCGTCTGTTGCTGCTGCTGCTGATGATGCTTTTTGGTTGGGGGAGGGGGTGGTGGTGGGTATTGGGGACATTTTGGTATTCTTGAGATTATGGTTGACTGGGAGTGAGAGTTAGGGGAGGGGAATGAGAGAGTTAGGTTATATGAGGGAGTGATTCTCCGTAGATTGGATAAATCGTTAATAATGCTTCTGGCAGATGCTGGAAGCGCCCGCCGGCGGGAGTCATGCGGAGAGGCAAATGACTCAGCGTGGCGGTGCACAACTTTATCTGATCTGGTCGGAGATTGCTCGGAGATATGTGTGGCATTCACTGGATTAATTAATCTGCTAAAATCAATTCCTTAAAGAAGACATAGGAAAACTCCAACACGAGGGGTATATCAAACAATGTCAAAAGTATCAACTCCAACACAAGGAAAATCAATGAGTGAATCACAACAATGATCAATTATTACCTCCTTTCTGCTCCTCCTCCTCCTGCATTCCCCGTACGGTATCTGCAAATGGAATCACCCCGCTCGACATCATCACCGGCAATCCGTCCCGCGCCAATGTCATCCCTGGAGGAGAATACAATGCCGATGGTGGACGGCCTGGTGTCAGCGGCGGCGACATGACCATTCCAGCTGCAGCCTCGGATTCGCCTCTGTCCCAGCCGTTGGTGGTGTTGCTTTCAATTTTGCCCACGGACGGCGGTGACGAGGTCACTGGCGTAACGATCGATGGCTCGTCCTTGGCTTCTGTTCCTGGATGAATGGCCACTGGCGCAGGCTTCGCTGCAGATCGAGATGCCGTCTTTGAAGCCGAGCTCGTCTGTGCCCGGCCAGCGGGCTTGCGAGGTGACTTGGGGGTCTGCGTCTGCGTCTGTGTCTTCGAAGTAGCCTTGGACGCTGTGCGCTTCCGCTCTTCCGCTATCCGTCTCTCTCTTTCTCTCTCCCTAGCCGCGTTCTCTTCCGGCGACGGGACCTTTAGTTTGATGTGCAGCTTGCGTACTCCGGCTGTCAGACTGTCCAGATCATCTTGCGGCCCATCGGGATTCGGCGACTCTTCGCTTTCTGCAGAAAGAAAAGCAGGCGGCACCCGCGGCACAGGAGGCGTATTTGGGCTCGAGGGTAATCGAGGGGTGCTGGATTGTGAAGTATTGGTTTTGCGCACCGTGGCACTCGTCGCGGGTCTGGGCCCGGTCGGCTCTGGGGTCGATGCTGCTGAGCCAGCCCCTGCGCTCTTCCTGCGGGTCACGCGAGCGGGTGTCTGTACAGCCGGGGCTGTGTCTGGAGCTGTGTCGATGGTGGTTCTCCGACTTCCACGAGCCGCAGGACGCTTGACTGTCTCGGCTGAAGGCGACAGAGGCAGCGAGGGCTTGGGCTTTCGCACGCGGAGCTTCATCCGGCTGTCCTCGGCCGCCGTAGCCGTAGCCGTAGCCGCAGCTGCAGCTGCAGCTGCAACCGCAGCCGTGGTCGCGCTCGTGGAGGCTGCATCCACCGCTGTCTGACGCTCCCGTCGCAGGCGCGATGCCTCTGCGTTGAGTTCCTCTGGCTGACAGCTTGTCGTTTGCCGACCGGTCGGAATTAGAACCTTGCATAGCTCGTGCGTGGCAGTGGCCCAGCTGACTGGCGGGGGTGGAGACGGTGCTTCGGGCTCCGGGCTAGAGTGCGAACCGGTCGACCTGCGGTCTCGCGGGGGATTGACCACTTTGGCAGAAAATGACTGCGTTGTGGTCAAGTAGGTCGGTGCAGCCTTCTCCCGGGGCTTGACAGGTGCTGCCGGCGAATAAACTAGTGCCTCCAATTCCTCCAGCACGCCTGGTGACCACCACTCACTGTTGTAGACCGGTTCAGTCACTGATCGCCCCTCTGCTGAATTAGACAGGCCCAGACGATCTGTCATTTCAGAGGCAAGACGGTTGATCTGCTGCTCGTCCACATCATGGGTGCTGCCCTTTGCATCCCCCAGCCCAGTACAAATGACTGAGCACACCGCTTGTCAATGCACGATTGCTGTAGCCGCCCTCAAGAACACTGATGATCCGTCCATCCGTCCCCAGGCCCTCCTCGTTGGCCATCCGCACCACGTCGGCCGTGAACCTGGCATAAAACTCGGTGGGCACGTTGACCTGGTGTCGCTGCATGCCGGCGCCCTCCCACTCGCTCGCATCAAACCCAGCTGAGATAAAAATGGCTGCCTTAGGCGGAGGTCCATTGGGCGTGTTAGCCAGACGTTCGGTATGCATGCGCAGGAAAGCACGCGCCTTGTCGATCAGCACAGTGTACTTGGCGGCATACAGGTCCCAAAACTCTTTATCCGACTTCCACGGCTCCAGATGCACGTTCCAGATGGACTGGCCGTGGGCCTTGTCGATACACACACTCGCATTACGCACCTTTTCTGGCTCGCCCATTTCACACGGATAGGAGTTGATATCGTGCAGACTAAAATATCCCACCATGGTCTTTCGATGGGCAGCCGCATTCCGTGGCGCAGTAACGGCTCTGTGATTCTGTTGCCAGGCGATATCTTGCGATCCGTCTCCGTGATGCAGATCAAAGTCGAGAATGGCGGCATGGGTCAAGCCATGGGTCATGGCCGCATACGAGATGCCCACATGGACGTTGTTGATCCAACAGAAGCCTGACGGATGACCCGCCGAACAATGATGACCGGGCGGGCGGATGCAGACAAACGCTCGCTTGGTTGGGGCCGGACCCATGACTGCATCCACGCCTTCACTGACACCACCCAGGGCGCCTTCGAACGCGCTCAAGGATTCCGAGCACAAGTACAGGTCTCCTTCGTGAAAAGCAGGGGCATTGGTGGCGGCGCTGTCCTTGCCGGCGCTGCGAGGGCGGACCAACTCCTTGCCGTTCAACGCAAGCCGGGATTCGGCTGCATCGCACATGGTCTTCAGGTCCTCCATCCATTTGGACCCATGCACGTGCGTGACGGCGGGCGAGCTGAGCGACAGTGTGCGCGCTGTCTTGCGAATGTGGAACGGCGGCACGGGCAGCTGCTGCGGATTGAGATCGGGATGAGGAGCGAACGCGCCTCCTGCATGTCGCCGGGCTAGTCGAACATAGGCGGCCGAAATGCCCAGCACGCTGGCCTGGATGCGCTCCGGACGCTCGACGATAGAGTTAAGCGCCGCGCGGGAGGTTCGCGGGCGCGAGAAGCGATGGCCATAGCACGCATCATGGACGAGCACCAGTGTCTGCGACTGTAGCTTTGCGGACTGATGCCAATCTACTTCTTTGCGAAAGGACTCTGCTGCGATAGATGCTGCTGTAGTGACAGGGTGCTCTGCTGAGACTGTTCGGTGAGCCTTCTTGGCCATGTTTGGGTGAGTGGCGGACGCGCTCGTCGGAGAGGTGCCAAACGAGGACGAGGAGTGTCGCGATAAGCTGGGGCGGGGAGAGGTGGAGGCTCCACGATTGGAACGTAGCGACGCGGTGGATGAGCGTTTCTTCAAGCTGGGAGAGGACTTGCGACGCTCCTCGGCCAGGGAGCTGGAGCTGGGGATGCGACGTGGGGTGGGATGCGCCTGGGTCGCGACAGCACGCGCGGGGGGATCGGAGGGCGATAACAGGGCGGCCGACGAGAGTCCTGGGGAAGAAGGAGGTAGAGACATCGCGTGGAGAGAGGGATGGCTCAGTCTGTGAGTCGACGAAGTCGCGTCGTCTGTAGACAGCGGGGGGCCGGTTGCTGGGGTGGATGAAGCCGCAGTGAATGAAGTGGGCTCATGGCGCTTGGAGGGGTCCATGTTGGGCCCATCGAGGGGTTCAGCGGAGATTCTGAGGTGGAATGGAGAGGTAGATAGAAATGGTAGAATTATAAAAATATAAAATCTAGAGATAGAGATTGAAGTAGAAAGATAAATGCGAT
>NT_166529.1:0-153762 GCF_000002855.4 Aspergillus niger | reverse complement strand
CGCTCCACTTGGCCTCTCTACTTAATCTCTACTTCTACGACGGCTGCATTTATAGTAGTTCTTCCAAGTGTGTCTTGCAGGAACTCGTTGAGAATGTGACCCGTCATCCCTGACTGGGCCGATGTGGTTTCCAATAATCACTGGTCAGACAATAGTCGATCGTCTTATTGCTGCCCCCAAATAATCCATGCATCATCTGGGGTTCGCGCATCACAATCAGATCGCTCCCGATCTGATCGGAGCAGCCAATCTATTTACATCCATCTAGTCCACGATCAACTCAACTGATAACATACAGGGTCCCTCAAGGTATAACCCCCCAAGAATAAACACCAAAGAGAGGGGTATGAAGAAGTCTCTTTTTCTCATCGGGATTTGAAAGTCCCGCCCGACCCTGATAAAAGCAAATGATAAACGCCCGAGGAACGCCCGAACCGAACCCACCCCAAGGAGAAAGATGATCCATGCATCCAAACACCGGTGCTGATGATTCACAAAATACCCCAAATCACAAAGGAAAATCAAACGATTGCAAAAACACACTCGGCCACGTCAAAACGCAGCTTAAAAGGTCCGCGACCGTAAGCTAGCGAACAAGGACCATCGCTTCTTCCGTGGAGTCGGCAGGCTTTGCTCGCTGGACTCGCTGGACTCGCTGGGCTCGCTGGGCTCGCTGGGCTCGCTTCTGTCGCTCCTGTCGCTCCTGTCGCTCTTGTCCGCAAAGCTCAGCATCGAGAAACGTTTGCGATCCTGTTTGCGCTCCTGCTTGCGCAACTTCCGCTCCGACTTGAAGCCGTGGGTTGCGTGTCCGTAGCAGAAACAGTGCATGTGGACCAGCTGGATAGACGTTTCGGGACAGTAATTGTTCTCATTGTTGCGCGAGGAACAAAGCTGTTGGCCGGCGTCTTCTTCACACCGGCACCATTCATAGACCATGAAGTACTGGCGACACATTTTGAGTGAGGGGGTGGGGGTAGAGAGCAGAGAAGCGGGTAGTGTGATGAGTTGGTGATGGAGGCAGTGCAGAAAAAGTAAATTTCGAAAAAATAAGAAGAAAAAGCGAGAGATCAAATGTGCCGGAAGTTTAAACGGTCGAATCTAGATCCACCAAGAAGCAATTCGTGCCCAAAGACCGGCCGCGCTGAAGAGGGTTTGAGTCGGTGTGGATTTGGTGCGGGATTCTTCTGACTCCGCGGCCTTCCGGAGAGGGGTTGATGTAAAGTGGAATCTGTACACTGTCGTACTCCTTTTTTGATAGAAACTGCTTTCAAAGCAGGAGAGATCTTGCTGGCCGTTGCTCGTAAGTTGAAAATCTATTTTGCGCAGAAGCTGGTGGACGAGAGGCGGTTTATAGTAGGATATAGATGACGATGGAGGGATGGAGATCACTCGGCGTTCCGCGGGTCTGGACTGGGCGGTTCGGATTGAGGGTCAAGCGGTTTGGAAAAGCTGATATGACGCACTTCCAGCACAACCAAGGCTGAAGGAACAACAGTCGCCGGGACTGTTCTATCAAAATCGAGTAGGGGGAGAGATTTCCAGGTTCATCAATGTGTATTCAGCAAGGAGGGGGGTGGAAGAGTTATGAGGAGGAGGAAGAGGAGGGGAAGGGAAAAGGCGAAGGGGAGCAGAGCGTCAATGAGGGCAAGGGAGTCAGTCGGTCAGTCAGCGGAAAACCACCACCTCAGGGATGATCAATGAAGGAAAATGACGGCAGATGTTTCTTTAAAAAGAGCCAGCATGAGAGAAAGGGCAATGAATGACAATGCAGCAGCAAAGAGCCGTCCAGACAGTTGGTTCAGACGAAGTGTTTGACGTCAGCTGCAAGCGCTGTGGTGGAGTAGGGCGTTAAAGAGTGCGCCAAATGGAAGGATGGAATGATGGCTTCATGCAGGAAGAGAGGGAAGGGAAACGGTGAGAGATGCAGCTACCCTGGTTCATCATGACGAAGAGAAGGTCGACGACTACTTTTACAAATGCTCACTGGCCCGGCTACCACGGAGAAGAGGGATGATCGGACTGTCGCATCGATCGAAGCCCAAGCCAACTGGGGCCTAGTCACTACCTGCATTGCCTAATTCGGATGGCTCCTGAGTCCTTTTCTACTTAGTGTTACCCTTTTTATTTGGATTCCCTTATAAATCGCTTTTCATTTTCTCTGATTGTTTGGTTCAGTCCCGTGAATGGTTCCCCGGTCCATCCGGGTTTTGAATGTCACTTCGGAGTTGTGGTCAGTGGTACGTTCACTTATAAAAGGAAACATCAAACAAAAAAAATAAAAAAAAAAGGCACAAAAGGCAAGTAAAATCTTCTTCAACCATGGAAGGGAAAGAGGGGGTAAAAAAATAAAAAGAAAATGTATTATTAATTATAAATCAGGGGGGGAGGAAGAAAGTGAGTGTTTGTGTGTTGTGCATCAGGGGGTAAAAGGAATAAACGGACCGGGATAGGAATAGCAGCCAACATCCGGCGAGTCGAGGTCCAGGCATCTGTATTTCTTTAGTTTTAGTTCATTATTGTCGGACATAAAAGCCCCGTGTTGGTTGCTAGACCGCTCCGAAAGAGAGAGAGGGACGGCGACTATTGCTACCCACGAGCTCCTCCTTCAGCCGAGATAGTCAACACTAATGGTCTCGGAAGACTAATAGTCCCTTGACGAAATGGAGCCGGATGGAGTCGATGGAAATTGGCAGTGGGTTCAGAGAGACGAAGGTCTGACTGACAGCCCCCGGGCGGCGGTTTTGGGAAACCCAAACCGGACTTCTAGTGCGATCTACCGGCAGAAAGTGCGTTGAGAAAAAAAAAAAAAAAGAGGGGTGAAAGGGGAGGGAGGGGGTAAGGAGCAACGTGTGGCTTTGTCGTTGCACGCTGAGAGATCTGGAGGGGAGGGAATAATGACATCAAAGAGTGCATACAAAGTAGCAAAAGAACAAGAGGAGTAGATCATCCAGACACACACACGTAACCTCGAACTTTAACCCATGGCTTCAACCTTCAATCTGCAGAATGACGACACGACTGATTGATTACTGATTCGTGATTAGTTAATCTTATGGTCTAACCATCCAACCGACCAACCAAGCTTAGTTAGCACGAACTGCCCCTCTTAGTCAGCCACGTGCTTTTCGGAACAATAAAGCCGAATCCGAATTGAACCTCACTATATCACGTGTAGCACTAGCACCAAAAGCAGACTAGCGTGGTAGCTCTTGCATCGGCCCGAATCAATCTTATCACTACATTCCACTTCTACCTCAGCTAAAGTACTCTCTCTCTCTGTAACCTTCTATCCATCCCCACAAACCACAGATACATACACCTCCCAAAGGGGACAGGCAACAAGCATCATGGCCACCCCAATTCGACCCTCCACCCCCACCCGCACCACCACCCTTCTCACCAACCTCGCAACCGTAACAGCCCGCATCAACACCGCAACCACCTCGTCTCCAAAATCCACCCCGCCCCGCCTCGTCGCCGTCTCCAAACTCAAACCCGCCAGCGACATCCTCACCCTCCACACCAACCCACCCGCTCACCAAACCCACTTCGGCGAAAACTACCTCCAAGAACTTCAAGAGAAAGCCCGTCTCCTCCCCACTACCATCAAATGGCACTTCATCGGCGGCCTCCAGAGCAACAAATGCGTGACTCTTGCGCGGGATACCCCCGCGCTCTGGGCCGTCGAGAGCGTAGATAGTACCAAGAAGGCGTCGTTGCTGGATAAAGGGTGGGGGGAGAGGAGTGCTGAGGTAAAGGAGACGAATCATGAGGAGAGGTTGAGGGTGTTCGTGCAGGTGAATACCTCGGGGGAGGAGAATAAGAGTGGGGTGGAGCCGGGCGATGGCGCGCTGGAATTGTGTCGCTTTATTAGGGATAAGTGTCCCCGGTTGCGGTTGCAGGGAGTTATGACCATCGGGGCCATTGCCAGGTCGAAGGCCACGACGCCGGAGAATGAGAATGAGGATTTTGTGTGTTTGAGGGAGACGAGGGATCGGGTGGTCAAGGAGCTGGGGTTGCTCGGGGAGGAAGCCGCGTTGGAATTGAGTATGGGTATGAGTGAGGATTTCGAGGGCGCTATTGCTCTGGGTAGTGATGAGGTCCGCGTTGGGACTACTATCTTTGGGGATAGGCCGCCTAAGGATCAGGCTAGGGTGGTTTGAGTTCATTTCCAACAGGGGTTACGATTCACGACCTGTTTTATATGCATCACCATTATACGTCTTTCCGGGATGATGAACAAGAGATGAAAGAGGAAGGGGGGGAAAAAACAAGACAGTAACTTCGACTGCTGCCTGTACATTAAGATGAAAGAAAAGAACAAGCGTCCCGCATGTCCCAGGTATATATGTGCGATATCAATAATAAATACACCTCCGCCCACTGCCACCTGGCGGAGTACGAAGAATCAAACATGCAGCATGACACGCCCCCAGCATCATCGCCCACTGTCTCCTCGCTCTCCCTGCGACAGTTTTTGCTCCATCTGCTTGGCCAATGCCTGTGGCACCGCTTCCTGTGTCGCGCGGATCGTGATTCGATACATCTAAGTCATACAGTCAGCTCTTACTCCTTGCACTCTTTGACAGGGAAACAACTTACCGATCTCTCATAGTTGGGCTCCAGTCGCAGGAGACAGCCCGTCTTGCCCTCAGCAAACTGGTACACCGCGCAGCCTACAATGTTCTTCGGATTCGGATCCACGTTGTCCAGGATCTTCCACCCAAAGCCTTCCACCACTCGTCGTGTAAACGCCTCTCCGATTTCCTTGTGTCGCGCCGTAACGCCAAATGTATTCTGTGCCTCCAGCGGGCCCCCACCAATCTGCCGCCAGCGCTTGAAGAAATCTTCCGCTGACAACGCCGACGGCTCCATGTATCGATGCATGAGAATAGGCAGCTGTAACGTGTACGCCTGAAGCGCTCCCGCAAGATATGAAATGCGGATCGTCGGCGCTTCCGTAAACGGCCCGCGCCCCTCAACCAAGAATGTCTGCTGCGTCTGACCCACGGCAGGCACTGATGGATCGGGAAGACTCTTCGTGTCAATCTTCAGGTTCGGTGCGGCCGGATTATCCACCGTCGTGGTGAGGGACCCGATAGAGTAGGATGACTTGTTAGAGATGTATATCTTCACCACACCCATATGCCCCCGGTACTCGGAACGCAGGCCAACTTGAATCTGCGCATCCTCGAACAGCACACCTTCATCGCCAAAGTAAAGTCGGTTGTACCCGATATCCCAGTCCGGCGTGAGATGAGCCGCACTGGCCATGTTCGGCGGCGGACCTGATGGGGCGCTAAGATCCAGTCCTGCTAGGTCACCCGAGGCCCCCGACGTGGCTGTCGTGCCGTTGGCCCCGGTCTTGTGGCCATTGACGATGGTGGTGAAACTACGCTTCAGTCCCGTATTCTGTGCCATAAGCACCTCTTGTTTGTCGGCATTCGCATCCTTGCCGCCTACAACCCATGTCTTCTTCTCTGTCGTGCCGGCCGTCTTCTGGTGCAGCCGAGAGAGCAGGATCGACGCGCGCTCCGAGAAGGGCGGCATCTCATCACACACCGTTCGCAGGAGGTCATCGGTGGGAAGCGTCGCCAGCGACAGGTATTCAAAAGCACGCTGCTGCAATTCAGAATCGGGGGAGTGGCTATACAAACGGAATATGTGCAGAAGTTGGGGTTTAATCTCGGGGAAGAGGTTGACAAATTTGACAAAGGAGGAGAGGATCATGGCTCGTGTCGTGTCGGTGCTGGTGATCATCTTCGCTTGCAGCGCCAGGAACTGCTCAATGGGACTGGAGCCTTGATTGTCGGCGATCAGATGGCCAAATTCACCCAGAACATAGCATCCGATCTTTACCAAGCTCTCGTGACAATCGGTCTTCAGATATCCAAGCAGGTTGTGTGCTGCATAAGCCTGCAACTCTTCGTTGTTGGTCACGATCTGGATAACTCGTTGCCACACTTCGTCGTTGACGTGATCTCCAGCCAGCGACAAGAGCTTGAGGGTCATGTCAATATACCACTGCGCGTCGGTAGCATACTTCTCAGTCAGAATAGCGACCTTCAGCACCATCTCCTCGCGAATGGCATAATCGGCCGTCTGAAGGTAGCGCAGTAGCTCGTTCACAATCGGACCGGCGTTTGTGGTGTCACACATACTATAGACCAGGTCCAGACCTTTGCGTCGAACACTGATATCGCGGTCCCGGAGCGATCCGAGAATGATGTTTTGGTGCTTCTTGATAGGATCTAGAGTCTCGGCCCGAGCCGCGAAATGCGTCATGGCTTCCAACCCCAAGTACCGCACATTCGTCTCTCGCGACTGAATGTATTTTCCGAGACGTGCAGATATTTGTAGCATAAGGCTGTGCTCGGTATCGAGGTGGATGAGAAGGTTGATCGCCTCAAAAAGAACGGCATTCTGGGCATTGTTCTGCTGGACATTTTTCGGTGCATCCATGGCCAAGTTCATGATCTGCTGCAAAGACTCGCGGATAATCTCGCGGACATGGCTATCCTCTGTTCACTTGTTTAGTGGTGCACATAGAGCCGATGATGATACATGAAAGGCATACCTGACGGAGGATAGTACTGTAGCAACCGCAACAGCTTGACCTGGATCCAAGGACATGGCACACGGTAGTAAAGGTAGTCGGAGGCAATGTCGTTATCCACCACTATCCTTTTCAGGCGATGTGCGGCCTTGACGTAGCAACCTTTGTACTCGTCGGGTTTATCCTGGGCCAATGCCATTACAAGCGAGGTGACCGAAAGCGTAACACCCATATCGGGATCATCCATCAAGGAGATTATTCGCTCCGCCCAAGCGTTCTGTACAATGTCGGGGAACTTGCGATACAATCGAAGGAGAGTCAGCGCAGCCTTCTTCTTGACGAAGGCCTTGGAGGTACTAGATCCCGGTCAGCCAGACATGCAAAAAACCGACAACAGAAGGACCGTAAGGCACTCACGGGCTAATCAGGAGCCGATGGACATCTGTCGAAAGCGCCTCGCCCATTTCTCTTCCACCGACGTTCGCAACCGCGTGCAAGGCCAGACAGTTGTTCAGCTCATTGTGATCTAACAGGTCCTTCCGTATGCTGTTGACAACCAGGTGGAGCAGTTCATGCTGCTCGTGTAAAAAGAGCGTGACCGCCAGGTAACCGATCTGCTTTTCGGAGTATTTGTTGGAAGAAATAAGGTTCACGGCCTCCAGGTGACCGAAGTCGACGTCGTAGCCTTGAATATACACGTAGAGCAACTTGCAGACGTATTTCTTCTTCTGATAACCATTTAGACTGCCGCCCTTGAACTTCTGCCGAATGTTGGCCAATTCCTTGTTCACTCGCTTCTCTTCGAGTTCGCGCGCTCTTGCGTTTCGCAAGTCGGCGATGAACTGAACCAAGCCTCGCATAGACGACATGTTGACCGATGTAGCATATGGTGTGACAAGAATCAAAGATCAATTATTAGAGTGGGAAATCGAATCGTGAGGTGTCGGATCTATCGTTCCTGAACTTCACGGTGTCATGTAAGCGCAAACACCACGCTAGTGAAATTCCTCCGAATGAGTGTATGTCATACAATCATGTCCAGTCCCTCCTTTCGGGTTGTTCGTTGTCAATTCCGCTTTAGTGGCTATGATGCATGGAGCATGGCGCAAGGGCAATGGTGAGCCAAATGGAGGAGCCGAGATCTGGAGGGGGGGGGGGTGGCCTTTCGGAGAACGCGCAACAGGGGGGAGGGTGGGACAGACAGTCGAATCGCGAATCGAGGGGTAGGTGGGACTGTCCAGGAAGTTGGAAGAGCAGAAGGATGGTGAGAAGCCGGTAGATGGCTCCGATCAGAACGTCGAGCTCTATGGGACAGGGACAAGCAGAGACGTGGAGGCAGTCCGGCAGCGGAAAGGAGGGAGAACGAGACCCTTTTGGCCCAGGAGGGAAGCTGCCTCAGCCACTTCCGCGGGCGATCCGGCGGAGATCGGGATTAATGTTGTTGCGCTGTGGCGGTGCACATGTCAACCCCGTTTATAAAATAGGAGCTGCAGCTTATCATTCTGATGGAAAAAAGAAGGCAAAATATTGTTTCTTCCAGATGTTTATATTTGTTAATTGATTGTATTCCATCTTGACTACGACGACTGTGACGTTAACTTCAAACGCCCATCACGCACGAGTTGTATTTGAACCCAGGGGGATGGTTCCTGATCTATAGGAACCTTATCGGATTCAAGGCACTGCGATCGGGTGGGGGTACTGCAGCAAAGACATCACTCCGCAGACTGATGAATTCCTTCCTCCCTGCCATTTTCACTTCCGTTCTTGGCTTTAATCAGACTTGTTCCTCTTGCATGTCGATGAGATCAATCGCCATGCTACGGAGGACGAAGTCAGTAAATCTTTTAGGGACACTCCTCCACTCATTTCCCCACTAACATCGGGTTTCAGACAGTCGTCGCATTAGGTATAATTCTAAGATACAATTCGACTCTTCGTCACTAATACTACGTAATCTCTCGCTTCCCCTTGAGGATAGCCCATGGCAATGCACAATAACCCAGAATCAAACACCCACGCAACCATGAAGCCGGTCAATCTCAGCCTCCCGAAAACTCCGTAATGAACACCGATCACTCCATGGAACATGCAATCCAGTAACGGCCAAGAACAATTTGATCATCAATTTCCACACAAAGGTGCAGGAGTGGATTTTAAGCCCGAGTGGTGAAGTCAGTCTCAAGACCAACAGCAGCGTCAATAGCGCTGGCCTTCTCACAGGTGCAAGAAGCTAAAGTCTTTGTTAGCTCAGATTCCTCTCGGAAGTACACACTCAGGACTTACTGGAAGACCTCTTGCCACATGGGCAGGCTGCTCCCGTCACCGGGTGGTTCTCAGTTGCCGAACGTTCACAGGTACATTCTCCGGCAGGACGAGCTCCTGACGATGATGTTAGCGATTGGTCCGCAGAAACACCAGACTCGAATGATTATCTGTCTCAAGTCTGATTTAACAGGGAGGGAACGACTTACTGCAAGAGCATCGGGCGCCGCTCACGGTGTTCTCGGTCGAAGCCTTGTTGCACGTGCAGTGGAGGGCGTTCTGCTTGCCGCAGGAGCACTTGGCCTGGGCAGCGCAGACACAGCTGCCATCACCAGAGGTCTTGCAGCAGGTGGAGGAAGGGTGGACCATTTTGACTGGATGTTGGTTTGACTGGGGAGAAGTAAGGCGACGGAGACCCGGTGTTGTATAGAGGGATAATATATGACGTAATCAAGGACGGAGCGGAGACTAAGTATCAATCCTTCCAAGGATGCACGAAGAACGTTTGCGATCAAATATAGCACGAAAAGTATCTGATAGAGAGAAGCGATTCAGATGGAATCCAAGGCAGAGAAAGATGTCCGGATGATTTATTCTGAAGAATTGAAGACGATGGGGTTGTAGCAGGAATTTATACTTGCCACAATCGACTTCTGCTGAACAGCGGATCGGGCGCGATTAGCAATGTCCGCGCTCTGATTGGCCCGGACGGGGGCGATCGCGGACTGCTGACCATCTCGAAGCATCAGACATTGCCTTTCGCCCTCTTCTGATTCGATAATGCAACCCAGTATGGTTCGATGGTCGGCAAGACAGATCGCTTGCGTTTGTAATCTACGAGCGTAGAGTGGTGGTAGCATGATTGCTTACTTTCCAGTTCTCCTGCAATCCTGAGCGCTGTCATTGGATCATCTGCCTCCATCAGAAGAAGCACCGCAACATGATAGAAGCGCACGCTCATTGGTCGCTGTAGAACTATTTTGGTACAGAATGATATCACCCAGTTGGCACAGCATGCTCACTTTGTTGTTCAAGTTTCCCCCCGGGCACTAGGCAATCAATCACCCAGCCAGTGGGTGTCCCAAACTCCCATCGATGGTCGATCCGGGAACAAGCACCGACTGCTGGATCGACGCGGGAGCGACGGTATATCTCCCGAGCAGTCGAATGTAGACTCTCTGCGGCGCTTACTAAGACCTGAATGTATACGTTAAGGCTACAGTAGTCACGGGGGTAGCTAAGGGTGGAGACGAAATACCAGAAAGGCAGACTTTGAGAATGCAACGTTTGCCGGCTGTTGCCAGTAGCTTGTATAACCTTTTAAAAATTATCAACTAGAATTTAATATCCATGTACAGGTGTAAACCGACGGCAACCTCCTTGGCCCCTCCCAAAAAATAAACACAAGCTAGGTGGGCAGTAAGACCGGAGTAAAAAAAAGAAAAGAAACAGCAAAGGAATGCAAGCAGCCCGCCTAGAAGAATCCAAAATAAGAGAAGATTGGAGAGAAAACAGGCTGAAATCAGACGCCACTAATGACCCGCCCAAGAAAAGCTGATTTTGGAAGATACATGCATTTTTCCGCCTCCGAGATAATATAAAATGCAAGGGAAGAGGAAGCGGCTGAGAAAGAAAAGTCGCAAGGATAGGAAGGAGAAAAGAGATTAGGAGATGATAGTCTGGCTCCTGTAATGGGGTCAAAGCCAGGAGCCAAAAGGAATGTAAGTGTCCGCAGCCGATTATATGAGGATGGATTTCCGCAAGGATTATGAGATGTACTGCGGTCGAAGAATGGTATGGGGCTTCCATTTCCACAGAAACCCTGCATTATAGGTAATTCGCGTATTCGAAAGTTTGGCCGCCAAACTTGGCCCTGGCTGGGTCTATTAGCTGTGGAGGATGGTTCATTCGGTCTTCGGCGGAGGTCGTAACGGCTCCCGGAGTGGTATCGGAAGGAAATGAGGCGGGAAGGCTCATGCTGGAAGCATTGGCTTGCGAGTATGGCATTGTGTGGCTGATGCCGTATGGATGATGGTCGTATGAGTAGGATCGGTAGTCAGGCGCATCTGAGACTGGCACGGATTGTAGAGCAGGCATCTGCCGTCCATGTTGCTGTAAATGAGAGTTTATTTCCATGCCACCATATCCCTTAGGAGCTGGCATGGCCAAGGAAGAATGATAGTTAGGTATTTGCTGGTCTGATGCCGAGAAATGTCAGTTCACTACTCATCATGGCTCTAGAGCAATAACATACGGTGACTATCCACGTTGTAGTGGATTGACTGATCGGGTGGACCCGTGGGTGACACGGAGCCCTCTAGCGCCCGCTGATGATCGTATCCAACGACCATGCCGTTAGCTGGCCGACCCAATGCATAGTCAACTGGACGGCGACCATACGCCATGCTGGGATGGCTCAATGGCTCCACTCCAGGCCTCGAAAAGCGCCCTGGGAAATTGAGCCCGCTATTGAAGGAGGACTCCGAGAAGCTGCTCGATCTGGGAAATGGGAAAGCACTGCGGTTATGTCGGTGTAGGTCTGACAGTGCAGGCCCTCCCCTCCCGGGCATGACTCCAGGCTGAGCATAGCTTTCAAAATGCCTGTCTGCAGCCGCTGAGAAACCGTTTGTTGTTGAAGCTGAACTCAAAGGGGATATAACATAGTCATCATCATTGAGTCGGGGCAGGCCATCTGTGAGTAACATCTTGAAGGAGTTAGAAGCAGGATTACGTGTCAGAAGGGTCCGGGGAGACGCAACTGGTGCCTCTGCTGGTGTTTTATGGTCGAAAGGAGTGCGTAGCACTTGAGTGGTATCGAAATCGTCGGGTAGCGCTCGAGATTTCAGGATACGCTCTCGGTCGTTGCTGGTAAGCCGCTTGAGTTTGGCTCGTCTGCCACATATGTGTTAGTGATCATGTATCGAGTGGCCTCTAAATGTAAAATGTGGGTAATACCTATTCTGGAACCAAACCTGGACCTGCCGTGGCGTCAGACCGGGGATCTCTTTCGACAGTCGCTCTCGGTGGGCGGCATCGGGATGTGCCTGACGTGTGAATTCACTCATCAGGAATCGAGTTTGGTTGTGAGTAAGTCTACAGTGAAGCGTTAGCGTGAAACACAGGCTCTGATGAAATCAACCATTTGCTTACCGAAAACGCTTCATCTTTTTCTTCTCACTTTTAGAATCTGAGGACTGTTTCTTGTCACCGCCTATTGACGATCCTGCTCCATCATCCGAGGAGAGCATGTCGGCGTCACCATCATCCTTCTCCTTTTCATGCTGCACTGTAGCTTCCCTTTCCTTTTTCTCCGGCGTCGTTTGGGTTGTAACCCGAGGACTGGCTGTCTCTTGGGGCCTTGGAAGCTGAAGTTCGTCGTGACCGTGCTTCTCCAACTTCACACGGGAAGCATCGCCATTCGTCTCTGTGTGTCGATTCTCACGATTGTCGACAGACGCGGGCCCTGTAGAGCGCTGTACCGGGCTCGATATATTCGGCGGAGCCGCAGCTGTGAAGGCATTTTCAGCCTTGAGCACAAGTGGTTGCATACCGGTAGTAGATGGCTTGGTTGGCTCGCCTTCCTTTTCCCACGACCCGGGCAGCCTGGACGGCAGGGCCCTCGGTCTTGACGATGCTTGCTCACTGTTCCAGGAAGCTGTCGACCAATGATTTGTTATGGCGGGCAAATGAGAAGTGGAAGGTGGCGACAACGAGGACAACCAGACACACGGTCCGCTGATTGACATGATAGAAGTAGAAGTCTGCTATCCTCAAGAGTATCACAACGAGGCAGGTCTAGTGCAGGTAGGTCCGAAAGGACAGAAAGATCCGGTGCACCGCTGTATAAAACTGACTATGGATAGAAGCTGCGACCAGGATCGCAGCCAAGGGAGAGTAGGGTGGGTCTGCACGAGCAGTCGGGGCGCTTGCTGAAGAAGCGCAGGATCTCCGAGCCGTGGACCGCGAGATGAAAGACGGAGGGAAGCAGAGAATAAGAACCCGTTGGCCGGTCCTCTGCGGAAACTTAGGGAGTACGGAGTAAGGAGACAGAGAACAGATGGACACAAGGCAGGGTTGGCTGTGCTGATAGTAGTGAGGGTTGTGGACAAGCCGCCACAGATGAACCACGCTGCTCTCCGACTTTAGACTGTTCCCCTTGACTTGCCCCCCGAAACGATAAAGGAGAATCTCGGCCACCGCTGGGACCAACGACGAACGGCAAGAAATGAAGGTCGATCCCTTTGCTGGGTCCTGGGATACGGCCGGGGCGGGGGGGAGGGATACACTACCGGACGGTGGGTAGAAGGTTATAGAGCAGATTAACCCGTGCTTAGCCCAAGCCGGAAACAAAAGCACGATCACGGTAATGGAAATAACGCAGGGCGTTAGACAAACGAAAGGCCTTCGTCACAGCCAACCAGAGATCCACTTTCAGGTTGGCCACCAAAAGAAAACAACACCACAACCACCGTCGTCGTCGTCTTCGGGCTAAAGATGCAGCAGAAGGGCACACGACGGAAGGGTTCGTCGGTGGATGAGTGTCGGACCTCTGGAGGAACGAATGGCCTTCAGTCCTGGATACAGGGTGTATTGGCCAACGATAGGCAGATGCTTGATGCTAACGCGGAGGAACAAACTCAAAAAAAAAGAGTGTGTGGGAAATTGAGGGGGGAAATAAAAATAAAATAAAATAAATAAAAACGAATAGAGAGAAATAAGATAAAGGAACGAGCGTCAGAAAACAGGAAATTGGATTGAACGGGCCACAGCTTAGATGTTCGGTACACGAAGATCTGGCACCATACTACAAGTGTCAACCCAACTTAATTCCCCAGAGGTAGGTAGGTGTACATCTGGCTCAGAGCCGAAAGGGAGTGAGGGAGAGAGAGAGAGAACGAGAGAGCAATGGAAATAATGGGAAGAAGGAAACGGGGATCGGAGATGTTTCCAGGTTTGACCAGCTCCCAGCCCAGTGCCCTAGTAGATCGCAGGACGACTAGTAGTGTACCCCTCTGGGCTAGACAGCAGAACCAGCAGTAGTAGTATGCCCGGAGGTTGTCATCGGACGGACTGGCCAACGAAGGTGCTTATGATCACCACGCCTTTTTGAGACCAGTAGGTGGTCCGCAGCTTGAACGTCACGGAGGGGGTGAGAAGACTGTGAGCTGTGCCTTACAATTCGATAGGGGTTTGAACCACGGTTGCGAAGCCGCGTTCGATCTGATATGGAGGACAGACGGGAGGAGAAGAAAGGAAAATTGAAATAAAATGGAAAATAAAAATAAAATAAAACAAGTAAAATAAAAATCAAAATTCAAAATTCAAAATTCAAAATTCGAAACAAATCAAAATAAATAAAATTAAGGTGGAAGACGGGAAGAGATCGAGGATGGCATGTGCAGTGGGTATCATGGATGGAAAGGACAGCAACATCACGGTACATCATTAAAATAAAAGTGGCGAACTGATAATCCACAAGAGGCCAAACCGACTCGGACAAACCTGAATAACAGCCCTGTACACGGTAATTCAGAGGCTAGACAAGAGGACCAGCTCGTGATCGTTCATGAGCGAGTTGCTTCTTCAGTCCAGGTAACGGGTAAATCTCTCATGCATGGAGTGGACGAAACAACCATCGACCGTTTCCAGTAATCTCCATCCGGCATACTCTATTGCTCGTAAATTTTCCGACGTGGAACCGGCAACCCCGTCCGCGGTCCATTGCATCCCACCGTGCGGGTCAGTGGGAGTCTGGGACGCTGAGATTTCCCTAGCTCAAAATCCGCAAACCAGCGTGTGCTTGTCAGCCAACCGCGGCCTCTCAAGGGGCAATACTGCCTATTACTGAATACTAGACCCTGGTCGCCGGGCTGGAGCCTGTCCTGAGTCATCCGAGACAACCGTCCCTGCTACAGAAGCGGCGGCAGTAGGCACACCATGTGGGAGACTTAGTCTACCGACAGCACTAGTCGGGCGTTGGCTCCATAATCCGCCGGACACCGGTCATGGATCGAGGCAGACGGATTAGGTTCGGAGCCACTTAGCGAACTATCCGCCACCATCCAGGGAAGACGTTCAGGTGATTTGTTGGAGATGCATGGGAGTCCGAGCTGACGGATGAGCCTTTAAGGAGCCAAGAAAGATAAACAGGGGTCAGGGATTTAAATTGAAAGGGGTGTTGAGTTTGAACAACACAATTAAAGGTAATAAAGTCCAGGAACAACCCTCCTTCAACAGGGGCAAACGACGTAGACTGGCGCAAAGTGGCTATGGTGGAGGCCGGCAGCCATGGAGTGATAACAGCTCCTCTCTTCATGGGACCGATTTGCATGATCCTGGATAGCGTAGCTGTCACCCATCCTAGGTGCTGACATGGATCAGACAGATGATGATGATAGTAGTAATAGTGGCATGTCTGTACGGAGTAATTGCTACACAGGTCAGGAAGTGCATTTCCGTCGGTCCCACTGCGCCAAACGGACGGGCAGGACAGAGTACCGACGAAGTACAAACTTCGTAAACATGGTACGTGGAGTTGTCGAAGGGAAGACTATCTTGTGTTGGCAGTCCAAGGACTGGCAAATGGGGCTGACCTGGTTCGACGGCCTCTTTAACCCAAGGAAGCTTAGACAGGGAAGAAGAGAGGAGAGGGGGAGAAGGGGGGGGGGAAGAGGAGAGAGGTGTTGTTGGGTGGGTGAAAGGATGGATGGATAGGCAGGGTTTGCGGAGAAACCGATGAATATTGTCTCCGAGAATTCGAACCTTTCGCGGCCGAAGTAGAAGCGGTACGGCGAATTGCAGCAGCAGTCGCGCCGTAGTGGTTAGCGCCAGTGGACTGGCTAGAGACTAGCGTGGCTGCTAGGATCCTGAGGAACGAGGCTGGAATGCACCGGAACGCCAGTCAGGGCCACCAGGCGGACCTTGCACCAGGCGAGCTGAACGGACTTTGAACCGAGCGTGACGCTAAAAGCCTTGCAGTCAACGGTTGTCGACCGTGGCGGATTTCATGTGCCCTCTCCACCGGCAGAAGAAAAGAGGGGTGGAAATTCTGGGAAAGAGACAGACGGATTGGAAGTGGGAGGCCCTCCTACTCCACTTCAGACGCTTGTATGAAACAACCCGGGTGATATTCGGCAGGGAAAAGGGAAAAGAAAATAACTGAGGGAGGAAGGTATAGAAAGTACCTACCTAGTCGGGATTTACTTTTAAGAACAAGAAGTAATGGAAGGGGGGACAGAGTAGCATCTATACAGATGATCCGAGCGGGGGGTGGGCGATGGAAGACCGAAGGAAGATGGGAGGAGGAGGAAGTCGGTTCAGTTTTTTGGGTGGGAAAAAGCAAGTGGTGAACTTCCACAGGCTGGCTGGCTGCAGGGAAGTGGAAGGAGAAGGAGCGATGGGTGGGGTCACGGGCGAATGAGACGGCAGAACAATGTGACCCGGGTACCTTGGTCTAACTGAAAGGAGATTGGTATAGATACTCTTACTAGTAAGTACCTGCTAGTAACTAAGTAGTAGTGTTGTACTGGCTGGCTGTACTGGAGGTATCTCCCAGGATTTACTACTACTCGTCTACTATTACTAGAGTTACTGATAGGTGTTCAGTACTACCACCAAGGAACCTATCTGCAACTTACCTAGGCAGTATAGTGAACCTTGAATGAACAGGGTAAAAAGGGGATCCGAGTATTCGTAATTTTTACCTAAAATGGCTCTAGAGCTGTGACTATGTTTCTGTTAGATTCTGTGGGGAAGAGGAAAATTTGAAGAAATTGTAAAAGACACCTAATTAATCATTTTTTGATTAATTAGATGGACGACGACAGGAACTGAGACGGGAACATATTGCACTAGATATTAGGAATATTCTGATCGAGTCCTTATCATGATCATGTCTGCCGCAGGTACGGAGGATACTCTCCTCCGATCAATTACAAGGAATTACCAGAAAAGATTAAATAAATATAATCCATCTAGCCAATAGGCTGCTTGATCGGAAGGTGATCAAAAGAAATGACAAAATTGGAGGAGGGGAAAAGAAGGAAGAAAGAAAGACAAAAAGGCACCACCGCAGGGACAGGGACAAGACGGCCATTGAATGATTCCGACAGGTGGAAATCTCCACTGGTGGGTCGACGGGGTGCGCAACCAAGTCCGTCTTTACTAGCCTTAACTACTTACCACTTCCTACAAAGTAGTACTCTTACTAAAGAGTAAGGATGGATACAATCAGCAGGGCGTCTGCCGCCTTCATTGGCCCAAGGTAATTTCGCCGATAATCAGACAATCAACAATAGATCATTATCATCCAGATGAAGGGTGACTGGTGGAATTCCAGCTGAAGTTGTTCTGACTTGCTTCATTCAGTTCAATTGCCTTCTGCAGGCGCTTTACTAGTACGTAGTATCGGAGCCCTGCAGTGCCACCTGCCTCGGTAGATAAGAGTATTCACAAGATACGGAGCAACTACTAAATACCAGGAAAAACACAGCCTGGCGAACAGTTGGTTGTGTTTTACTTCAAAAGATGCAAAATGCGCTCTTGAATCTACCGATTTCAATGGATTGGTGATTCATTTAGGATATTATATAGCTGGCTGCTGATTGAGCATCAAAATCTCCAATGACCTAGAATTTACTACCACGCAGCATAGTAGTCTCGGAAGATTTCAATCCGATATGATCGTTAGGTTATCCTGGCTTATGCCGATCAATGACGCACATTTTATAGGCATCGGCTACGTAGAGGGAATATCTACAAGACTCAGCAGACAGGTTCCTATAGGGAAAGTACGGAGTACGCCGGAGTATTTGATACATCGACATCTGCAAGGCGTGCATGATGCATTCATGAATCAGATTCAGTACCGACCTGGTCGCAACGATAGGTCAAAGCTGAGAGGATAACAATTGGTGTGGTAGCCAATTAGATGCTTGGGATGTTGCAAAATCATAATTGAGTGGAAGAAAAAAGAAAAGCAAAAAGGAATTATTTTCTCAACATTAATCAGTGACCAAGGAAATCCAATCTTTTGGGACCCAAAGAAGCGGGGGCGAAAGGGAAATGAGCAGAAGCGATCTTAGTAGGGAACAATAATAGGGCTGTATTGAAACAAGAAAAATCAGCAGATTAGTGCGCTTGTCATGAGTAAGTAGATAGTACGCAGTACTAAGTCTACAACGTAGATGCCTGGCAGCAAGTGTATCAGGTCCTGCTTTGTCTCAAACGAGACACGGCATAAGGCGAAGCCTCCCCTGACTCTGGGAATACTGAACGCTGGGCTATGAACTGACGCAAGCAAAACTGAAAGGCCCAGATAATGTGAATCAGATCCCGCGCGATGGTTTGCCCGTGGAAAAAGAATTATGCCTGGAAGGCAGGGTTTGCTCCTGCTTTCGTGGGCATTGACTAGAAAGCAGGCTGTGTGGAAAGAGTGCGTCGTCGTGTTTCAACCCCAACCTTAGATAGGAAAGACCGAGGCTTAGGGATCCAGAGTGTAATTTCTTCTTTCTGTCAGAGCTCGCTTGAGAGTTCGGCCGCATCCTATAGCATCATCAAATCTGGCTTGTTCATGACGATGATTCGGCCGGCCGGGCCTGCATCATGCATTACCCTCTCCGAAATTTCGCTTTCCCTCTTCTCAATCAACTCTGGCCCTTTTCTCCTACTGGCTTAACTGCGAAGGACCGATCTGCTGGACCCTCAGCTCCTGCTGGCTGGATAGTGGATCCCTCGCGATTCTGCGATCTCGAAGTCCTATTATTCACAGTAGGCTTTCGAACTAGCATCTCGGGAAAGACCTGGTGTGGATAATCCATGGCATGATCCTTCAGCTCAGCACGGGAGCCGCCACCCACTGCGGTAGCGAAAGGTTGAGACTGGAGGGGGGAAGAAGAGGGCCATCGTGGGCAGTGGATCGAAGCTCCAGAAGAGGATCCAGCTGAGCCCGTCTCTGAGCCATGAGCCTTTTCACCTTTTTCGACGTGTAGCAAGTTGGCAACGGTGCGGGGAAAGAAGATCCCAAAGCAAATCGCGGCCGATCGAGCGAACCGAGTGGATGCGAGGAGATTGGGGAGGACCAACTTTAATTTCTCTCCCAAGGCTTTTCAAGTCATGAAAAACGCCATCGCGGGCCCCTTCAATTTTACCTGGAGCACCGACAAGAGGGCTTCCCAGAATCACGGGAGTTAATAATGATCATATTATTGTTATCGATCGTGAAGGATGGGCGCCAGATGGAACGAAGGGGAGGAGGAGCAGATAGACTAGTCTCCTCTCCAACTTGGGCTAGTGACCATTCTAGGAACGGCGGTGGATAAGCGCCAATGCCTTCCATTACGCAAGCCTCGCGGGGGCCGCCGTCAACAAGTTTCGAATACCACGCACAAATTAAAATTAACTTAAGACATTGTATCGGCTGGAGTGGATATGAACGGCTGGGTTGACCTGGGTCGGCTCGCCATGCTCAATCATCTCATGGTAATTATCTACTTTGCCGTTTCGTGAGGTCGGCAAGTTGCAACAATGGCATTCATTAACAACAATGATGATGGCAGCAGTTCAACAGCAAGCAGGAGACGACAACGACGACAACAACACCAACAAAAACAATAATAATCAACTCTCCAGTACAATTGCATGACTCGGGTCGCTACCGGGATCCATACCCTAGTCTAATCGAAGCCAGGTTCCGGAAGCCATCCATACTTTTCCATGGCTCCAGCGCATCTGGTCCGTGCGGGTCATTATCGGCTTTAACATGAAACATCGTTTACAACGGGATTCCATGGGACCGTTCATGGGGCCTCCTTGGTCATCTCACTGTCTTCGATAAGTCCATGTGCCCAATTCCTCTCAACTCCCTTCACCCCCCTGAGACATACGCGTATTGGACTTGCAATCTAGTACGGAGATAGATGGTACTCATATTAATGAAGTGAAGAGTTCATCCATACAATGACAGAAAAAGGGGCTGGAAAAGGGGAAGCATGGGAAAGTGACAATGAAACCGAGAGACACTGAACACACGTACGATCGGTAACGATGCCGTGGATATGAAATCATGACTCTCAGGGCCGTGATCCGGTCAGTATTTTGACGTCTATGCTCCAGCCATCATCGATCTGGCAGCTCTCACTCGGTAGAACCAGATCCTTGATCCCGGCAAGCCAAGCAGCGGTTATTTTGCTTTATCCGATCATCATCACCAGTCGGGGTCATCTACTAGTCACTACTCGGTAACTATCTTCTGAGCCGTAGCTGCTGGGTTACTGTGGTATCGCACCGGCCACCAGTACGCTATTTACCCAGTAGTTGCACATCGATCACGACTACTTCTCTAGTCTATACTACACTAGGCAATAAACATACATCGCCTGGTCTGTGGATGTCCCTGGGGTCCGACTGAAAAAAAAAATGATCGGCCTCACGATCCGTCCAGAAGGACCCTGACGACAAGTCATACACCTAGCCCTTCCCCCAACTGGGCCTCCTCTAATTTTACTAATTGGAACCAAATGGATAGGTCGTCTTCACACTTGATTGCATTATTGCTCTTTGAAACTTAAGGCAGCGTCCTATATGCGCGCACTGGCCCCAGCCATGACACTGCAATCTCGCATGACAGGTTTTTCTCGGGGAAATCCCAACTCCATCCGCGAACCCACAGCGCTGTCAAGCCGTCGTGCACTCCTGTCTCGAACAACAGGACCGAGCTTGATGAGATTATGCAGGAACTCCCCAGTGCAATTAAAGTTGCTGATCAAGGAGGGTTTTGTCCCCTCATAGCTTAAAGCTCTGGGTCACAATCGTCTAAAGGGGTTCTTTCATTATTCAGTACGCTGACTACCCTGAGCACCCGAGGAGGACCCGATGTGGCCACTTGCAGTTGTGCACGCAACTTTGCACGCGCCCTTACTCGAAAGCGTCAGAGGAATCCCCAGTCGCGGCTGCGGTGGATGCCCGGTGACCTTCAATTTCCGGTGGACGACGCTATCAGGCAGTCCCCAGCTTCCCACCTCTTCTTCACCCCCTCCCCTTAATATGCTGGCCGGTTCTGTGCAACACTTGCACCCATCAACGTATCCAGAACACCCCTGAACTCTGAAGAATGCAAACAGCAAAGAGGGGAGTGAAGGGGGCTATGCAATGGCCCCGCATGCAGACACAGAAAGGAGGGGCAGGAAAAGACAGCAGGGACAAGAAAGGAAAAGTAGGCGCGAAGGGGCCAACCATAGACGGATGCTGTCCTCGTTGTCGCCACAGACTAGGAGGAATATCTCGAAAGAGGATAGGGTGAGAGTTGGTACCGCTGACTATGAGTGGCTGCTGATGGTCGCAACCAAGTAGGTCCTTGGTGTCTCCTAGTAGAATGACGAAGTCAGGACGGTTGCATGCCAGCCTCAGGACCAGGCGCCGCAGGAGGCCAATCAATCCGACCATCATCCCCGCCGTAATCTCCCAGTTACCCCCTCGTGACTACCACCGCCTTCAGTTACCCCCTCGTGACTACCACCGCCTTCCTCCCATCCACCTGATCGCACCGTTCATGGCCTCATACTTCTTTCTGACTGGCACTAGGCCAAAGCAATGCAAACGCACTGGCTAAACCTGCAGTGGCTCAGGCAGCCAAGGTGCCTGCAAGGCATCTCTCTTAGTGTCGTGATTCGGTTGCATATACCCAGGACTACCATGGATCACTAACTGCATTGGTTCCAACGCAGGACCGTGTGTGACCCGATCGTCAGAAAGCGTCAGGTAAAAGCCAATCATAATCATGTTCATTGCCCCGGTCACTGCTTTTCATAGAGCGCTAAGTGGCGTTCTTCACATCGTTTGGTTGTTCTGGGGCAGCTGCTTCCACCGAATTAGCTGAAGCCTGTTCAGTGGCAATAGCGGAATTTTCATTTTCGGTGCTGGCAGCTCCATGCTCTTGCCCATGCCCAGTGGACTCGCTTCCCGCTGGTGGCTTCTCCGAGGCTTGAGGTGTACCTTCTAGAGCCTGCGGTGTACCGTCTGACTGCTGGGGGGTCTCGAACAGAATCTTCAGGTTTTTGCCGTCCTCAATCTTCTCAAACTCTGCAAGCTTGCTTTTCGCAGACAGCCGTAGTATGCGCCAGGTTTTGCTCGATTTTGACCGCATGGCATATTCTCTATCCTCTTTCGTCTGTGCGGTGTCAATATCTAACTCGTCGTCCATGATACCCATCATCAAGGAATCGGCAGCAGGGACGGAGAATCTTACGCCGCGTCAGCCCACCGCTAGCGGATAATTCTATGGTTCTGGGGCACCTACCTTTCCGGCTCCTTGAGTCTTTCCAGCCCTGCCAGCGATTCACCCTCGGAGAGAAACTTCAGGTCAAGTGACCCCATGGGAGAGGTACGGAGGCGCTTGTTTGCATAGACTTTTGTGGCATGCTCACGAGCGCCTAGGTATTCCGATACAGAAACGGGCGGCCTCTCGATCAACGGACAACCTTCTGCTTTCCAGCGCACCCAGTTCTTGTCCCTTGAAAGAACAGTATCCACCATACGGTAGTAGAATTTACCACCAATACCTTCCTGAAGATATTCCTCGATCGCCTTCCTCATCTTGACAGCCCATTTGGCCTGCTATCATTAGCATTCGTCCTCAACAACGGAACAGCACAAAACAGAGCCTTACGTCATCGTCATGCAATACAAATCCGTAAAGGACAGACTTGTTGGTCAAATCAGCTAGCTTGGCTTTTGCCTTTGGCGTAAGAGAAAGCATGAAATCAAGAAGGATGAGAGCCTGGACAAGTACATGTCTCCTGAATGCTGTGTCATTGACCTGCCATGATGTATTAGTGGACGGTTCGAAGGACTTGGATAAGCGTCGCGTACCTCGAGGTCGAACAAATCCCTGCTTGTCAGGTACTTAGGATTGAAGCTGCTCGCGATCTCTTGTCCATCGGTAGTCCGCTTCCGCTTGGTGGACTTTCGAATCTCCTCCGACATTTTGCTGTTGCTCGAGTTCTCGAGGTCTGTGTCCACATTCTTGAAAGCAGAAAGGGTCGCTTCCAGCCCGGTCTTGAATTTGGCAAAATGTTGAGGATCAAACGTCTTGGTCGGAGCAGAGAAGTAAGCCTGTAGGCCCCAGAACATGGGGTACAGATCATCAAGATCCACACCCTTATCCTGAGATTCGTCTTTACTGCTAGGAACGACCACCCGTGGGGTTTTTGGAGGTTCTTGCGCGGGGGTGTGGGATTCGCTCGCAGAGGTTGTTTGAGCTTCACTGTCCTCCTTCAGGCCATTGGTTGCTGTTGGTGCCTCTTGTTCATCTGACATCTCCACATCCGCATCGGCGACATCCTTTGCGGCAGCCTTGGTAAGTTCATCGTATGTAGTAACATTATCCGTATGGTATTCACCCCGGAGGTTGACAGCACTCTTATCACCGAGGGGGAAGCTCTGGAAGAGGAAGATGAACACGCGCCCGCAGAAGACTGTATCTTCAGCCCGCGAGAGCCGGCGCAGTAACTCGTTGCAGGACCGTAGGATAATTAAGCTCTTTTGCTTGAAATGTTTCTGGGGTGGTGTCAACATATGCGACGTAGGAGATGATGGTCCAACCAGCAAACCTACCTTAGTATTCCGCTCTCTTCGTGATTCTAGATAATCGAACACTTTCCGACAGCCGTCAATGGTTTGGCTGTCAAGTAACTCCTCGATCAGCCAGAATATTAAGCCGGGCTCACACTGCTCTGCGAAGATGTCAGGGCACCATTCGTAACCAATCAAGCCACCAAAACCAACCATTATCTGAGAATATTGAAATGATATCGAGTAGATTCCATATGCAGATGAACGAAGGGTCCTCGATCGAAGTAGAAGCCTGCGGCTCAATTCCTGATTAGCCATACTCTTACTTCTGCGACGTTGTTGTAGGATTCGGGATTTGGCTGTTGGGAGGTGATATCATACAAGAAGACTGTAGAACTTCTCCCGGAATGCAATTTCTACAGCAGCAAACTGAGTCTGCTGGCTGAGACCCTTTGCCAGCTGTTCATCGTCCCCCTGAATGAGCCAAATGGAATCACCGAGCTGCGATTCCGTCAGAGGGGGTTCGATGTGATTGTCCGGTTTGGCACGTTCTGCGCGGTTTAGGAGATCGTCAATCAACCTCCTGTAGGCGTGAATCGCGCCGACATCGACGTCCGCCATGCTTTAGAAGCCACAGGACAGAATAAAATGTCGTTGCGAGCGTAGAGAGAGAAAAGGAGGATTGAGTGTTAGAGTGAAGGGGAAGAAAGCAAGCAGGCTGCGGCTCTGCGGGTTCTAGCCGCCGGAGGTTTAACTAAGGAAACTAACAGTATCGACCGACACGCGCGCGCCAGAAGCTTTCCCAATCCCGCCGCCCGCCACGGACCACTTGCGCAGATAAATCGGATCCGCGCCCCCGGAGTCTCTTCAAGCAATCCTCCCCAACGTCTCGGAATGGGCCTACAAACTCGTCAGGCAATGGCGCAGGGCCTTGACTCCAGACCGACTGTGGAGGACTTCCGCGAAGACAGCGCATGGGTGCGGTTAGCCAAATCCTACTGGCTTGACGGTTCCAAGGCCCGCAAAGTCAAGCAGGATGTCCTTAAAAAGGACCTCTGGGATCCCCTTGAGGCTGAGAATTTCAGTTTCCGGTCGCTTCTGACGCTAGAGAATCTCAATATTCTGGAAAAGTGCGCATCTCCCGCAATGCTTCTTCGGCCCTCTCCTCTACGACAATGCCTAACTCGCGAACAGGTTTCTTTGGCCGACTTACACGGAAGATGCCTCGAACTACCATGTGCTCCTTCTCGCCTTGATTGTGAGCGTCAAGCAGCGAGAGCATCTACCGATATGGGGTATGTGAATGGTTTGCACTACTGGGACAATTTGAATTGCTGATGAAAGATCAGATATCTTCTCCGATCGACCGGCGGATTTCTCCAATCTTTTCCACCGTATCCTTTCAATGAGCGTCGATCCCTCTCTCGGAACTTCTTCACGGTTGTCGATAGTTTCTTTCATCATTAGCGCCTTTCAGTCCGTCGAGAATCCGTTGATACGCAAAGAGTGTGCACCACTGGTCTCGATCTCCATCTGGCACAACCTGTCGAGCGAGGAGGCAAGAGATCGCTTATTGGCAAGGAGTTCCGGATTGAAGAAAGCATGGAGGGCCGCAGGCAAGCGGTACGATGCAGGGGATGACGCAAACAAGGCCAAGATGCGCTTTGAGCGATCGTGGCTGTACACCATGCTTTTGGATTTCTTCCGGAGATTGAATGGGCCCGAAAGAGAGCAGGCGGATAATCTGCGATACTGCGAACGACTACTTGAATTTCTTGTGGATCTAGAAAGCCAGCCTCCAACCAGGCGCTATGTGAACACGCTCTTGAAAGACCTCAACTTCCTGTCCGTCATCCGCCTGTCGCAACTGTACCGCTCTGCAGACAGCGCGCTATTCCGTGATCTTTGTGGTCTTCTGGAGCATTTCAGCGCTTTTGCAATCGATGACTTCACTGGAGAGGCTCTATCTCCCCAGGCTATCTACGATGCCCACTGTCAGGAGTTGGCACGTCTTCAAAGAACCTCTATGAAGTATTTCAAGGACAAGCTGATGATATTGGCTCTTTCCAATTATGGATCGATTGAACAGCGCTCTGAACTCGAAGGTCAATTAGCTACCTTGGAAGAATCCGAGCTTCGAGATTTGTGCTCGCATCTTGGTTTCCGTACGGACTATCCGAAACAGTCTCAAATAACGCCGGATCGCCATCTGTACATGGAGGTTCTCTTGTCTTTCTATGAAAAGAAGACGACATTCCAAGAAGCTGCCTCCCAGCTCAGCATTGTTCCCACCGAAGAAAATCTCTACGACCCTACTTTGCTCCGCAACGAGACATATGATGGATCCAGGCCGCTTGCAATTCCCAAGTTAAACCTTCAGTATCTGAGCACCGGTGACTTCTTGTGGCGCTCCTTCTTGCTCTATCGGTCGGAGGCATTCTTCCAGATTCGCAAGGATATGGAGTCGATCGTCAAACGCATGCAGCCTCGTGCAAGCCGGGACGGCAAGACATTGAATTTCGACGGTTTCTCAAGGATGGCCATCCCCATTACAAAGCCTGCCATCATTGAAGTGGCGCCTCCCAAGGTTGGTTCGGCAAAGCCTGCGTTCGTCAGGGCTGAAATAGCTATCGAAGTGGGTAGACTGGCCGACCACATCCGGATGGAGTGGGAATCACTTCGTCCAGATGACGTGGTCTTCTTGTTGGCTGTACAGTCAGATGATGCAGGAAACCCCGGCTTTCGAGAACCTGAGACCCCTGGCCTCAAGTATCTTAGAACAGCAGAAATTGTGCAAGTGCTCGATGAGAACGGTCGTCCATTACGCGAACCTGTGTCAGGCCAAGCAAACGGGCACAGATACAGGCCGCGTGTGCGGAAGTTATTGGTCAACCTGGACTCGGCTGCCTTCAAAGCAGACAAAGACGGTCTTGCGCGAGGAAAGCCGGATGTCTATCCGTTGATCAATGTGGTGGCGAGACGGAAGGGGCGAGAGAATAACTTCAAGTCCATTCTTGAGACGATGCAGAAACTCATTGTCTCGGATATCACCCTTCCCTCCTGGATTCAGGATATCTTTTTGGGTTACGGAGATCCGGCTGGTGCTCAATACACTCAGCTGCCTAATCGATTGAAGTCAGTTGATTTCCGGGACACATTCTTGGATTGGCAGCATCTCATTGAGAGCTTGCCCGGTTCAACCATAGAACCATCCAAGGAGGAGACATCAAGCTTTGGTCCCCCGTACGTACTTGAGTACGTTGAAGAGCCTTCTAAAGCACCTTCAGCGGAAACGTCGAAGAAGCGACGGAGGGAACAAGCCGAGAGAGAAGCAGGACCCAAATCTCTTCGCGTCTCGACATACAAGCCACCCAATCCCGGCCCGTATCCAATTGACGCGCCCAAACTTAATACCGTCCGATTCACCCCAGCGCAGGTGGAAGCCATTGCTTCAGGCACTCAACCAGGGCTGACCGTTATCGTCGGGCCTCCTGGAACAGGAAAAACGGATGTTGCGACGCAGATCATCAATAACATCTATCATGATTTCCCCAATGAACGCACGCTACTTATCGCACACAGCAATCAAGCACTGAACCAGCTTTTCCAGAAGATTGTCGCATTGGACATTGACGAACGTCATCTTCTTCGTCTTGGTCATGGTGAAGAGGAGCTGGAGACTGAAACCAGCTACAGCAAGTACGGACGCGTAGAATCTTTCCTTGAGAATCGCAATCATTTCCTCGGCGAGGTCATTCGGCTAGCAGCATCCATTGGAGCACAGGGTGCCCATGGCAATTCCTGCGAAACTGCCGGGTATTTCAACACCGTCTACATCCAACCTGCGTGGGCCAAGTTCTGGGATCAGGCTCGCAGTGAAAGCGCTTCGACCGAAGATATCGTCGCGGCTTTCCCATTCCATACATACTTTGCCAATGCGCCTCAGCCCGTCTTTGATGCGACGGCGACAAAGGAGACCCTCCTTGACGTGGCTGAAGGATGCCAGCGGCACATTGACAAGATCTTTTCCGAGCTAGAGGACATCCGTCCATTCGAAATCCTGCGTCAGCCCAAGGATAAGGCCAATTATCTACTTGTGAAGGAGGCAAGAATTATTGCAATGACTTCGACGCATGCTGCCATGCGTCGCCAGGAAATCGCCGATCTCGGTTTCCATTATGACAATGTGGTCATGGAAGAGGCGGCCCAGATCACGGAGATTGAGAGCTTCATCCCCGCCGCCCTGCAGAATATGAAGAATGGCGAGCTTCCTCTGAAGCGAGTAGTTCTTTGCGGTGACCACCTCCAGAATTCTCCCATCATCCAGAACATGGCTTTCCGGCAATACGCCCACTTCGAGCAAAGTCTGTTCCTCCGACTGGTGAGGCTGGGCGTCCCTGTTATTACACTGGACCAGCAGGGCCGCGCGAGACCCAGCATCGCTGAACTCTTCCGGTGGCGTTATAAGCAACTTGGAAACCTACCTGCCGTTGAGACGGCGCCAGAGTTCAAGCAAGCCAACTCCGGTTTTCAGTATGATTACCAGTTCATCAACGTGCCTGACTACCAGGGCACCGGAGAACGTGAACCCACTCCCCACTTCATCCAGAATCTGGGAGAGGCCGAGTATGCCGTTGCCATCTACCAGTACATGCGCCTCCTTGGGTACCCAGCCTCCAAGATATCCATCCTTGCCACGTATGCAGGCCAAACGGCATTGATTAAGGATGTCTTGAATCACCGCTGTGCCAAGAACGGACTATTTGGCATGCCCAAGATCGTCACGACGGTGGACAAGTATCAAGGTGAACAAAATGACTGTAAGTCTTTCCAAAGAAAAAACCAGCTCCGTCAAAGGAAACCCTACTAATTCGTACCTCAACCTAGACGTCATTCTATCTCTCACCCGAACTCGCACCGTCGGCTACCTCCGTGACGTCCGTCGTCTAACTGTTGCTCTTTCCCGTGCGCGTCTTGGTCTGTACATCCTCGGTCGTCGCGAGGTCTTCGAGTCATGCTACGAGCTCAAGCCCGCGTTCGACCTTCTCTTCCAACGCCCAGACAAGCTTATGCTTGCCCCGGGCGAGATGTTCCCGTCTGCGCGCTCCCTGGATGACGAAGTCCAAGGCACTCCGATGGAAAACGTCGAGCATCTCGGCCAGTATGTTTTCGAGATGACGCAGGCGAAGATCAAGGCCATGGGTGGAGAAAACGCTATTAACAATGAGATGGATGTGGGAGGTGATGAGGAGGTCGTGATGGATGAGGATGAAGTCATGCTAGGGGCTGGGGAGGAGGGCGATGATGATCCTTTGCACGAACATACTTTTACTTGAGCGTGATCTGTATCTTGTTGTTCTGTTGTTTCTCTCCTGGCCCGGTCATCCTGGACGTGTGTATGCATGCCACATGCTCTTCTCTTTTTATCTTAAAACTACCGAGAACCCCGATTTTATCCAAATTTGAGAAAAAGTCATCTGAATGGGCTTTGGATGGTCGGGCTACTATTTGAATGATTGAATGGTTGTGATGAGGCTTCTTATTTCTATAATCTATGCTACTGCATCTGTGCGTTGGTAGATTTGCCTGGTAGTAGCAGGGTCAGTACTATTATAGAAGAAGAGCCTGTAGAATTGGCTATGTAGTATCGCTTTATATATATACAAAATCTCTATACCCCGTTCTAATCCATGTGCTCTATCGTGTCCGGCCGAAGAAGAGGCTAGTAGTTGCTATAATAGCTAACAAAAAGCTCGCCTGAATCGACACACCTGACATGTGTAGTAGTAACTACCTAAGATGACGAGGACTCGAGCTTGTTGATCTCCTCAACGATGTTTTGAGGGTCTTTCCATGCGAGAGCGACAAATCTGATAGGAAATCAGTCCATTGGTTTTCTTCTGAGGGCAGAAAGAATATATATTTGTATGCGTATACTTACTTGGTGTGGCTTCCTCTGGCGAAGACTTCTCCTTTAGTGTTGGCGAATTTAATCGACGTGTATGCAAGGGTCTTGCCAACTGCAGATGACTGTAAGTATATGCAGCGTATCAAGTGCGTTCAGGGAACCTACATTTATCACAGCTGACTTCCTGTTACACATGCAGTGGGTTAGCCTGGACATGCTTTTCCCCTCTATTGTCATGACTACACACACAGAGAGAGAGAGAGAGAGAGAGAGAGAGAGAGAAAGAGAGAAGCAGGAAAAACCTACCGCTAGGATCCTGTCTCCTACTTTACCACCAGAACTGAGATACGTCACTGTATGATTTATTAGGGGGTCTTCGGTGAAAGTAGAAGTTGCTATCTGCTCACCGTTCAGGTCAGTCGAGACGCCTGTCGCGAACAAACCACGAGAAGCAACAGCCAGGGAGCCACCAAGGTCCACTTTGCATTAATTCATGTTAGCAAGGACATTCAATGTGAGACGGTGTTGGCATGTGGCCCACCCATGCTGGCAATGGTACCGCCATGGAGGATGTTCAGGCGGTTCTGATGATTGTCAGTTACCAAGTAACCATTTTCGAATCTCTGGCTTACCGTGTGCTCCTTCTTGATATCGAGTTCAAAGTTGACTAACCCAGGTTTGGCAGCAGTCACACGAAGCTGGCGCGATAGACTCGAATGTTAGTATAGTGTTCCGAAGCGTTTAGCCGGTATCGACGGGTGTCCCCGGGACCGATAGAGTGAAGCTTCAGCCGTAAGGTGAATCCATTGAAGATATTCCCGGAATATGATGGTTGTATATTCCAACTCGAGAAGCTTACATTGTCTAGTAGACTAGATAACCATCCCATGCATTCCCATCAGTGATTTGAATCCAGGACAGGCATGAAGGAAGCACTCTTTCTTCTATCACTTACCGAGGCTCTAGCCCCGAAGTAGCCCGAAAGGACTCCCAAACCTGCGGATTTTGTGAGTACAGGCATAAGATCAAAGTAGAGTACAACACAAGGTATGTAACTTACAGAGCGAACAAAACGCAAGGTAGTCATCTTCAAAGCAACGGAAATTGAGGCAGCGGTGAGAGTTGACTGTTAAGTAGATATGAGTAGAGTATTGTTTAAAGTGAGATCATCGGCAGCCGATTGATTGCGCTTGGGGCATGTTTGGCGCGCCGGAGATGCTCCGCTTTGGGGCCGATCGTCTCCAACTTTCAAATCCCAAGCGTTGGTTGGTTTCTTCTTTGGCTTCAGCTCCAACGCCCCCATTTCTTTCCCGCCGCATCATGCTGCAGCGGTGACTCCTGCCGACAAGATGGCTGCCGCACCATCTTCTCGTCCCTTTGAATACCTCGAAAGCCTTGCTGGCACTGTCTTCTACAAACTTTACCAGCAGCCATCAACGGCTCTCGCCATTTTCAGGCGCATGCTGCCTGATCTGGGTATGTGTCGCATGTGCATTCACCACTCCGGTGCTTCATCAACTAACTGCCTGACTAGCAAAATGCTTTGTCATGGCACTTCTCTACCTAAAGGATCCGCTCCCCGCGGCGGATCTGGAGGCTTGGGTTAAATCGGAGAGCTTGAAGTAAGTGCGGGTCAAGCACCCTGGGAAGGTTTCCGCAGTGATTGTGGTTAACGTGAGCCTCACACAGAGAACGCGACAATGCACTCTCCATCCTAGGAAGACTGCATATTTTATCCAACACTGTTACGGCGGATAATGTCCGCGCCTACAAAGTCACCGATCCCTTCGCCACTTCATTGCGACACGCTCTCACCGGCGCCGACCAAACACAATCTTTTGGCGTCCTTTCACAAGTGCCTGCTGGCTCGGAAGTCTCGATCCCCGAACTTGATGAGTATGCGCGACGACAGTGGGAAGGAGTGCTGGGATACATGGTCGGTACTGGAGGCATGGGAGGTCCCCAAGTGACCCTCAGCAAAGGCGTGAAGGAGCTCCTGCAGGCGGGTCATCTGGTCGAGATCCGAGATCGTCGCGTCGAAATCACCCAGGATGGGTTTGCCTTTGTCCTGCAAGATGTCAGCACGCAGGTGTGGCATATCTTGATTCTTTACGTCGAGAGCGCCAGCGCCATCAAGATGGACAGTGTCGAAGTCCTCTCGTTCGTGTTCCTTCTCAGCAGTCTCGAACTCGGAAAATCATATGAAAAGAACCACCTCAGTTCGAAACAACTGCGCATGCTGACCGACCTTGCCGACTTTGGTATCGTCTATCAAGAATCGCCGGATGCACCGCGTTTCTACCCCACCCGTCTTGCAACCACCCTCACGTCCGACTCCAGCGCCTTGAGCAACCCACTCTTGGGTTCCCTCTCCGGTCCTGCTGGCGAAGCCTCCAGCAAAGCGGGTACGGGCTTCATCATTATCGAAACCAACTACCGTGTATACGCATACACCTCGTCTCCCCTACAGATCTCCCTGATTGCTCTGTTCACCACACTGAAATACCGCTTCCCCAACCTCATCACCGGCAAAATCACCCGCCAATCCGTCCGCCGGGCCGTCGAGATGGGCATCACCGCCGACCAAATCATTTCCTATCTCTCTACTCACGCCCACCCGCAAATGCGCAAGCACAACGTCTCCCGCTCGACCTCAAACCAGGCCGGGATCCCCCCGTCAGTCCTCCCGCCAACCGTGGTGGACCAGATTCGACTTTGGCAGCTGGAGCGGGACCGTGTCAAAGCTACGTCCGGATTCCTTTTCAAGGACTTTGTCAGTCTGGCAGAATACGAGGCGCCATGTCGCTATGCCGAAGAAATCGGTGTTCTGGCATGGAAGTCGGATCGCAAACGCATGTTCTTCGTGACGAGGCATGAACAAGTGGCTGCGTTCTTAAGGAGCCGGAAATAAGTCGAGGGTTCATCGACCCCACCAAAAGGTGTTGGCTGAAATGGATTATTGGGCTAAAAAAAAGGAATTAATTATTACTGCAACTTTTGGCTTCTTGCGTTGCATAGAGGTGCGGCAGCTTGGCGTTCTGGTTTCTCGGGACATTTCATGAAACTGATGATATATAACCCACCCCAAATCGGAGAATGCGATTGTGGGGGTGACGGCTTACAAACTGTATAATAGCTGGGAAACTCAAAATAGAAGAAAAGGAAGTGTGACATCCAAATGACATAGACAAGGATCATCAATAATGACTATCTGTCCGTCCCTAGCACAAGCACAGCAAGGTCACCACGCATCATATATACTAATACAATAACACAGCCCCTCAACATAATGGCCTCCCCACCAGCAATAATCTAAAAATCCCAACTATAACTGGGTTACTACTCCCTAAAACGCTGACCACAAGGCCCATGTGCCGCCTCAAACGCCAGCCCAAACGCCCTAAAACTCCGCGTCGCGTCTTCTGACTCACATGCATCCTCCAGCATCATAAATGCCCTCCTAAACCTCCCCGTAGCTCCCCTATCCGACCCAGCAAGAGCCGCTACACGCTGAGAATACCCATGTCTCGACACGGTCAGCGAGAATACACTTGGTGGACGAATGCCGGTCACGGGATCCGGTGCATCAAATAAGTCTGCGTAAAGTATGGCATTGAGAACGGTCATGAGTCGTCCGAGCCAGAATGCATATGATTGGGCTCCGTATATTGATTCGAGGCGTGTACGTGGCGGTGTGGTTTGTGCTGTGGTAGTGGATGTTAAGGTTCTTTGGGGGAGTCGTGATGGGAAGGGGGAGGAGCGACGGTGATGTTGCAGTGGTGGTGCTAGTTGTTGGGGCTGTGGTGGAGGTAGTGTTCTTCTTCTGCCTCCCCTGCTGGATGCTGCTGGGTGAGGGACAATGGGTCTTGGGAGGTGTGAAGGGAACGGGGTCGGACGGCGCCCGGTGGTGGAGGTCGGAGTGGTGTCTGGATTGGGATGGGCTGGAGGTTGGGGGGTGGTGCTTGTGCTTGGGCTTTCTCTTTCTCTTTCGTGTTGGCCTTTGCCTTCAGCTTGAGGTTGCATTTCTGATAGTATAGTTCTTATAGTTGTGTATATGTAGTTGGTGGTGGTGGTGGTGTAGCTTTTGGAGGTATTGGGATAGAAATAGTTGAATTGGATCTACTTTTTGAAGGTTTTGACAATTATTTGGGTCATATTGATGCTGTTGAGTATGAAAGATCCATTATCTGGTCGAGAAACTATTATTTGATACCGTTTTCCTCGTCAATGAACGTGTTGTGTCTGGGCGAACTTCCCTGGAAGCGAACCACAGATCGATCAGTAACCGTCATCGCCTGAAGTGAAGGAGGACCAGAGTCACTCTCACCTGCCCTTTTAGTGTAAGCACAGAGGATATGTTTGCTCTAATTTGTTTGTTTCTCTTTCACCCCGTAAGGATTCTAGATATGAAGCGAGTGGGTAGTGTGGGTATATAGACTGAAGCATGGCATATATGGATGTTAGGATCAAAGGGGTGCAAATGGAGCAAACTGTTCTTTGATTCCTATTGTCTCAATTGACTTGTGTTCAATGCCAATCGATGTTTCCAGAAAGAAGGCTGGATAGAGGTGATTTGATATAGCGGGACTCCAGGTGATACACACTTCTGACTGATTCGGGGCCATCAATTTGACACTTTCCTGAGTGGGAAGCAGCAAGTTCTTTATACTAAGGCTTGCCAGAATCTTCAACTCTGATAACTTCACAGTTAGAGGTAAAAGTCAAAAGTCATTCCTATTTAGAAGTATCTGCTAAAATTTTGCAAGAAAAATCCGGTCATACCAGCACCGGCTCTTCAAACGTCAATCGCGTTCACTCCACGATCCCGATTATCACATCCATGATAGTAATCTACGCTGACCAGACAGCCATTCAAAAGACCACATGAGACCCGCTTAAACAACCTGTAGGTAGATTCGATAATGAAACCCATCGTTTGGAGGGTACAGGGCGCGATCTCGCATGTCGTAGACATCGGGCTAGTTGAACCATGGAAAAGGAAATCCCGAGAACCCCCACGTGTAGTCTCTTTCCGTGAGAACTTTCTCGACTCTGACAGGGCCGAAGCTTGTGCAGTCCCACTTGATAGCCATCCAGAAGTCCACGGATAAGGTAAAATACAAGCTCGATAGTTTGATCTAGTCTGATTGACAGTCCAGTTCCTGAGCTAGTGCTGCCCTAGACCCCATATCCATCCAGCTATTTCATCTAATGCCAAGGACTGCAACTCAGCACTACTATCGCGAAACCACCTTAGAGCATATAGTACTCCAAGTCCCTTTTATAGACAGATACTGATGATCCACCGTTCGCAGATAATAGTTAGCAGTTTAGGGGCAATCTAGAAGTGGATCAAACTTTTCTGCTGTAAAGTGGTTTTCTTCGCATGGTGTGTCCATTCAAAAGCGAAGTCTGGAGATACAATAACTAGTATAGGGTTGGCACTGTGATTATCTCAAGATGAACGGGACCCTTAGATTGGAGATCAAGATAGTGACTCAGATTAAGTAAACCTTCATTATTGTGGGAGGTAAACAGACTGATCCTTGTACGGATGCTAAAGGGGCGAGTAAATGCATGACTGCCTGTCGATTTCTTCCTGGGCTTTTCGTGACTGTGGTGCTAATCGATTCGTTCATAGGAAAATTTCGGATGCAGCACGTTCGTTCAGGAGTACAACATTGAGGTTGTGGATGCCAACAAAGATCTCTGAGATTTCAATCTGAGTGAGATCGCGGGTGGCATCGAGAAGAGGAGCCAGGTCCATTTATGCTACTCTCCTGATACAAGCAGCAACAGCAACAGCAAGAAATAAGGATTGATGGTCATGATATTTTTGGGTGGCTTTGAGCCACATGATCTAGTGACTCCAAATGTGTGGGCATTTGATCAAGGTTACCAGTCGCGCTTCCACTCGATTAACTCGAGGTGGACTTCGGCTTGAGCACCTAGCTCCATGAACTGGTGCCTCAGTTCAGGGGGCCATTCCCCAATATTGGTGTCTATGTAGTCGAACAATACAGAAATGCCACGAAGCTGGGGCGTGCAAGATTTCCAACCCCTCAGCCATGTCCGAAGCAAGGTCAAAACAGCAGTATCTGTCCATTCGTAGATCGGCCAATCACTATTATAATCACCACCGTCATTTTGTAGCCCCAGCTCATCCGTAATGGTTAGAAACTCGATATTCCTCGGGACCACGTCCTGCAATCTTTTCGTTGTGTCTTCAACAAACCCCACGAGGAATGCCAGGGGAATCCGAAGTCTCTTGAGCTCGTCGAACTCTACCATTGCACGCAGCGAGCCCTCCATCTTAACAGCGGGATGGAACTGCTCATTGCCTCCGATTGGGGCATCAGCTGAGATTGTTAAATCCATTAGAGTGCCTCGAACACGAGATACTGCGGCCGCGATCCTATCAAGATCGACGGTAGGCGAAACGAAGTCATCCTCGACGCCATAGTCGTAATACCAGGCCCAGCGAAGGGTTTTGAGATATGGCATGACTGACAACAAGTCACCGAGGTAGGCTTCCCGTACCGCAGTCAAGTCAAGCGAGGTAAGTTTGGAAGGGTCAGGTAAGTGCGCTGCAGGCCATGTGAATACATCAGGGTTCTCAACAGTGACGGACATGCTTCGGATATTCGGCAGATAAAACAATGGCAAGACGTTGGCGGTGTTCTTGGCTCTATCTTGGGGTGTCATTTTGGGCCTCGTGCCGTCGTCGCCCACAGCACGGTGGAAAGACACATCTCGGAGATGCTGAAAGGTAGGTAGCCTATAATCCATAGGTCTGCATAAGGCTGAGTTGAGGATCATTCCGAGAACCTGATTTTCTCTAGTGTAAATCGGGCCCAAGTACAAGCACCTGAGATTTGAAAGTTGTGCTACCAGAAGGGCAAGGAGAGCATCAATCGTACCCTGGTGTAATTCACATATCCAGAGATCGCTGTAGGGCACCCCAGTCCCTTGGATGAATGCAGTGTATTCGGTCAACTCGGAACTGGAAATGAGTATCTTGGGAGGGCCTGCCGTCATCCGACCTTTGATATTCATGCCGTCCAAGTGAACATTTGTGATGTAAGTAGCCAATTGCGGCTTGCACGTAATTGTGCGTAAGAGTTGAGTGATCGGGGGAGGCGAAGAAGCTTCGCGCCAAAGCCACTGGATGTTTGCGTAGAGGAATGGCTCAACTCGGGCGCGCAGCTCTTTATTGACAATGCTAAGCACACGCAGTTCAGCCGGCGGAAGGATCTCGAAGATCAGGCCTAATACTTCAACCGGGCAGCCCAGAATGCCAGATGCTGCCTGGCGTTCGGACAGCATTGGGGCAAGTTTCACGATTCTTTCATGGATTTCGAAAGGAAAGAAGACGGCCACTATTGCAGGAGAAAGTGTCAAGTATGAGGGGAAACTAGAACGTGAGAAAACCGATGTTTTTGTGATGTGAAACCCGGGGTAATAAACTCATGTCTGGAACCTTAGCTGCTAGTCTAGCTAACTAGATAGTAAATAGATGGAATGGATGGACTTGGAGAGATCCACTCGATCCTCGCATTCCTGGCACACAGTTCATGCCTAAGGCAGACATCCATTGCGAATCTCTACTCGTTCCCCCATCAATGAAATTCATCTTATCTGTATTGACTTACGAGTAGCTATTCGGTTTGCATTATATTGTATTAATATTAGATGTATCTTATTTGTAACTAAGTTAAATACATGCTTGTAGGCTTCATTGTTCAAGCCGGAATGATCTCCCAGCAGCTCCCAAAGAGAGAAGTGGGCAAGTCGATGAAGTTGGTCGGTCAATTCAATTTCAAGAAAGACTGCACTGCTGCGTTTCCAGGCTGCTTCTCCTCCTTCTCCTTCTCCTTTTTGTCTGCATTCTGTGCCCGCAGGTTCTCAAATTTATTCGTTAACCGAACCCGCCTCGGCAGCGCCCTTAGACTCGATCTCGCCAGCTCTGCTTCTGATGTGGGCGTTGTATCTGAATGATGATCGCGTGACTGCATTTGCAAGCCAAGACCAAGATTGTCCTCAATCTGTATCAATCGCAAGAACTGCTGTCTGTCTGTCCGGTGCTCTCCTGAGCATGATTGGGGCGCATCTGCTGCATGGGTGCTCAAAGGATCTGAGCTTGAGCTTGAGTCTGCATTTGCCTGCATCTCGGCTCTGCTATGGGACACCTCCTTCCGGCTCAATACCCGATTTGATGGTCGACTGGTAACCATCACTGGAAGCGACTTGCGAGCATTGTCTGGCTTGCTGCTACCATGGCCGCGCGTTGAAGTCGGAAGTACATTGGTTTTTCTTGTTTGGACTCGCTCACTGCTGTGGCCTCGCTGCGGGAGTGGTAAGCCTGATGGTTTCTGCTCCGATGCTCTGGTACGGCCATCATGCATACTGCTGCTTCGACTGCATACTCCAGGACTATCCTCTGATGAACCAGACTTCGGATTCCCCACCTCATACCGTTTTCCAGCAGCATGAGGGCCCCCCAAAGAGGAAAGCACACTCCGTCTCGCTTCATGTTGGTAGATCTCATGCGAATACAGATTCGAGGTCGGTGGTTTGACAGGAGTGGGAAGTCTAGAATAATTGGCATGATGAGCCTTTTCACTGGCAGCCTGGTGGGGGGCAGGGAGCGAGGATTCATGTAGGGTTAGAGATTGTCTTTCGTCCTCCTTGTAGGATACGGAGTTCAATTCTTCATTACAGTCTCCAAGGCTTTCTTGTCCTTCCTCCTCTGCTTGAGTGGAAGGCTTTCCAGCATCTGTTGTGTCTGGAGGTAGCATCACTGCTCGCCTGATTCGTTCTCCACGTACAGAACGAAGCTTCTTGGTTGGTGTGGATGCCGATGAGCCGGTTTCTGTGGTAGATATTGATGTTTGGGGTGTGTTTGGTGGTTGAAGACAGGTCAATTCGCTGATCGTGCTTTTGCTAAGAGTGTCCTGGTTGCGGTTGCTGTGGCTGGCTTGGGTGTTCATGTTGCCTGAGCGGCTACGACGACCTCTAAATGCACATTTGAGAACTTGAAGAGAACTGGCAAGAAAGGATCTGCGAGTTACCCGATCAGGCATAATGTATGTAGTACGGCTTTGGATCTTGGGAAGGTGAGAACTGTGATTCACGAGTTTTGGAGACCAGCGTCATCTGCACTGCAATGCACAGAAGATGGCTTACTGTGTTATGAGTTCTGAGCAGACTATAACAACTCGCGTGAAGTAGGAAAAGGGAGGCGCGTCGCCACTGTATTCACTTAGACACGGGATATCTTGTCTTCAAATTCACGTATTGATCCCGTGACCATGGAGCAATATCATCATCAGCATCCAAGAGACATGCAGGTGTGATGCTTAGCTCACTGGATAACAGATAAGGCTAGGCTCTCAGATGTATAGGTTAGTTAGGGCGCAAGAGCATCAAGGACGTGCGTTCATGCAACTTCGCTGCAGCCCGTTTGCTCACTACAAAGACCATATGTCACTATCACTTCCTGAACAGCGCAATGCTAACAAGAGTGGATTAAGCCGGGAACTGGATAGAAAATCAGTTCCCCCATCTTTATAAAGTGGTTGACCCCTGCACGAAGGAAATTTCCCATTTCTGCCCAGTAAATCAAGGGTATGCATTGTCTATCCATGCATGCTAATACATATACATACAGATGCCAATTCATACAATGCCCATATTCATGCTCGACACCAAACACCACATCAAGTCATCATGCCATGAGAGTTAATGGAGTGGACACCCGCTCTACTCCGAGTCACTGTCCACCACGAAGCCCGCGCGCATCCGTCTGCGATTTGCTGCTACAATTGGTGCGTCATCATCGTCTTCGTCCTGCGCCATTGCTTTATCGGGCCTGTTCGAGTCCTTCTCCTCATTCCCAGCAGAGCCCAACAGCTTCTCTCGATCCCGACTGAATACCAAATCGTCATCAAAATTGAAGCCATCGTCCTCTTCCCCGGATGGCGTGCCCTCTCTGTCCGACATAGGCGATGGGGCATCCATGTTTCCCATCACGACATCGTCGTCTTCGTCCACTTCGTCCGCCTGCTTCCCGCGTCGTTGCCGCTTGCTCTTGGCTTCACCTGTCCGGTTTCGAGTGGTTTGGCGCTTGCGTTGACCTTTCTTATTTGTCGAACCATCTCCGTCTTCGGTCATGCCGGTAAGTAGTGCATGCTTGATGCGCTTGGCTTGTTCTCTACGTCTCTGCTCCTCCAGGAGGAAGAATTCCTTGTCTCCTTCTTCGTCGGTGTCTTCGTCACTCGCGTGCACATACAGATCACTCTTGATCTTGGCGAGACGAGCTCGACTATTTTCCAAACGCGCTCGGCGACGCTCCTCCAAGGTCTCTTCATCCACCGAGTCATCCTCATCCTCATCATCCGGGTTACGTTCTTTGCGCTTCTTCTTCTTTGTTGGTTTATTTGCTGGATTCGGCGCTGCCCGAGGGTTCGGCGGGAACAAGGGCCCATCTGGTACCTCGTCCTCGCCCTCTGAATCATCACCAAACTGAATATCAGGGTTGTGTTGGTTGTCTGAGGCCGTTTTCCCACCACCGTATTTCCGTCGGATCAGCTCACGGGGGTCCCGTCCAAGTGTCCCTCGCTTAGCTTTCTCGAAGTACTTGTCGATGAATGACTTCATTTCCCGGAGATCCTGGGCCCTTGGGGCAGAGGGAATGATCCAGGCTGCCCCAGGCACGTCCTCTGCACCAAGCCTTTCAAACTTGACCAGTGTCATAAGAAGACGGAGCTTTGCGTTGGAGAACATGGCCTGTTGGCATGCATCGTCGCGCGCTTTCACAGCTACAGATATGTTAGCTCATGGTTCAGAAATATGGGAATAACAACCTACAAATCATAGGGTTTGGGATTTTGGAATTCTCTGCACCCGCATCGCGCAGGGCCTTCTCCTGGGTTTCCCAAGCCTCTCTTTCTTCAACTGCCGACTCCAACACATCGCTGACCCAAGTGACCAGATCTTCCTCCCCATCTAAGACCAATGCTGGCACCATAATGCTGATTTTTTCTTCAATTGTATGTGCCTGTCGGGGGTCGATCTCTAGTTCTGCTGGAGCCTTCCTGGCACGGGTGACTGTCTGCCGCTCGTGACCATATTCGAGGTAGAATGTAGTCGCGTTGATCTTACTGAACAGCAGCTCCACGAACAGGGCAGGCCGTTGGTCGAGCCTCTTCGTCAGTCGCCGGATAATCTGGCGCACGAATTCTTCCCACTCCTTAAAGATCGGTTTACTCGAATCCAAGGCGCCTGGGCCTTTAATCATACGGTAGAAAAGGTTGATGATATCGAGTCGGAAGAGCAGAACACTCAGTTCTTGCTTGAAAGCAATTCTGTAGAAGTAACGGTGGGCGCGTTTTAGCTGCTCAGTGTTCAGCTCCTTGTAGTGCTTGGTGAAAGCAACAAAAGTGTCAACGCATTTCTGATTGCAGAATTTGGCGGCAAACCGTCTGAAATCGAACTTGCGCTCTTTGGACACACGTTCTGCTTCCAAGCGGTCCTCATCTTCGGAGCCGTTCTCTTCATCATTCTCGTCATTGCCAGTACCTTCTACATCCTTGGCTTTGCGTCTGGCACGTCGCCGAGATCGCACTTGCATATCGAGGTTCTCCTTCGAATAACGCTCCAACATTCGCAAGAAGACGTGGGTGAGTTCGGTGCACGCATCCAGATACCCAAACGGTTGATCCTTGTATCCACGAATGACAGCGAGGACCCGGTCATGGGTAGTTTCTTCGTAAAATATACGGTTTTGGATGTTTTCAGCGATCTCTTGGTCCTCTTCGAGCGGAGACTGGGCCATGTCCTGCACGGTCAACAAGATCTGGGTGAAGCAGCGCATTCCAGCATTGAGATCCTCCCAATCTTTATTATCCAGCGCATACTGCATAGCGCGATTTAGAAAAACGAAGGTTTCTTGATTCAGGACACCCGCAACGAGGCCAAAGCTATCGGGCTCCAGCTCCTTTGCCGGCTTCTCGCTCTCCGCATGCTTCTTGCGTTGGCGTGCCCGACGTGCGCGCTCCGCTTCGAGAAACCAAGCAGTAGTGTAAAGAAACTGGCGCGTGTTTATGTCCATGACGCGGTCTGCTTCACGTTCGATTGCCTTCCGTACATGGGTAAGAAGGGGGTTGAAGCCTGAGTCCAAAAACTCTTCCACGAACATCCGTAAGTTATTGGAGGCAGTCGAGTTTAGATGGACCGGAGTGCTGAAGTCATTGTGCACAGTCAAATCTTGTGGCTTTCGCCGAATTAGTGGCTTGTTCCACTTCTTGGTCTCGTCCATCTTTTGCAGGGTCGCCTGGCCGTCTTTGAGCACATTCTGCCCTGAGACGGTGGAATACTTGGCGTCATCACGCTTGACCCAGATCATAGTCCCAAAGCGTCCATGCCGAGTTGGTGCGTTCTTCGCGTACTCTCTTCGTAAAGACGACTCCTGGCGTAGCAGATCGTCTAGCTCGTCCGTCCGTTTGGCTGTTCGTTGCGCATCATCCATGAATAGCTTCTCCACACTAACACCCCGTATCAGATGGAACAGTATCTCGAGAAGAGCAACATCTTGCATGGTAAAGTCGTCGCCAACGTTGGAGCACATGGTCAGAAGGAGGGCGAAGACATCTTGATCTTGGAAGGCGTTGATGGTTGCGGATCTTGAGGTTTCCTCCTCATCGCCTTCCGCCGCGAGACGAGTATTGGGGGTTATCAAAGCAATATTCCGGAGGAGATAAAGCAGAAGTTTAAGAATACCCTCGTCGCGGGTCGTTCGCTCGGATCGTGGGATGGCCATGCTCGGAATGCCGACGCGGATTATAGTTCGGAGATAGCTAGTACTAGCATGACTCAGTAGGCCTCGCTTGTATGAAACGTGGACATGTTGTATGTATGGTATATGCCGATGATGGTTGATTGTCAATTCCCCGTGTAGTTCTACCGGCCATGTCAAGGGGACAAGCAGCTCTACTGCTCCCTGTTAGACAATCATCGCAATGGACTGTAGCATATAGCATCACTTACAGCATGCCAATGCGATCCTAGACATATACTTGGTTTGCTTCTTGCTGTTTGCCCAGACCGCCAGGATGGGTAACAAATCCCCGTTGACAAGATTGGCCTCTCCCAGGCACCGTGCCACATCCATCCGGTTGTGTTTCTCATCGTATAGCTTCAGCCATCGCTTGATATCCCGAAGACAGGCCAGGGCGTCGTCTCCCAGCACATACTTGTCTGCATCTTCGCCATTGAAACCACCCAACTATGAGCCAGTGATTAGCTGTGTTCCTATGCTATCATTCAGCAAAGGAGGGTTTACTTACGGCAGTGACGAGACTATAGACATGGGCGCGGACATCCGGGTCCACGACCTGCACGTCCGGTGCAGACAGCACTGGTTCTTCGTTCTCCATGCTGGGTATGCACACCTTGTATCATTTCTCCTCACTATCATCCTCTGCTTGGTGATCCTGCGCGCGCACCCCTAAATTGGCCATCAACCAATAATGGCGCGTGATTCACGCGTCGACGTGTCACCGCCTTTGAAAGTCCCGGATAAACCTGGTAGCCGAGAAAGCCGCGGGTAGCCGATGACGTCGGATCACATGAGAATGGCCGAGGCCCGATGCATCTCCGTCTATTTACTATCTGGTTATTACTTCCCCCTCTTTGCTAGATCTGCTCCGTATCATTTATCGAGAGTCTTCGTGCCCAAATTGGCATTATGCTATTTTCATCATTGCGCTCTCTCTCTCACCGGGGCCCCTCACTGGCCTCGCGGGCCTTCAGCACCTCCCCCGCCGTCCATGCCGCCGAGGTTAAGTCGCTGGGTGTGATAGGAGCTGGGCAGATGGTCAGTGTGTTCCTGACAATATGATGTTCCCTCCAGTGAGAGAAACAGGGCAACTAAGATTCTATAGGGATTAGGAATTGCTCTAGTAGCTGCCCAGAAAGCCCAAGTCCCGGTGACCCTAATCGACAACTCCCAAGCATCCATCGACAAGGGCCTCAAGTTTGCCGGTACACAGCACCCACTCTTCTTCTCTCCCTCACCATCTTTCCAATTTCATTTAACTAAACAACTACATTCTTCCAGACAAACTCCTCGATAAAGATGTATCAAAAGAACGCCTCACCCGGGACGCCGCCGATGCCGCCCGGGCACGCATCACCCCAAGCCTGAAAATGGACGACCTCTCCAGCGTCGACTTCGTCATCGAAGCCGTCCCCGAGATCCCCGACCTCAAGACCTCTATCTTCTCAAAACTCGCCCAAATTGCCCCTAAGCACGCCATCCTCGCTACTAACACCTCCTCCATCTCCATCACCAAGATCGCAGCCGCCACCACAACAGACCCCACGGACCTGCAGGCCCCCTCGCGTGTCATCTCCACGCATTTCATGAACCCCGTCCCCGTGCAAAAGGGCGTAGAGATCATCGCAGGCTTGCAGACTTCCCAGGCCACGAAAGATACCGCCATCGCTTTCGTCCAGCGCATGGGCAAAGTCGCTTCTGTTTCTGCGGATTCGCCTGGTTTCCTGGCGAACCGAATCCTCATGCCGTATATAAATGAGGCCATCATCTGTCTGGAGACGGGCGTTGGTGGCCGTGAGGATATTGATAATATCATGAAGACGGGCACAAATGTGCCTATGGGTCCGTTGGTGTTGGCGGATTTTATTGGTCTGGATACTTGTCTCGCCATTATGAATGTCTTGCACCAGGAGACTGGTGATAGTAAGTATCGGCCGTCCGGGCTATTGAAGCGTATGGTTGATGCTGGGTGGCTGGGCAAGAAGTCTGGAAAGGGTTTCTATGATTACTGATTGATTGATCGATTCAATCATCTCTGTATCTATCCAAGCGAACGTTGCGATATCCCTCCCTTATATACTGTGATGTCTTAGAAATTATGTACCCCGTTTTGGTGTCTTATTGATGACTTGTTTTGGCCTGCATGTAGACTACATTTAGCTTCCGGTGACCGAGAAGTAGTCATACTGCATGCAGCAGACCTCACACATGGAAATCACGTCATTGTACGCTCAGGCTCACATTACCATCCAGGAGTTTCCAAACAACACTGAATCAGCTACGATCCACCCCCAATACCTCCGCTACCCAGACAGCAAACACATATAAAGTCAATAATTCATTCTCATAATCATAACACGCTAATTGAACACGACTAGACAAAGGAAAAGTTAAAGGAGTGTGCCGCCAAGATACATTTTCGAAAAAAACAAAATGCCTCCTTCAAGTTGGAGATAATAATAATCAATCTGTTTCTCTTTTCCACCCAAATCTCGGAGCCTAGGAAACCCTCCTAGCCCGAGTCGCCTGCTGTGGTATCAGCAGACTCGCCCGACTTCTGTTAGCGCTTCCCCCTTTCTCCTTCATGCCTTGGGTCTTTGCCAATTCTTCATCCCGCAGCCTTTCGTTGCATAGGATGGCAGCCACCACTGCGGCAAGTTCGGCCTCCTGGTCTTTGTTTACGCCGCTGTGGCCGATGATGAAGGTGAGGAAGTCGATGGGGCGTTGGCCTGGCTTGGCGCAGGTACATGACAGCCATGGATTGCGACAGAGGTTACTACTTCTCGGTTAGGATGTCTAGATACACTATGTGTGGGCAGCTGAAGGGGGGACTTACCAGACTTGTGCCTTGCACCGGCACGTAACATGATCACAATTGAACAAGAGGTCCACCAAAGAGCCACATTTGAGACCCCTCTGTGCTTTACCAAGTCGCGGATCTTCGAAGACGGCCATGAATCCTGGATCTTTCTTCCCAGTCGAGGTACTATTATTATACCCCGGGCATCTGCAGCCAGAGCAAAACGTCGTGCTGCAGTATGGGCAGCTTTGGGACGAGAGCTTGCTGTTCAGATGCTTCGGTGGAATGAACCGGCCGCACGTCGGCGCAGGACAGTACCAGCGTTCTCTGGCTGGGGTCGCATACTCCTGCACCTTGGCAAAATAGACCGTCCTCTCCTTCGGTGTTAGCACGGGAAGGATGACCTCTGTCGGGATCTTCTGCTTGCAGCATCTGGGTGGGAACAGTCCTTCCTCCGGCATAACTGTGAACACCAACTTCTTCAAGCATCTGCTGCAGTACTTGTGCTGACAGGGCATGCTGATCAGGCATTCGGCAGGCATGATATCCAAGCAGCATGCGCAGGGTCTATAAAGTGAGTTAGCGCCATTACCCAGAAGAAGGCTTGGGTGTGTATCGAGAGGGGTACTTACTCGTCGATTACCTCCCTCTTCGCCAGACGCTTTGAGAACCGCCCTCGAACCTTCTGCACAAGCCGGCTCATCTTCGACTTGTGGCGGTGTTCGTCTTCGCTATGTGACATGGTCCTCATTGAATTGGCGTCCACACTCGAGACACGATCCATTGGCAATGGCTCCGTGCTGAAAGTGCTGCCACGGGCCTCAGCCTTCTGGCGGTGTTCCGCGATGCGCTGGGCAGCGCGCGCGGCCAGATCTTTGACGTTAAATGCGGTCATCTTGATTTCCGGCATGGGTTCTCTTTCTGCGACTGGAACTGCTTCTGGCTGACCTACGAGATAGAGGCGTTGAGGGCCGTATACTTGGGGACGGGGTCGGTGATGGGGAGGAGCAGATCGGACTGGATGATTGCTGGGTGCAATTCCGGGACGCTGGAATCCATAATCGCTGGTTTCGACTTTAGAGAGTAGGGCACGAGCAACGAGCAGTAGACAGTAGTAACATAATACTTAGGTTGATGGCAAGGGTCTTTGAATGGAGTTGTAGTTGTGAAGTATGTAGGATGTAAATTGAGTTTCGTAGGAGATAATAACTAGCATAAAATCGCCGGCAGCCGGCGCGAGAGCTGCCAGGGTCTTTATAGACATCTTCGGGTTGTTTTGTTGGACTGCTCGGCATATCATCCGGGATGGCAAGAGAGCCAGACAAGAGGAGGGTGGGTATATCGCGCGACAACTAAGCGACCATGCCATGGGTAAGGCAGTCGAATGCCACATGTCCACCGCCCATTATTTGCTAGAGATACCTCTCAGACAACGCTTCCTGCTCGAGGCTTTGACATCATTCGCCCGTGTGCAGCTGTAGGGTGACCTTGAAGGGCGGGGCACCACCTGGTCCATGCTAGTTTCGCCAACCAACCGCGAGAGTACGGAAGGGATAGATGAGGACTATTGGCGACCGGGATTCGGGAGAGACGAGAAAAAGTAAGTAAACTGGCGCATGGAGCGCGACCATGCGGTTGACCGTCGGTTGAGGTTGTCGACGTGTTCGACTGCGGGGCGAGCAGGAAAGAAGATCAGGTAGCAAAGCAAAGCCCATCCCAGCCTCACCGCAACAACAAACTCACTATTTCCCCAATCCCCTCCATGACTCACAAGCATTCACTCGCTCGCTCACTCACCCTCCTTCCGATCGTCACTAAGCTAAACTAGCCACTGCCCAACAGCCGTCCGAAGGCTGGTCGTCGGTTCATGGATCGGACTCTTGCGTGGTCGAGCAGTGCATGAAAACTACTACTAGCGCTTGCTCCTACCTCTCATCAGTCCCCGAGCAATGATAAACATCATCGCCCATCCCCGATGGAAAATGACATAATGACATTGTTCTATGATTCCACTGGCTTGGGATGGGCCAACATCTTCAAGGGTATCACAGAGAATCGCTAAAAGTGTGAAGACAAAACGAACAGCATCCCCCCAGGATCAAGCCAAACAGGAAAGCAAGCAACTTTGATCAAACCCCCCGTAACACTCCAATCAATGCAAAATCCTGAACTCCACAGACAGCCATTGCCCGCTGAACTTTATATAGCACCAGTAAACTTCCGACTTGCCCAAGAAGAGCCGTGCTCTTGGTACTCTTGCCGGGTGATGGCGACTTTCCGGAGTTCGTCTTTATTAGTAGCAAATCGGGACGCTCCCAACCAGGCGGAGCGAATCGGACTGTGTACAGAATAATTGCGATCATCAGCTCGTGGTTCTTAAGAGACAGTAGTCAGTAAGTAGGGCAGCAGCTCTTACTCTTGCGGGCATTTCACCCGGACAGCGCATTCCGCGGAAGCCAGTTGGCGCAATTCCGACTCCCTGCCACCCAGTTAGCAACAAGATGCCAATCCACCAAACATATGAATCCCACACTTACAGTCTGTCCACAAATCCTGGGAGCAGCGCATTGCCACCGACGACCAAAACGTTGGCCAGAAACGCGGGATGCAGTCCGGTAGGCAAGACAGAAAGACTTTGCATGATAATATCCGGAATGCCGGCCTGCTTCATGCCAATGTCGCTGGGAGTGAACAAGATCTCCGGAACAGCGAAGCGCTCGTTGCCCAAGACCAGAGCGTCTTCCGATAGTGCTTCCGCGCTGGCCCCCGACAAGCCTCCTTTCCTCTTCTTGGCGTTCAAGAGAGCATCATGCGGTCGCATGAAGCCCTTCTTGCCTGCATTGGGGTCAGGGAGGACATAGTCCACCATCACCCCCTCGCTGGCGTCTGGCAGGCCGCGTTTCCGGTTGCCCTTCCACGTCTGTTCCATGTCGCCGACGAAGTTGTTGCTAACAAAGCAAACGGCTTCCTTAACCTCGTTCATGATATAAGTCTCGTCCACCATGTTGTACTGCCGCACTGAAACCATCTCCTTCAGGTAGTTCGTAAGATGCTTGCCACCAAGGTCGAGTCTGCGAATGGCACGTTGAAGCGACTGTCCTTTGTAGATTGGTGTCACGGTGGTGTGAGAGTAACCCGAGTCAACCACCAATAAGCATTCCTTTGGAGACACCGTCGTGTTTGCCTCCTGCACAATAGGATCCCCAAACAGCGACTGGACATCATTCCAAGCATTCATCGATGGCCCTAGATGCAATACGCGTCTTCATTAGCAATCACCCTCTCCAAGCAAACAGCTGACGACCACCTAGCATCCTTACCAACGCATCTGAGATACCCTCCAAACCCCCACTCCTCCATGACAATCTCATCCGCATTCTTCTGCAGCGCCGGCAATGCATTCGGCGCCTCCGTCAACAACAACGTCGTGTCCTCGGGATCCGTAATCCGCAGATCCTTACTGCGCACGGTTTTTTCATCGAAAAACGAGTGCTCCCAAATTTCCTTCTGGGCCTCCCAGTTCACAATGTAGCCCTTCTCAACAGGACGACGAAACATCATCTCATTCCAGTCCGTCACATGCGTGTTCAGCTGAGAGCCGACGTAGATCTTGTTGCCACGGGTCTTGACGATCGCATTGGGAATTTCGGAGCAAGCTGAAAGCGCTTTCGATTGGTCGTCTGGAGGTACAGAGTCCGGCGCATAGCCGGCTTTCAGGGTATATGCGCCATTATCGATGACGAATGTCTTGTCGGGGAGAGACTGGACCTTGGCGACGGAGGCCCTGCCGGAAGGGCGAGGTTTGGTGGTGCCCATGTTTGGAAAAGGGGGTTAGGTCATTAGAGTTGATGCAGAGGGTTTTTCGGTGGGACACATGGACAGATTCGATTAGGGAGAAAGAACGCGCGAAGATAACTGGCGAGGGGGTTGGCTGAAGATGGAGAAGTAAAGACTAAATCCAAGAAGGCCGCGACGGAGCTTTCGGTCGGCGATCGGAGATGCCAAGCTGTCGAGCTCCCAAATCGGTAAATGAGGGCTCAGGCTTAGGGCATGGATCTTGGGTCTTTCAGGGAGTGCAAGATTTATTGATACATCTATTAAGTAAGGCCTTGGTATTGCATTGGTGAGCTCTAATTCCTGTGTATACTTTCACTGGTAAGTGTCTTGCTTTCACTGTAGTGGTTGCTCAAAATATGTTCATGGTTCATACTCGATTGAGAGCCAAAAGTTATCTTTCATGCTTAGTATCGACACAACTTCAGGCAATAGAAGATGAGGGGAGAGAAATAAAAAGCGATGCCACTTGAGGGGAACTATAATATGATGTTTTGGGTCACTTACTACATTGTGAAATATTATTCGATGAAGATGTATGCAGGTGTTTTCGTAGTACTAGTAGTTACTACTAGTTACGAGTATATATTTCAGCGGACTACGTACCAAGATTGCAGACGACTAAGTGTGATTACTTAGTACTAAGAATCCACCTATACAACCATTTCATAACTGCTACTGGTATAACGCTCAAATTCAAACTGTCAGCAAGCATAATTGCAGTTGTATCTCAAACTAGAGAAGTCAATCCAACGACTAACCAGGTACATCCGCGGGCAAACCAACCAGCCGCAGGTGACCCCGCAGAACCCTAATCAGAAGGAAAGTTGAAGGCGCCCCGCAGCAACAACAATTTTCTCCGCTCGTCCAGTCCATCCGCATCGCTTTCCTTTCAAGAAAGTTAGTCAACAAACCGCCCTAACCCGAACAGCGCAATCACCTCAAAATGTCCGAGAAACTTCAGTCCACCCTGACGACCAGCTTGACGCTCCTGGAACAATTCCAGGGTGCCATTGCTTCCCCATCCAGCGATATTTCCTCCTCCACCGATCTTTCCGGAAAAGATGCGTTACCCCTCCTCTCCGCCGCGTCGACAACCCTGAAATCGCAAGTCACCAAGCTCTCGCTCCTCACGATTACTTCCCCCTTTACCCCTTCTGCTGTCACAAGTGTCATTAACGCCTTGAATGAGTCCGTGCTGCCCTCTCTGGTCGCCGCAGCACTCCTCGTCACCCCGGCCCATCACACGAAGGCGTTCCAATCCGAAGTGCATGTTTTGACCCAAACAGCACTAAAGGAAACGACAGCACTACTCCAGGAGGTCCAGACGGTTGCGAAAAAGGCGGAAGATGCTCAGAAGAAAGAAGCCGGCTTGTCGCAGTCGGAGAAGGACGTGGTCACGGTGGCGGCTGGACGCTTGTGGGACTCCTGCGACGTCCTGATTGATATTGCAGCGAAGGGTGTGGTTGGGTTTGTGGTCCGACGTGTGGAAGAATGGAGAGATCTTGTACGGGATGCAGTCCAGGAGATTGAGGAATGGGACCCCAATGAGGAGGGCGATGATTTCTTCGATGACCTTCTGAGCGATGACGGGAAGGGCAAGGCCGATGAGGATGACGAGGAGGATGAAGACGATGATGATGATGAGGATACGGCTGCTCTTCAAGAGCAGAAAAAGTCGGCTCTCCGGATCCTGAAACCAGTCTCGCAGATATACCCCACCATCTCGGCGAACCGACTAAAGAAAACTTCTGATTCGCCATCACTCGTCGGCAAGCTGGAATCCTTGATGAAATACCTGCAGCAGATCCCTGGCCATGTTGACGAGGTAGCCGGCGCGTTGTACGAGGCGAATACGGAGAAATCCCTCCAATACATGCGCATAACAAAGGACTGCGCCGTCAAGGCTGTCAATCTTGCTAGTCTTCCCTTGGATGTGACTGATTCTGCCGATGCGCCTCAGGAGAAGGAGGACAAGTTCACCACTTGGGCCAGGACTTGGCTGAAGGTCATGGACCAAGTTAGCAAGTCTGTTATTGATGCGACACAGTGAATAGGCGTTCGCAACACCTTTCATACTAAGTTCTCGGGATATGTCTCGAGCTACATGTCCATGTAGCAGTAGTGAGATTTTCCCGGCAGAGTACATAGTCACAGTTAGGATGCGAGATATATGATACCAATGCTTTGCATGTATGTGCGCTTTAGATGGTACAATATACATAGGTTAAGAAGCCGAAATCAAGTGTCCTCCCGGGCAGGTTGCCTCGATCTTAGTCGTACCTTTCCCCACATTACACGGCAAATTTACTCGTCATTTGACTCGTCGCCCGTTTCCCACTCACGAAGTTCTTCTTCAGGGATACGATCTTTGAGCCATTCGAGGACCGCATCGGTCCCCTTGGCTACCACCTGCCAGCGGGGAACCCGAAAACTATTCCCTGCTACTTCGAAGCGTCGCAGGGGTGAGCCGTTGCCCCAATTCTTGCTAGAACCTTCGGTCCTCAAAAGGCCGAGCTTCGGCGGCAGAACGCCAATATCGTTGTTCCCTACGTCTAGAACCTGTAGACCTTGCACCGCTTCAAAGTCGAGATTGCTGATTCGGTTATCAGAAGCCAATAATGTTGTCAGGTTCGGGTAGCTCCGGCGCACAACCGGAAGGGATCCGGAGAGACGGTTGGATGAAACATCAAGGTAGATGAGGCCTGGCGCAGTAAGATAACTTAGTAGCGGCTCAAGTGTAGTCAAGCCGGCAGCGGTAATGGTGAGATTCTGAAGACTGGGGAGGGTAACGGGTCCTGAGAAGAGAGATCCGCTATTGAGCGGGTTATTTGAAAGATCCAGATCAGCTAGGTTAGATGCGAGCATGCTGAGAGCCGGAACAGGAAAGCATTCTAGCTCGTTGTGTTGTAATTGGAGGCATCGGACTTCGTGGAAATCGATGCGTTCCAACTCCTGTACTTCTATCTCCCGCAGATCAGTGTATGACTTGTCGAGGACACCACCAGACTTGATTTGCCAGGAGGCCGTTTGGACCGGTGTTTCTGGCGCCAACGTAAACTGAGTCGCAACAGAGCCTTCATCGTCTGTATCTTGCGGTTCCGGTTCGCATCGGTGACGCAAATCGCGCTTCAGGTCCTCCGTGTTCATGCTCAGAAACTTGCGTTCCCGCAGGGGATTATTGGCTATGCGGAAGTTGACGAGACTCTCCATTAGGCCGATCTTCTCGTCCAGCTTGGAAATATCGTTACCAGTGAAGTCAACATTCCTGATATTCTTCAGGCCAGTGAACCCGTGAGGAAGATCCGATAAACTGTTGTCTTCCGCTAACAGGGTCAAGAGAGCTTGCCACGATGAAACATCGGGTAGAGATTGAATGCGGTTCGTATTGATTGCTAGACTCTGCAGATTGGGAAGTTCGAGGTCTTCGTTCTCCGAGAGCCTCACCAAGGCGTTGCTGGCTACGTCCAAGATCTGTAGTGTCTCGAACTTTTGCACAGACGCTGGCAAAAGAGTTCCCTTCAACTTGTTCCTCGGGGCGTGGAGCTCCTTAAGCGGGAGCATGTACAATTGCTCGAATGGTAATGCGCTTAATTGGTTATTGCCCACGTTTAAGACTCGGAGGGAGGCCAGTTTTGCAAGCTCTCCCGGAAGCTCTGTCAAGGAGTTCTCGTGCAAGTCCAGTACTTCCAGGTTGCTGAGGCGTCCGATATCTGGAGTAAGGCCTCCTTGAAGCTTGTTCTTGGCGAGTCTCAGATCCCTGAGAGTTTCTAGTTCCATAACAACATTTATGTCGTCCATATTGAGATTGTTGTTTGATAGATTCAGAGTGTGCAGCCGCTCCAGCCTTCTGAGGCCTACTGGTAGTGATTGTAAGATATTGCCATGAAGATCTAGAAGCTCAAGCCCGCCAAATTGATTTCCTCTTTCGTCAACCTCTGGGTCTAGCTCGTGTGCATCGATATCGGGGAAAGCGTCATCGGGGAGCTCCGTGAACTCGTTATCCGCAGCGATAAGTTTAACAAGATCCACACTCTCATACCAATCGGTGGTGGAGTTGGAATCGAAATCGTACATCGTCATGACTTCTTTGGGCAGTTCTTTAAGAGACATAGCCGCGATATTCAAGTGACCAGAAGTTCGACCTGCATCGATGCGCTTCCGCAGAAGTCCATGGTTTGGATCCTTAGGACCTTGGTTGAAGGGATCGTCCGTATCGAAATTGAATCCACCGGCAGCAGTTGTTGACTCCGTGGTTTTCTGAGCCTCAGCCTTCCGCGCGGCCTTCGCCTTCGCGATACTTTCCCTCAAAGCGCTAGACGATTTCGAGACCTTTCGAGTTTCCATCTCAGTCTGCTGTTCCGGAGTAAGATCTGATGAAGTGGATTTTGCCGATGGCGACCGTGAACCCATCAAGGATGGCTTCTGGCCCGAGAGACCCTGCTGGACCTTCCGGGTTTTCCTCACTTCGAGGCGTTGCTGCGGAGCATCTACAGTCGGTTCTGTGGGCCTCGTAGACACCCTGGTAGGTGCATGACGAGGATTGGATGACAATGTCACGTCATTTTTCCGGGCGTAGGGTGTGATCCTAGTAGAGGGCGGTTTCAATTTCGATGGACTATCTGTATTTGGAATGGAGCTTTGATCGGATGTTGCACTGTTCGCAGAAAACGATGGACCACTCCTCGATGGAAGGCGCATGGACGAAGGCGGGCGGGAAAGATAGTCGCTTCCACTGGGTTGACGAGAAGATGATCTTGACGGCGACCTTGAATAGCTTGTCATTGCAGACGGCGGACGAGACGGCGAGCGCATGGGACTAGTTGCGCCGAAGAAACTACTAGACTGTCTGCTCTGAGGTCTAGGCGAAGGGGGGATCTGGGAAAGAGTCTCAATTGTTCGCTCAGAGAGCGATGGTCGTGTGCGACCTCGAAACTCTGCATCATGGGCTGGTACATTGTCGGCCTCCAGATACAGGGATTTGTTGTTCAGTGCCCCTTCGGGTTCTGTTATCCCCGTATCGCTTGTCCTTGTCTGAGAAATCTCTCTTTCTTGACGCTGGGTACCTAAGGACTTCTTCGGCACCGTATACTTCGGTAAGGGCTTTTTGAACACCGGCTCTTGAGAAGGTCTGCTCAACCGGCTGGCGTGGAGACCCGGGTCGGTTTGTAGCTTCTCGCGTGAGGGGGAGGGACGCAGGGGTTTACTGGCGGCAGACGTCGGTAGAGGTAATCTGGAGGCCAAGCGAGGAATACCACTCGGTCGGCTGGGGGTCTTCTGTGGGTTATCCATCTTTCCGTCGGTTGTAAATGGAGGTTAAGCACTTGTGGACGAAAGTGCCAGGTATGGGTGGTAATGCGGATCGGATGGAGAGAGATTTATAGTTGGTGGAATTCGGTCACAGGCAGTGAGACATGATGATTGTAAATAGCGGCGGGACGCAAGAGTAACAGGACCGGAACGGTGCGAGGCGCGAACGCAATAGCGATGGTTCTTGCTGGTGCGCTGCTCTCAGGGATTCGAGGTCGGAATGGATTATTGTTTACAACTTCCCACGAGGGGGAATCGCCGCATGTGCTGCTGCCTGAGGCCGCCACATACCTGATCCGCTCCCCACATCGGCGTGATCGTCCCGATGGAACTGGAGGAGACCCAGGAGGGGTTTTTATGCTTGGTTCCTTCAGCTTGAAGAAAAGCTTGCATGTACTAGTCGTGTACCGAACAATAGCGGTTCTATGGTGCAGCTTGTATGGGCTACAAGTAAGTACGATGCCTTCCGATGTGACAAGTCGCTGATATTATCATCCATGAGGACAGTCTCCATAAATAGATAGTGGGACACTGCTTCTTCAGCCTGTCGCCAAACGAACCTGTCACTAGCAAGAAACCAGCAGTATGTCATGGCCAATCTTGGAGCCTTACCTTAGTACACGGTAGTACTAGTGGCTCCGCGTCCCATACGCTATGGTTGCGAATAAACCTCTGTTTAGACCTTCACCTAGTACCAAAAGTCTGGGTCTCCCATGTAGAATGTAGATAGTGGCATTCTCAATCTGTACTAAGTTTCCTCGTGGCAGCGTTGGCATTTACCTCAAACTCACACTTATTAGAGGCATACTTCATAAAAGTAACTCACGTGGAATGTCTGGTGTCTGCAAGTCTAGACCCTACTGTTCCAATGGCTTCGTATTAATCTTATGGATGAACCAAATCTCCGGCCCAATTTACCTCGTCAACAGGGATAGTCATACTGACATATTCTGGCGTCGTCTCCCGATCTCTCAGGCATACAACTTCAATAGTGACACTCTCCCGGCTTCTGCCCATCCTTTCCCGATCCGAACCCTCAAAAAATAATCCCTAATACTTATATGTCGAGCCTGGCTACTCTAGTAGATAAGATGGTCGTTTTTGAAATCATGACGTTCCACTTTAAACCAAGAGAGCTAGAAAACGCAAAGACTGAATACGTAGCGTACAATTTACAGCCCCATGATAATGTTCTCTGCTGAGTACACGGTATATGAGATGGGAGGAATGTTGATGGTACACACTTGATAAAACTATCGACAAAGTATGTTCGCCGCGGCCAATGAAGCGTAAACCATTAACCTATCAAAAGGAGATCTATCTAGATACAGATTCAGGATCAAGATGAATCCTAGGATCGGTTGCCCGAGTGACGATAGCTCTGGCCCATGGGGTTCGGCTTGTGTTTACCTTTTGCTGAGCGTCGCGGATCTGGACGCTAGCTGGATCAGGCATGGTGAAGGACTAGCGCGCGGCTGGACTCACGTGGGAGCGGGTGGTTGGTCGTGGTTGGTCGAGGCTGAGCATCGCAAGCGACTTCCCAGCCTCCCCGAAATGCGCATCGCCCGCAACAAACATCCTTAAGGCATCAAACCGTCCCTCCGCCGGCGCGCTCCTTACTTCCTTCATCTTGTTCACCTATCTCTATCATCTGCAATACCCCTCTCCAATTCCCCTTGCACTCTGGAACATCTTCCATCAGCCTTCTATCGCTTCCCTATCTTACGTCTTCCGCTCGGGATACTTTGCTACCGCCTCCTTATCGCCTACTAAGTGCCTTGCTTCGGTCCAACCAACGTGCCTCAACGGCCCTATCAGTGATAAGCGCACCGACCCAGCTATCCATCATAGAGCAACTCGAGAACATCTGAGCTGTGGCATTCGATGCTCAATTGCATCGTGATCTTGCTCGTTCTAGCACATCTCTACCCATTTCCGCTCCTTTCCTCAGGGGCTCTACGCAGCAGCAATCGGGCTCAAACACTCAACTTCATCCTGGCGAGCTCATCAAACTAGCCGTACTTTTGATCGATCGTGTTTCGGATCTGGTATGCGTCTGACCGCCCCACGACAACTGTTCAATACAACGCATTGATGCAGCCAATGCTGACCTATTACTAGTTAAACATTTCCTATCGACGGGTATAACCTGCCTGTTTCTACATATTGTTATCTGTCATGTCGCAAGATCCTGATTCTCAACTCTCGCAAGGCCCCCTTGCCCCTCCTGCAGAGATCACCGGCCCCGCAACGCCCATGCAACGTGCAAGTCTGTCTGCATCACCAGACCTGAGTGTAGGTGCTGGAATCCCGGTATCACATTCTGACCAGAGTAAATCTGTATCACCCTCGCTACCTTCATCTGATATGACGCCGCCGCCATCATCACAAATTCCCGGGGCCCCGCGCCAACGGTCAAGATCTACTTCAAGCTCCTTGCTAGCTTCTCCTCCCGATATCCAAAAGACCCTCTGTGTTGCCTATGGCGCCTCAGAAAACCTCCCCACTGCCGATGATATTGATACCGCCGATGAGTCAAAGCTCCGGGCGATGGCTAAAGACCTGTTGAGTGTTGCCCAAGAGGCTCGCATGTCAGCTCTGCACTTCAAGCTACAGAATAGTTTGCTATCGTTCACTAGTAACGAAGCTATCAAGCGTGCCGAGGTAGAGCATCAACTTGCTAGAAGAGAGGTCGAGATCATCCAGAGCTCTGAGTATCGCAGTCGTCATTGCCAACCTGAGGTCAAAGCAGTGCAGCAGATTTCCAATGTGGAATTAGAGCTTGCCCTCAAGCGCAATCAAGAGCTTGGAAGAGTAAATGCCACACTCGATCGGCGGCTGCGTCGGGCTAAAAAGCTAATTGAGCAAGAGAAGGAGAGGTCAGACCTTCTCGAGGAGGAAAATAAATTGCTGAAAGAGCGTATCAGAGACAATCGGAAGCATTTCTCTCAAATGATTGAACATGGACCGATGTCGCCCAGCCCCCAGAGAGAAATACAAGCTTCTCATAGGCGGCCTGTACCTCACTATGTGGAGCACGATGGCCGCCAGGTGAACGGCAGCGATAGCCATGACCCGTTCGCGCAACTCCTTGCTGCCGACCGTGTTCTCAATCGAGGATCACCGAGTGTCATATCCACACCACACAGGAGCCGTACTTATAAGCAGCATAATGATGGCCAGATGCGTGGAAACCACACACTCCCCTCCGTTCCCATGACACCGTCCCGTGCTCGGATGGCCCCTGGAGGGAACCAATATAGCACACCGGGAAAGGAGTCTCATGACAGCCACCGTGATCGAGACAGCACGATATCGGCGTCCGACATCGAGGAAGCTGAGACGGAGGAAGACATCCCAGCGTCAGAGGCTGGTGCTCTTGCCAGTAACATGCTTCGTTCCCACGCTTTCAGCAACCGCCGTGAGAGCCGAGGCATAACGAATGCACCCAAGTCCAGCACACTTCTGCAAACCAAATTGTTCGGTCAAGTGAGGAAGTCAGGTGTTGAGCGCCCATCATTTGGTCTTAAACGTAAGGCGAGTTTTGATGGTGCGACTTCGAAGAAAATGAAAGCGGAGGAAAGGGTGGGTCTCGGCATTGACACCTGGAATAATTAAGCATGACCCGTGCACAACCATGGAGCGTGTGTATCACGTATAACGGGCTTCTAGCTATCTACTAGTATCTGCTTCCTCACCGCCAGGACTCCTAGTCGCCTATCACTATTGCGGGTCAAAGCTAGTTGTGGCTGGATATGCTATGTTTGCTATACAGAGGGGATGCTGCTTGGATCTTGGGGTTGTTTCTTATGTACTACTTTCCTTCCTGGGGATCTATGACGAATCATGATGAACTGTAAAATCCGATGGGGGCCACTGGGTGTTTTTCTTCTAAGGGTACTACGACTTATTGGCAACTGGTTCTGGGACTTACCACAGGAGTATTTCTTTCTAGGTTTTATCATTATGATGATGGCTTCGATACGAATAGTTGGCGGCTTTGGACATAATGACATACATTTGCAAGGATTGAATAATAAGATATTTGTTGACTGACATATTACAGGAGCCAAAGCGCTCTGCCATGGGTCGAGTAACAGCATATTCTGGATATCCACATACATACTAAGTAGATAGTTTGCAGAGGGACTCCCTCGTTGAACCGCCAAGTCACATGGACCTTACTCAGCGTGTAACGATGTAACGAGGGTGTACCGCACCCAGCTTACCTAGAAGTAACTAGGTACGAGGGAAGAACAATACAATACAGGCGGTCGGTCGGTCGCAAAGAGTACAAGCACAGCCTGAGTCGCAACACTCCAGCAGCCAGTAAGCCTGCCACAAGGCAATGAGAATAAAACCCCAAGAATATACACATGTAATATAAGTCTCCAATCATTCTAGTCGACTCTGGATGGCAGTCCCAGATCCCTAAAGCCGTTCTGCCACGGAGAAAGTCTGGGGGTGACCTTCCGAAACGGGTAAGCAGGGTAGGGCTCGCTAAGCGAGGCGATGCGGCTCTGCGCGGTTGGCCACACCAAAAAAAGTTCCACCTAATAGTGAGACGAGGAGTTTTGAGATACGACCAGCAACCACCCACGACGACGACGACAATCTCCCGGCCTTGATCCCCATCCGTCACAATGGTGCGTTATTCTATCCAATATTGCTCAAATGGCGTCGCTAGATGGTCATTTTGATGATCGGACGCTATTTTTTCACAAAAGACCCAATATGCTGACCTGGGACCTCGTGGTGGATATAGGCGATCAAGCACAACAACCAGATTCTCAACCAGCGTGAGTGAACCTGCTCGAGGAAGGATGCGATGGTGGATTGTTTAATATATCGGGTTACAACTGGCCGGCTGGAATAATATGGGCTGATGGGTTTCGATTTCAGACTTCCACAAGGACTGGCAGCGTCGTGTGCGCGTGCACTTCGACCAGGTACGCTTTCGAAAGTAAAACCTTTACCCAACCGATTCCTATCTACAACGAGCGACTCGCCTTTTGGAAAAGAATACGGGAGGGGAAAATTTTTTCCTATGTGCGTGGTGGACTGACATGTGTTTTTTTCTGCTTCAATAGCCTGGCCGCAAGCACCGCCGTCGTGAGGCCCGTCTCGCTAAGGCCGCCGCTGTTGCTCCTCGTCCGGTTGACCAGCTGCGCCCCGTTGTGCGCTGCCCTACCGTCAAGTACAACCGCCGTGTCCGTGCTGGCCGTGGTTTCACCCTTGCTGAGCTGAAGGTAAATTTCGTCCCTTGTGTGCAATTCGATGTCACCAGAAACAAGAAAGGGTGATGGCGATTGGAAAAGAAAGCCCTGGCGACTGGGCAGGATGCAAATAAACGGACGGAGGCTTACACGATTATTTTTTTTTTCGCACTATAGGAAGCTGGTATCCCCAAGAAGCTCGCTCGCACCGTCGGTATCGCCGTTGACCACCGCCGTGTCAACTACTCCAAGGAGTCGCTCGTCGCCAATGTTGCTCGCCTCCAGGACTACAAGGCCCGCCTGATCCTCTTCCCCCGCAAGAGCGGTCAGTTCAAGAAGCTTGACTCTTCCGCTGAGGAGGTCAACGCTGCCAAGGCTGCTTTCGCCGAGGGCAAGACCGAGGGCTTCGCCACCCGTGTCGGTGGTGCCCTCCCCATCAAGAACGCCACTCTCGAGGAGGCTGTCACCGAGGTCAAGCGTGACGACCTTCCCAAGGGCGAGGAGGCTGCTTACCGCCGGCTGCGTGAGGCCCGCAGCGAGGCCCGCTACAAGGGTATCCGGGAGAAGCGTGCTAAGGCCAAGGCTGAGGAGGAGTCTGCCGCTAAGAAATAGATTTCTTGAATCACAGCTAATGATGATCGGGTCAATTTTCAAGTCGGGGATTAGTACCTTGTGTGGCATGGCGTCGCTCCTCTATTTTCCGTTTTCACCTTTGTCCTTAACATAAAAAGCTCCGAAACCCCCTCGAAATGCAAATGTCCCAAATTTTCATGTCCTGAGAAAGCTACTAGCTCTCCCCTAACGCGAATGAAGTGAAGACCCTCCACCCTATTTGTCGTCTTTTCTTTATGTTCCTTCCGGGACGATTTTGCCCATTCGATCTATCTACCGAAGGACGCGGGAACCGAGCCTCAGCCTTCGGGTTCACATCACAATACCCACTTGAATACGGTAAACTTGAAGCACGCAGAGGCACGGAGCAAGCTAGTGTACAAACGCGATGATATACGGGTTATAATTATGTGATCCCGTCGATATTTTGTAGATGTTAGTCCGTAATTCTGACTTCCTTTTGGACGGTATATGCGCATAACTGTCATGCAGCTTAGCTTGTCTGATAAGATCTTTGCATATAATCCTACGGTTACATATTCTTGGGAGGACTTATTATCACGGCTTATACGATCAGCCAGCTGCCATAGCTTAGATCTCGCACACTTCCTCTATAACTAAAGTCACCCAGGTACACATAGGTAATGCCATACAAAATCCATATCCAATGATTTGACCGGGCATCGGATGCCAAGTCAGGGGCGTGTAAATTACATGAGAAGAAAATAAACCTGCGGGATTATATGAAACAGACCAAGACCGATGAACAAATTCGCCGATGACGCCGACGTCGACAAACCCTTATTGCTTCCCAGCCCATCCAAATCGAAGAAAACGCCATTGACATCCGTTTAGTCCAAATAAATTAACACTTGATGATATCATGAATGAAGTGAGTGTTCATTTCTTCGAGTTTGTACCGAGCAAAGCGCGCAAGACGCAGTCTGTAGCTCTTAGAATTGCGCTAGCAGGGACTCCGCTGCCGCTGCTTCCAGCTTGGTTGTTCTCGTTTGGATTTAGGATTGATTGGAACAGACGTTTGGATTCTTGGTCCACCTTGCGTCTGGAGCCGCTATCAGACTCGGATAACAGAGAAACGCTGAGTCCTGGCGCTAGTTGTGGCTCACTTGTCCACTCATCCAATGTCAATTGGCATGATACCAGGACTTTGGGTGAGCCGTTCTTGGATTCGAAGAGCATAGACGTGCGCTCGAGGTGCGGTAGAATCTGACGCAATTCCGACAAGCCGAGGGGTTGCGAGCTTGCGCTCTTTGTTTTAGTCTCATGGTTCTCTTTCGCATTACCACTGATTAGTTCAGCATGTTGTTCCTCCATGTGTAACCATAACTCAGCACGCGATACCATAGCCTCCCAGTATCGGTTAATGCCCCAGCACAGACCTGTGACATCTAGCTTAAGCAACGGATTGGCCAGCCTGGCGTCTATCCAACGCCGCAGATCTTCTGGCGTCCTTGCATCTTCTTCGGTCATCTGTGAAGCAGATGATATGGAGACCAGGGATTGCGTTTCTGGGTTGACATCGCAGGTTACAAATACTTTATAGCGGTTGGAGGGAAAGGGTGACGGGGCGGAAAACTGGAGAGTGTGCCTCTCCAAGACAAGGTCAGGGGTGCTAGGTATGGATTCGGAGTACGCCGTAAGCTGTAATGGCGCAAGAGCTGTTAGATATGCTTCTGTTTGCGCATGCTCTCCAAGCGCAAATGGGTTCACTGGAGGGGCCTCGGGTGGGGGCCTCGGGGGTCCCTTGGTGGCAAAGGGGAGTAATGAAGAGATAAGAGTCGATATGGAGGTTTCGCCTGAGGCCGTTGGGGTCGATTGAGGAGGGTATGATGTTGCTAACAAAGTACTGCTGTCTGGTTAGTAAAAAGTCGCTCATGGCGCAACAAGCGTGAAACTCACATCAACCCAGTTAAATCTCGCTCTTCACTGGCATCGTCTTGGGCCAGGTCCTTCGACCATGTCTCCAATTCCAAGATATCCTTCTTCAATTGCTGCAGTTCTGAGGCGAGCTTGTTCTTCAATTTTCGCTTCATCAAGATCTCCTCCGGTAAGGAAGTCCGATCCAACAACAAGCCGGATTCCGCGGATTCTCCTGCCTCGCCATAATCGACTTTCCTTAGTTTTGACGGGCTTTGTTCTCTACCATCTGTATTCCTTCGTCTGCCCCACTTTCCCGGTTGTGAGCTTGGGCTACTGCTTAGGAGTCCTTTTGGTCGCCCGGGAGGCCGTTCCAGGCCCAACTGGGTCGGCGTCGGTGGAAGATCCGGCTCGTCAAGGATGTCCTGGAACGACGGTTGTTGTAACGCCTCATTCGCATCTATATCGCCGGTTGCACTGTCCAGTTCCGACGCCAATTGATTTTCGGGGGTATCGGTAGGTGGTGGTACTTTTTCTGTACTCTGTTGGGATGCAGACGGAGAGCGGAACATTAGATCGGAGGCCGTGATCCTCGTTGAGACTCGCCTTGGAGGCGCAGCAAAAGCGGCCAGACCGCTAGAGCGACGGCCAGAAAGGGACGATACAGGCGACTGTTTGCTGCCCTTGAGGGAGCCCAGAGGACTGGCAGTCGAGGTCAAGGACGGTCTCAGAGCCTTGCGGTCTCGTAGACCGAGCGCTCTCGATCTGGCTTGGTTCGGTTTCTGCATACTTCTTGCCGGAGATTTATTATTATCGGTCTCCAAGAGGGTGGGATGCGATCTGGCTAAGCTCGCTCTAGTGGGAGCTTGGTAGGACGTTCGCTGAATGGTGCGCTGCTGGGGGTCATCCTGAGACGGCGCGGGGTCGTTCATTTGCGACGCGGTGAGACAATGATGGGGCGGTCGGGGTCGCTTAGGTAGCGGTTGGTGAAGATGTGAAGGCAAAGCACCGGATCAGCCGTCCATGCGGAAAAACAGTTAACCTCCGCAGAGGGGATAAGAGAAGCGTCCGTGGGCAGCGCATCTCCAAACATCAACAACATCCACTGCGTTGCCGGTTTGCACTGTTTGCAGACCCGGGGTTATGACATAACCGCCGCTTTCTCATCTTCTTCTGCCATCTCTTTCCGATCTTCCTCTTCTTCCTGTTGCGACTCCAGCTTCACCATGGACGCTCCTTGTCTGGCGATTCGCTCGTCCCTCCTCAGACGTTGCCATGTCTGTCTTTCCGGCTCGCGCATACCCGATGCATCTCGATTGACCCGACCACGTGCCGTCACTCCATTCATTCGCCGCTCCAGCACCCGCAGATATGCCACCGTCCAAGACACACAGGCGGGTAATGTGAGTGACTCGAAATCTCGTCAGGCGCATCCACTATCAGGCTATTATTATGATATTTTGTCCACCCGCTCGCCCTACCGACACCACGCAACAACCGATTCCAAGACGGAAGAGCCCAAGCCGGAGGCGCAAACACCACAGGAAAAGATGGCCATTGTCTTCGGCACTCGGTTAGCTGGTCCCGGCCGGTCCTCACGCTACGATCCCGGTTCCGCACCGGATACAACGTGGAAAACCATAAACGGGGTGGCTATCCCTCCTCGACCGGAAGAGCCCGACAATTGCTGCATGAGTGGCTGCGTCCACTGCGTATGGGACGATTTTCGAGACGAGCTGGAGGACTGGGCCTTCAGGCTTGAACAAGCCAAGGCGAAGGGTGCGACCAAAAGTAATGCCTCGGATATGCGACATACTCCACGAGCGGAAGTCAACTCAGCCAGCATGAGCATGGATGACGATGGTGGTGGCAGTGAGACCAATTGGTCGGCGCCTACTTCGGACGATGACTTGTTTGCGAGCATCCCTGTGGGGATTCGAGAGTTTATGAAGACGGAGAAGAAACTGAAGCAACGGCATCAACAGGAATCGGCGTGAATTGATGTCCACACTATTTCTTCTTGCTTGGTGACCCTTTCTCTTCTGGAATTCGAATACCCTTGTGTGATGATTGATGTCGATTATTTGGTGTTTGGACTACGTTTGTACATAGATCATACTATTACTTTCTTAGATGTAGACTGTATATAAGTTGCACTGTCATAGCATTGCTCAGTGATTATATATGTTTGAAGTGATGGGGAATCGTGATGCTCCTAAAGCGAGTTAACATTCACACCACAGAACTATAATAACCCAATTGAGAGATTCCTATCATCATATACACCCAATCGTATCATTCTTCCAAGCAGACAACCAAAATCTCCCCCTCACAACAGTCTCAATCAATACTACCAAAAACTTACTCTAACCCTCACAAGCAAGCGGTCCCGCACTCCACCGCCCAGAATTCTGCCAACGAATCCCGCCTTGCTATCGCAAAAAGTTCCATCCATATCGAGCCATCAAACCACCACCGCAACAATAAAACATACAAAGCAGACACAATGTCGGCGTCAAAATCACAAACAGACATAATTCTCAATAAGGCCAACGTAGCGCTAGCCCGGAGCCAGCGTCTCGTTGCCTCATGGCTACCTGCACCGACAGCAGACGATCAAGCGAACAGCAAGAAAACCGAAGAGGAATTACAGCGAGAAGAGGATGAGATTTTCACGGCGGTTCCGGAGACGTATGATACACTCTTTCTTTTCTTTGTTTTTCTTTTCTGTCTGCGCTATCTTCTAGAATATCCTCCCGGGGGGAGGAGGGGAGGGTCTCGAAGAGAAATACAACAATTGATGAATATAGCTAACAATCGGTTCAATGTATAGATTAGGAGTCGGTGCACCGCTCCCTACTAAAGCTGCGGACGGGAGTTGGAATCGAAGCGAATTGGATTCGAATGACAAGTTACGAAAACAGCTCCTGGGGAGAAATTATCAGAAGGTTATGGCTGCGAAGAAGGCCTCCACTGCGAAGGGAGGCGGTAGTGATGCGGCTGCGTCAACAAATCCCGCTAAGAATGGGGTGGCGAAAGGAGAAGAGGATGACGAGGACGAGGAAGAAGGACGGACGGCGCTGATAGGGAGGAAGAAAGCTATGCCTGCGAAAAAGCGCAAGGCGGCTGAACCGCAAGCCCAGTCGGAGTCTGAGACGATTGGAGGCGAATCTGGCGAGTCAAAGCAGACGAGTGATGTCGGTGATGGCAGTGAAGCCAAAGCCGATCAGTCAGATAAGCAACCGGGAGCTTCATCACGGCCCGCTAGTCGGAGAAAGAAGGCGACGAGCTTCTTGGATGAGATCCTGGCCGAGCGATCGAAGAAGAGAAAGAAGAGGTGAACAAGCGTTTTACATCCTCTCGCCTCACCTGAACGGAGCTCAGTCTACGATATAATCAGATGTCTATAACCTCCCGGAAATGAATATACCCATTTAGTTCTCTGTGTTTAGTTGTTCGTGAATACGTCTGATAATGTTATCAAATCCAAAAGAGTCAAATGATTGTGCGCCTGCAGCCGAATATCACTATGTCCACTGCAAATCTAAATTACTATACCCACACAATATCGTGCACCACCACCCCAAACCCAGGGTATATAATATAACAACAGGAAGGCGGCGCAGCCCAAGAACGGTCGTCTGTGCAAGGCCCCCACCATCAAGAAGCAATGCTGTCCAAGAAATATAGAAAAACAAATTAGTGCCATCCAAACCATGCCCGGTAAGCATGGGTTCCAACATGCTGGAATCCATGTATGTTGTATCAATTGTACAGTAGATGTTCCCACCCAAAAAGAAGATAAACACAGAAAGTACAGATGGGCAATACTCCACAAGATGCAGTACCAGTCCAGAAATGAAGGGCTGAGCGTGAGTTTCTCCTGGTGATATGCTTTTCCTTTACCCCTTTCCAAATATAAAAAAAACGTGCGCCCCGAAGAACAAGAAATCTACAGCTCCGATTCCGGTAGGGTCCCGAATATCAGCACCAAGCAATGCTCCTGCGAGAATCCCCGGATCAAGGATATGAATGCAGCAAGTAAAAATGACGAAGTTGGATTTATTCCAATCGCTTCCGTTTTCGATCGTCAGCCATGGCGTGTTGGTCTTCGTCCGGCCGTTCCGCAGTGTCAGCCGGGTTTAGGAGCGAATGAACATTGCTGGCCATGCTAGAACGTCGAGTTGCTGGCAAGGACGATTCATGTCGAGGAAATCTAGGTCCTAAGGACCAGCCGTTGTCGGTCGGGGGGTTCTGATCGGGGTGCAACGGGGGGGTGGGGTGTCGAGTTTCCTGCAGACGCCGCGGCGCCCCCATTTCATACTGGGCCAACACATCTCGGACTGACTGTTCACTTGACGTCGGAGTGCGGTGTCGAGACGGAGACCAGGGGTTCGCCGGCTGAGGCGGTGGATGGGCGGTAGGGAACGGCGACACTCCCGTTGGCGGCCAGCCATGCTGTCTGATGTCCGCCGAAGTGTGCCGACGCGCAAGATTAGGCCCAGGCGGGGAGGAAACGGAGGAAAGAGGATGAGGCATTGGTTGCTGCGGAGTGACGACCGTTGGCACTTGCGAACGATTGTAGCTAGGGGAAGAATTTCCGGTGCCGATTGACCCGTATCGCCGTGGAGAGACGGCCAGATGAGGCGGAACAGGGGGTCGAATCATACCGGCCCTCGAGGGGTCCAGCATCGATGGGCGGCGACTCTCTTCTGGGGGCATTTGGCGCGGCGACAGCGGCGGACCTGCATCGCCAGAAATGCCGGTGACGTAAGGTTGTCGGACAGCCAAGTACGGGTCTGGAGGATGCTCCAGGGCCCGCACAGCCTCAAGATGCTTCTCCAATTCCGCCTGCATGGTTGCCACTACTCCAAGTTAGTTTATCATGTATTTAGGGCCATCAATAGAGGATGGATGGTCCTCACCGTCTCGATACAGAAGGCTCTCGCGATCGGGGATCATGCCTTGGAGGAACCGTGAGATGGAGTGAGTCCACTGGATTTACGGGAAGAATCAGCAAACGAAATCACTAGAACGTCGCAAACGCATTGGAGGGCTGTCAACTTACGTGATAACACCTGGTTAAGCTCTCGGCCATGGATTGACATCTCGCATTGAGGGTCGCATTTCCTTCTTCGGCGTTCCTTAAACGAGCATGCAAGTCATACATGGAGTGCTCCAGGTTCATCAAGCGGGACTCGGTGACATCGGGAACTGGCTCAGCGGGGGTGCCGGGCTGGGAGGCGGCGGCCTTGTGACCAGGAAACGAGTCGCGATGAATCAATGCATGACGGGATGCGCGCCGCTTGATCTCTCGCAAACCCACGAGATCTCCGCGCTTGAAGTTGCCATTCCCATGTTTAAACTCCCACAGAGCGGAGTCTGGCGAACCGGTGTGGAATACATCGCTCACTGGGATCCATGTATATCAATAACGGTCGGGGCAATGCATTTGCTGTCTCAGCCCGCATACCTTTATGAAATCCGTACATATTCAGCTGCCTGACGAAGGACGAAATGTTGGTGTGTTTGAAGTATTGACTAGGCTGTTCGTTAGCAGCTAGCTCCCGCAGAGCGCGCGATAGGCTGCGATAGGGGAAGACTAACGCCAGGACTTTGGAGAATTCGGAAGTCGGGGACATGACGAAGCTGTCATTCGTACTCGACCATGAGATGAGGTGTTGAATACTGGGATCTTCTAGCATACTAATCAGGGTTGTCAGCTTGAGTCCGTTACCGAGAAGGGTAAGGGGAACGGGGAGAAATTCGAAAAAAAAAAAAGGTAACGAGACGCAAGAATGGACGACAAACAGCCTCTGACGTACTTGTAGAGCTTGTGGATAAAGGCCGTCTGAACGACCTTGGGCTGCTGAGCAGCAGCAGCCGCACCGATGGCTTGAGTGGGAGCGGCATGGTGATTCACATTGGAAGGTTCAGTAGAGCCATTGGAGGTGGCGGTGGTGTTGTTTGCGCCCGCCCGATCGCTATCGGGACTGCTATGAATGGGGGGCGCGGCACCCGAGGCAGGAGGAGTAACCTCCATGGGGTCACCGGTGGACTGGCTGGAGGGAGGAACAGAGGAGGCAAGGACAGGAATCTTGCGGGTTTTGCCGGGCGCATCGATAGCAGTGAGGATAAGCGGACTTCTGGACGGGGGATCGGCGAGACCGCTCATCTCGCGCGGCGGAACCAGGGGGGGGAGGGGAGGGAAGGAGGAGCAGGAGCAAGAGGAGGAGGAGGGAGGGAGTGAGGGAGGGGGGGAAAGAAAGAAGAGGAGGAGGAGGGAAAAGAAAAGGAATGAAGAACGGGGCGGCCGAGGAGGGAGCCGCAGCAGACGGAGAGAAGAGAGAGAAAAGAAGGCGAGGCAGAGACAGACAGACGAAAAGAGTAGACGACGGGATTCGCGTAAAGTAAAAAAAAAGTACTTAATTCCTTTTCTGCCCTTTACTTTTTTAAGTCTTAAAGAAGTAGGCCAAGACCGAGTTTCTTCAGGGTGAGAGAAATTTATGAAGAGGAATAATGCAATTAATCAAAAATAACGTAGAAAAATAATATAATAGTTAGATTAATGATGGGGAAATTGTTGAATAATAATAGGGAAGTCGAAAGAAACAGAATATTGAAGGATAATAAGTATAAGAATCAATAGATGAGGGAAGCTGCCAGTTTTCTTTTTATGATTTTCTTATTCCCGCAAGAACAAGCAACCAGCAGCACCCCCAAAAAGTGAGTAAGTGGTAGTAGGAGTAGAAGTGGATGTGTTGGAAGATAAGAAATGGGAATGGATTGGGAGAAGAAGATACTGGAGGTGGAGAGGGGGAAAAGGAGCAGGAATAACAAGAAGAAAGGAAAGAATGAATGAGTAACTGAATAGTCCAGTCTAGTTCTGTCAAGTTAGTAGTAATAGGAGAAGTAGTAGTAGTAGTAGTAGTAGTAGTAGTAAAATTGCAGGATGGGATGGGATGGAATGGATTCAATTCTGGCTGCTGATGATTCTCGAACGACGAGCCCCCAAGAGTCTGGGCCAGACTGAACTTGAGGATCATCGCCAGTCAAAAAAAATAAAAAGTGTCTCCGCTTCCCGAAGCATCGCCGTGCTCTCCATTGGTCCATCCACCCCCAAAATCTAACCTCTGTTCCCTTCTTCAGTTGCTTTTGGGTTTTCGCCTTCCGATCAGCCTGCTGGGGCTGCGCCGTAGATCGATGACCCAGCTTTTCCTGTTTCTCGCTTGCTGCTTGCTTAACTTCTTCCCCCCTCGTCACTTTCCGATCGACGTAAGCCTTCCCAAAGTCTGTAAGAAGAAGAAGGAGGAGGAGGGGGAGAAGGAGAGGAAAACAAATAAAAAGTAAAAAATAAAAATAAAATAAAATAAAATAAGGGAACGAGGCTAAAATATCTAAGGTCGTCTTCGCATAGTTGCATAGTATTTATTAGTGGATGGATCAAGAATGCAGTGACCGCGCTCACTAATGGTTGTTGGTGCTTGTAGCTGGGTACTTTTGTCAAATTCTCAAGAAATAAGTAATGAGTATGCGAGAAAGTGGAGAGCTGTGAGCAGATCAGACAGGAAATTCCTTCCTCTTCTCTTAATACTCGATACACTAAAAAAGTATACAGTATCTCAGTAAGTAGCTACAAAGTCTTCGTGCAGAGTGAAGATGGGAAGAGTGTCTGCCTGCCTGAGCAGCTCTAGACCCTGCAGGACGGCTCGCCTTTACTACTTATCGCTTTTCCCCTTCCTTTTAGTACCATCCACCAGGCCATCCAAACCATCCTAAATACTACTATCCACCTATCGACCTTTCTTTCTTTCCCCCCTCGTAGCTGAGAATTTGAGACCTCGTCTTATAATAGCGTCGACTGGCTGTCAGCCATGGCCGCCGATGCCGCTCCTATACAGCAAATCATCACCCTCTTCACCCATCTGAATACGAACTCAGCTCGACACGATGCGTATGACCATCCATCCATCCATCCATCCATCCATCCATCGATGATCTTCCTTTTCCCCTCCTTCCTTCTCCCCCCCCTCCCAGATAAAACCCCGATGCTAGCTTTTAGCTCATGCAGTCCCCCGACAGGTATCATCGCATTTTAGACCTACTGAACCCCCATGAATGGCGCGATGTACAAAAGCGCATCAACCAGCGCTCCTTTCAAAAAGATATTCTAGCGGAATCGCCTCCAGAAATCGCAGTCCAAATCGCTCAGTATCTTGACCTTTCTGACCTCTTTATCCTTCAAAGGGTATGTTCCCATCCTTCGTGGTCTTGGGGAAAAAAAATGACCTGCCACCCTTATAACCCGTGAGACTGAGTTCAAGCCACATTCCACCAGGTCTCTAGAAAGTGGCTCCAGCTACTGTCCTCGGAACTGATCCAGGGTGCTGTATACCAACAATACACAGGGCATGTGGGCGCAGCAGCACATGTCCTAACTAATCACTTCACCCAGTATGCCAAGTATAGAATCCGTCTGGAGCGTGGCCTACCCATTTGCAATCTCCAGGCCCCCAACCTCTTCCCAACAGATGGCTCGAAGCTTGAATGCTTGGATTACGCCAGTGGAAGGTGTGCTTGGCTAGATAACGGCACCCATGTCGTCGTGCACGATCTCTGCAAGCGCTCCACCCAGCGTTTTTGCACGGAGAATCGAGATTCGTTCTGGGATTTGCGTCTCTCCGATTCCATGGTGGTTGCGATCAGCGCGCGTGCGTAAGTACACATAATACTCACACCACCACAACTTGTCACGGCTGCGTCGAGAAAGGAACATATTAGACACCCAGCTCATCCCGAGTCTAGATACTGCCACGCCTGGAACCTTGAAACGGAAGAACACGCCTCGTTTCGCATCCCCGCTTTCAGCTTTCGGGCCTTCGTTGTTACTGGTCTCAAGGTTGCTCTGAGTTTCATCAACCATTCTGCAGCTGGTGACGAGGAGTCCAAGATCTATTACTGGGACATGAGCTCGCGAACTGCTCGTACCATCCAAATAGCACCCCATCTGGCATTGATAGGCCTGCAACCCACCACCAACAGTGTGACCACTCTCCTCCTCGAAAGAGGAGATGATCCCACGAACCCCCACCATTCGCCCTGGGACAGACTACGTGTCGTAAAACACACCTTCGATGATCACGGACGCACCACCAGTCCACTACCCTCCTATACATTACATTTACCGTTCCCTATTCAGCCTGGCTGGACTATTGCCGACATATCAGACAGCTCTACAAACAACTTAGCCGTCTTTAACTGCACCCCGCCGCCTCAACCCAGTGCGCTGTCGGCGACGACGACAACGACCACCCTTCACTATGTTCTTGTAGTCTCCTATGACCCGCAGCGGGACCAGATTCACGTGCACACACTGCCCCAGGAAGAAGGCACACCTTATTTTCCCTTTTGCAAGACCGCGCTGGATAGTGATCTTCTCTACTACGTAAAGAGTGATAGGGGGAAACCGGCCATTTGGATCTCCAGTCCAGCCTCCCGCATCCCTCATCGCCCGGCTGAATCCATGAGTCTCGGGTTGCCTCGAGAAGCCTCGAATGCCATCTATACGTATGCGAACATGTTCACTCTCTACGGCGATCGCGACTTTGTTCTCCTGGTCCACGAGACCGATGTGAAAGTGTGGCGGTTTAAAGACACACAACCTCCAGAGTCTGTCAATCTGGCGCTTCTAGCAGCATGAAGGGTAATATCACCCGGCAACACCAAAAAGTGGGCATGAAAAGGGAAAATACATTTAACATAAGAAAATGAACCTAGAAATGGACGATATACAGGACCATCAAATGCTCTCTATAAGGATACCCCTCGTGCTCTCTTCGCCTGAATCCGTCTCATTTCACCATTATAGCAACTCGTTTGTGATAACCCCTATGACCGATCATGTTCTAAGCAGCAGGAGTGCGTTAGCATCGTCAACGAAGCCTATGGTCACCAACCGTCGGCCTATTGCTCCGCATCTCGCCGCACTATCGAACACACGTGAACCTTCTGAATCCCTGGCCATGGGAGTGGGGGAAAGCAAGAGGGAAGTAAGAGAAGAAAAAAAAAGGAAAATAGAAAGAGTACAAGAGACAGTGGAGCAGTAGACAAGGTGACGCATCTATAAATCCAAATCCGACTCGGAGATTAGATACCAAGAGTGAACTCAACGCCAACGTCGATCTCGCGGGCCATCTTGACGACCTTGGAGAACTGAACAGACTTCTCAGCAGCGCTCTGGAGATCCTCAATGGAGAAGATCTTGAGGCCAGACTCGTTGATCTGCAATTCACGTCAGTTAACTTGTGTTCGCGTGGATTTCATTATGCTGGTTCGCATAGACGGTAAGAACATACCAGCTTGTGAGCCTGCTCCATGTTGGTACCCTGCAGACGGGCAACGATGGGAGTGCGCAGACCCATCTCCTGCACGACGTTGATCAAACCCTGGGCGATAGCATCGCAGCGAACGATACCACCGAAGATGTTGACGAAGATAGCAGTCACCTTGGGGTCGCTGGTGATGAGCTCGAAAGCGGACTTGATGGCGGCAGGGGTGGCACCACCACCGACATCGAGGAAGTTGGCGGGGGCACCGCCGTTAAGCTTGATGATATCCATGGTGGCCATGGCAAGACCAGCACCGTTAACTATGGTGACCGTTAGCATAAACCATATCAGTCGATTTCGATGGATCCATACCCAGGCATCCAATGTCACCGTCAAGCTTGATGAAGTTCAGACCGTGCCTATGCCGTAGATTAGAATGCTTTCGAGCGTTGTATAGATGCAAGGACCAGGAGGATCTTACTCAGCGGCCTTGACCTCATCGGCATCTTCCTGAGTGGTGTCTCTCCAGGAGAAGACCTCCTTCTGGCGGAATTCGGCGTTGTCATCGAAGCCAAGCTTGGCATCCATGGCCATGACCTTGTGGTCGGAGGTCTCAGACAGAGGGTTGATCTCAATCTGGGTAGCATCCTTCTCCATGAAGACCTTGTAGAGCTTCTGGATGGTGTCCTTGGCCTCCTCGACGCACTGCTCGGAGAAGCCGAGCTCGGTGACGATCTTGTGAGCAATGGCATCGGTCACACCGACCTTGATGTCAATGGGAGTGGTGATGATGGCCTCAGGGTTCTCCTTAGCGACGGCCTCAATGTCCATACCACCTTGCGACGAGGCGACAATGACGGGGCTCTGAGAGGCGCGGTCCATGAGGACAGCAAGGTAGAACTCGCGGCGAGCAAACTTGCGCTCACAGATGTAGACAGAATTGCAAAGACGACCAGCAGCGCCAGTCTGCTTGGTGATGAGCTTCTGTCCGATCATCTGGCTAGCGAACATCTTGGCCTCGGTAGGCCTAAAATTTTATACATGTCAGCGCAAGCGAAGACTCGGAATAACGCGGGTCACACTCACGAGTAGATCACGCGCACACCACCCTTAAGGCCATTGTCGAAAGTACCCTTACCACGACCACCAGCAAGAACCTGGGCCTTGATGACCATGTCGTCATTACCTAAACGTCCTCGTCTTAGTAGCCGTCGCGAACTTTGGGGTTGGATGGCGGATCACAAAAACGTACCGAGGGACTTGGCAACGGCCTCAGCCTCCTCCGCGGAGCGGGCGACTTCACCCTTGGGCATGCCGATGCCATACTGTAGTATCGTATTAGTGAAGGTTGCAAGGCGAAGTTTTACAAGAGATTTTTGGATGCCCGACGCACCGACTTGAGCAGGTTCGCAGACAGGTATTCGTGAATCGACAGGTTTCTCTGTTGCTGAGCAACACGGGACTGAACGGAAGACTCCTGTCAACAACGGTGATGTTAGCACGCCGATCCGCCTTTAGGAGATTTAACAGGAGTGAAGGGCAACGGGGCCCAGGGATGCTTACCGTCGCAGCCCTCAAAGCTGCCGTAACCGGTTTGCTGCGGGCAAGCTTAAACATGGTGACTGAGATATTTAGATGAAAGGAGAGGAGAGGTATCAAAAAAGTCTTGTCGGGGAGAGGGGAGTGACAAGAACAAGAGAATCCTCCGACGTGAGGTTATGCGGGAGAAGATGGGGGAGGTATTTGGGGTGTTGATGGGAGAACAGCTTTCTTTTTCGCGGCTGCGCTTCTCGGGATGATAATTGCCTTGGGAGTAGCCATCGGCAGTCACCTGACGGGCCAACCAGCGTGCGCCTCGGGATGATTAAGTAGCACAGTTCCCGACGCGAATATCACGGAACGGAGCCATCTCTCGCCTGGTTGATCCTAGGCTTGACCCTTTCGGGTCTGAAGCTCGTCGATGGCCTATCTGGGCCGGTCAGCATGGATTTGAACCCGTTAGGCAATATCAGTGAGGAATATATATGCAGCTAAAACCATGATATCTTGGCCCAGTTACTATGCTCTCGGGCAGTTAGTTCTTCTACTGGCGCCTCGCCCCGAACCCGAACCCTGAATCCGCCGGCTTCTCCTCCCAGCCCGGGGGCATACGGCAAATGGTTTAAACGGTCTTACAGTGTCGGCGTGCACCACTTATTGCCTGCAATGTCGGAGAAACCGATCTACTATTGTCACACAACCGGCTCAAGCAGAGAAGATAACATCTTAACCAAAGAACGCTGTGTTTTGGAAAGCTAATATTACATTTGGAACGAAAGACCCGAAGGATCGACGAGAGCCCCGTCCAGTAAACCAGATTTACCGGCCATCATGCCGTCCTCTCCTGTTTCATTTTCCAGCCGCTCTTCTGAGTCTGTTGAGTTTGAACATCCTTGTCACAATCTTCCCAGACAGGCCATTCCAAGCCCATCCCCCCATAAGCAGCCAGATCAACCAGCTTCTGTTACCTTCCCAGATCCAGCTCTTCCGACCTTGCGCCCAGGGCCAAATCCAGCGCCATGGTGCAGATCCATAGAGGACCTGTGTGACCACGCTGCGAGCGTACGCTTCGTTTGGCATGGCCCCAGCCTGGCTATGTACCACCCGTCGGTTATATTCGTCCTCAATTGGTGCATAGATTGAGCCGGGAACCAGAGTACGCTTGACACGGGCGATGCGAGATTGCACACCCCCGGTAATGACGGTAGTGACGTGCACACTAGATATTCCCATGTCAATCAATTGGTTTCAGGCGGAGGGGGCTATTGAAGTAACATACCCGAACGGAGCTAGTTCCACGCGCAAGGCATCGCTAAACGAGTGCACAGCAGCCTTTGAGGCGTTGTATACGGACCCGAATACGTAAGGAACAACCTGGACCAATATCAGCACAAGTAGCTTCCCCTCAAGCTTTCCTCTGAGCACACCCACCCCAGCAACAGAACCAATCTGTACAATAGTTCCCTTAGCCTTCATGAGTAGCGGTAGGAATGTCTGGCAAATGTGTACAACCGCGACAAAGTTCGTTTCGAACGTGTCACGGATTTCGGAGAGCTCTGCCTCCATAGCCGGCACAGTATAATCTGTAATGCATAAGAAAGGGTCGACGAAAACATCAAAAAATAAGACGTACTCCGGCCACTGGCGACTATATCAGCTCATGATACGTTACCGACTGAAAGATAACTACTTACGCATTGTTGACAAGATAATCCAGCCCTTTCTCCCCAAGCTTCCCTTTCACTTCTGCGAAGCATCGTCGGACGCTTTCCTCGTCGTCCACAGTAAGACTCAAAGTCTCAATTCCGATAGACGCTAGATCCTCGATTGTCTTTGCATCACGGGCGGTAGCGAACACACGCAGGCCATTCCGATGGAACTCACGGGCCATAGAGTTCCCAATACCGCCAGGAGAGCATCTGCATAATTAGGCAGCATAAGTAACATGTCAACGGGTAATCAAGGGAAGGATGATTATGATGATGATCACGTAAAACACCTACCCTGTAATCAGCACAGACTTCCGTCCGTCTTCGGTTCCTCCCATTGTGCTTTAAAGCGGGGCCGATGGAGAATGGCTGTAGAAGGTGCGGGATCTGATGTATCCTAATGATCTGTCACAAAATCAGGCTAAAGTTGGAGGTCCTTCTCCGAGGCTTTCTGCTATCTATGTACCTACCCTGCCGATCACACTAGTTCAGATGCAGAACCTCGGTAAAGTTACCACATGCAAAAGGAAACATACATTACATTTACCTTACTCCCGACACATGCTGCCAGCTGCTCAGCCTTCCAGCATCATTCTATTTTAATTAGCATGTTGTATATTTGGCCGTTTTACTAAGATTATTCGAGGGATGGATAATTGAACACATTTATGTGACTAATACAACCGGTAGGTGATATCAACGACGATCGGTGTTTCAGTCCTGCCGAAGCCCGCTTGTCTAACCTTCCCTTGGTATTTTACTTAGTTGCAGCTAACAACGCAAGTCTAAACACAATAGAGAGTATCAATATGCCAGTGGGAAAGCCTTCATGGCCTCCCCATATGAATCTGTGGCCTTTTCCAAATGCACGCAATTGATCCGGATAGTACAGTAATGGTGGCCCAGGCCCCTGTTATCAAACTCCCAGTTGGCCTGCAGGGAACCAGGCAAGCACTAGGAGCTAGAACCAACCGATATGAAGCAGTGTATATAATACGTGGCTGCTGCTACAATTATAGGATAAGAGCAGTCTGTACCGTACTAGTATATGTTAGCATTTTTGATGGTATTTACTCCCTACAGAGGAGATGCTGTAGCTTCCCGTTCATGCATAAGACATAAATTCCAAAACTGAATACTTACATTTGGCACGGCACTTACTGTATACCCAGACATCCACAGTTTCTCACTCATGCCTCGTATGGCATACACGACAACACTTGGGAGCTCAAGCTGGTTATGTGTACTTACTGATAATCAAATGTATCCTAGAAGCGCCGCTATTGAAGATGTTGACTTGGGCATAAAATGTTCCGGCAGGCTCCTGAGTAGGGAAATATAGTACTTGCGAAGATGTACTATGCACTTGACCGTGGAAAAAATAGTGATGGGCTTCTAGAATTATGTGTCCATACTAGATCTGGATCTGAGATTCAGCCTCGCGCAGGTATATCCACGTAGTAAGTGGCATATGCAAGGTGAGGTGTACCTGCAGGCTTGAGTTTATAACTATCCATCCTATCCCATGCCAGGATACAGATAGGAAAAAACTGAGAACGAAAAAATATGATAGACTTAAGGCATTAGAAAAACAAAAAAAGGCTGGGCTATGTAGCTGCGCAGTCACTAACTGTTCATATACTCACTTGCAGAGGGTTTAGGGAGTCGGCACTCTTGCAACGCAACGCAACGAATGGCATTACTCTTATCCGCCCCAAGATTGATGAAGATGAGAATATTTGTCAGTGCTATGCAGGCAATAATTGGGCGACAAAGACTCGATGTTATGATTTAGTGGTACATAGTTGGTACCAAGCTTTCCCGGCCCCGTCTTGTATCTAAATAGAGAGTAAAAATTGCTTTTCCACCTCGGCGATAGACACCACTACGTACGCTTCCCGCCTTCCCCACCACGAAAATGGAGGCGTGCCGATATCCGAGAGGCAACAGATTCATTGCCTGCCCAATGCGTCGCCCTCGGACTTACGGCAGTGATATCGCGCTCTCCACAGGTTGCAGGCCAAGTGCCAGAAGGCTATTCTAGACAATCAGTTGCACTCATCTGCCCCGAATCAGCTGTGTCGAAGCGCCTTGACTATTGACGGTCTTTGCGCTCACCCGCTTGGCCCCAAACTCCCTCCTCATAGACCGGGAAGATCCCACTTGTGTGATTGGTGCCAACACCCGGCAAAGTGGACGGCGGCCTCCTGTTAGCAGAGAAAAACAGTGCCGCGATGATGACATGCGAGGAGCTATAACTACTAACTAGTTGCCCCGTCTAATCTTGATCGCTGCCGCACTGGAATCGCCTTTGTTTTTTTTTTTAAACCTTTTATTTTCGTCTTTTAACTCTCACTGTGGTGGCTAGTAGTTTCCCTTGCTGTACTTCAAACTACTACTATATACGTCTTCCAGCCCTATGTGTTTCAGTTCCAACCGTGTTTAAAACCAGTCTTACGCGCGGGCTTTCCTGGCTTTGTCGATCTGGGGCCGATCTTTTCTCTACGTCATTTTCTATCTCCTTTCCCTTTGACGTTTGTATCCCTGTTTTCAAGCAATTATTCCTTTTAAGACGGAAGCGAATCTGTGTGGTCGTCATCACCTTTTTGCCCCTAGCAGGCCGACTCCTTGTGTATGTGTCTCAGATCAAGTTGTGAAGCATATAGCTGGAGACCGACATTCCTGAGTTGAGAGAACTTTACCCAGCAAGGGTAATTGCAATTCGAGGAACCTGTTCCCAATAGAGATCAGCAGAGGATCTGATCTGAGACTTTGTCCAAAAATTACAAACATGACTGCATTGTTACCCGAAGAGAACCCGCAATGACTCCGGATCGCTTGTTTCCTAGACACTTGAGAAGCCCAGGGGATGATGGCTACCGAACTCCAACCATTGAAGATACGCAAAATGACCTTGCAGAAAATTCTGGCGGGGATTCTTATTTCCACCCAAGAGGATCTATAATAAGCCAAGCCCATACCTCGGCATTAGACGCCATTCACAGCTCTTCATATCGCAAGTCAGAAGGAGATGGGGACGAGGGTGTGGATGGCATGGCTTATCCCCAGAGTGAAGCTGAAACCAGACCATCTGGTCTTGGGTGGAAGAAGCGTATTCGTCACATTACCTGGGCATTTTTCACCCTGACTATGGCAACGGGAGGCATCGCAAATGTTTTGTACTTTGGTGAGTGCGTTCTTGTCCTACGATAGGTATAGGGTGAATGTACTGATTACCGGTATGAAATAGTACCCTATAGATTTCGCGGCTTGGAAACCATTGGAATCATCTTCTTTCTAGCCAACTTATTCCTCTACCTCTTAATCTGGTGTCTTTTGATCACACGATTCTACCTATACCCTTACACTTTCAAAGCATCTTTTCTACACCCGACAGAATCCTTATTTGTTCCAGCTTCGCTGGTCTCTTTCGGGACGATCCTGATCAATATCTCACAGTATGGACCCGACCATACAGGGCCCTGGCTCACATATGCGGTTGGAATCCTCTTTTGGATTGACGCAGCCCTGGCAGTCATCTCTTCTGCCGCTATCTACCTCATTCTGTGAGTACAAAGACTCCTGACATTAATCTTGTGAGCCTAAAATTTAAGCAGGACAACTAATGCGCTGTAGATGGTCGACCCAGACATTTACAATTGCACAAATGACACCTATTTGGATCTTTCCTGCGTACCCAATGCTTATAATTGGCCCTCATGCTGGGATCCTGAGCTCCAAACTTGAGCCTGCTCGCTCTTTGCGAATCATAATCGGTGGTACCACTATCCAAGGCGTTGGCTTCTTGGTATCCCTGATGGTGTACTCGGCGTTTATTTACCGGCTGATGTCGCAAAAGCTGCCCCGAGAAAATGTCCGACCAGGTATGTTCGTGTCGGTTGGTCCCAGTGCCTTTACTGTGTCTGGGATTGTCAATATGGCCGCCCATGCCAAAAGAAGCTTCCCGGAGGATTTCATGGGCAATGGTGCATTAGCTGCAGACATTGTGAAAGTTGTTGCTAACTTTTCCTGCTTATGGCTATGGGGGTAAGGATGACCGGCCCACCTACATTGATAAATTCTACGAGGTCCGTACTAATGCATGACTCAGGCTAGCAATATTTTTCTTCTTCATTGCAAGCTTCGCACATTGGTCTGCCATTGGACCGGGCCGGATGGTCTTTTCCATGGCATGGTTCTCATTTGTGTTCCCAAATACAGCACTGATAACGGCGACCTTTGCAATTGGAAAGGCTTTCTCGTGCAAGGCAATATCCATCATCGGCTGCGCTATGGTATTTCCGCTTATCTTGATGTATATCTTCGTCTTCTATATGATGGTGCGTGCCATCGTGCATCGCCAAATACTCTGGCCTCAGAAGGGCGAAGATAAAGACGAAGGAGGCTTTGAGGTCAACCGAATCAAGCCTGAGTCACCAGGTGAAATTACACCTGTATGACGGAGTGTCAACGCTTCACTCTTGCAGGCGAATGGTTGTTAGGATGGGGACGAACTTTTCGGGGGTTCCTTTGTTTGGGTCATTTAGCGCAGCATATATACCCTAAGATGCATATAGTCGGTTACCAAAAGACGACTAAAATTCTTTTTGGTAGAACAAATCACTTATCTATGAGAGCCGGAATGACTAGCAGTTTCTTGAGTATTCAGTATCTGAGGGGCGTTTCTCGTAAGAATGGAGACTCCTAGTGTAAGGGTCCAAATACCCCGCCATAGAACCAAATAGGAAAAAACAACACTACTCCTAAGATTATAAACTAGCCTAAGTGGGGTGAATATGTTGAAATTGCAGTATGGATTTCCTGTAATAAGCATAGGATCTACGTAACTAGTAAGAAGCTTCGTACAGCAGGATGCAAGAATCTCTAGCCGCACAAAACGCAACATACTTATCTAGGTCATACTATCTATCAGGAACATCCTGTTTTGGATACCGCCTAGAGACGGAGACCTCCGTCCTCCGCCTCTCCAACTGATTTCCATTACTGATGGCTGGAACAGACCATACCCAAACTGGAATCGAAAACCATACTAGCGCATAAAGATACACCCTGATTGGCCACGATACAGTCCCCGCAACCTGAATATGGTAAAGTCCCCCATGGGCCCATGATTCGATCTGTCTCTGTCGTGTGGCAGCGCCGGCGGGCAAAAGTACTCGGCAGGGAACCTTATCCAGTTATCCAGCTTGTGACGCAGGTGTTCCTTTAATCCTAATTTTAAAAATTTGAGTAAAAAAAAACGAGGGGTAAAAAAAACCGAAAAGAAAAAAAAATTTCTGGGATCCAATCTACCCCTCATATGTGATCTTGCCATCTCCGTACTCATTAGTATCTTCACCTATCCATCTCACTTGTACACCCCCCTCACCTCGGGTCAAGCCTCTTGATCATCTCCAACTCTACTACTTATCATATATCCTCAATCGGTCAATTCCTGCGAACCCCTCGCACCCGCCGTCAAAATGCCGCAGAAGGTTTATGTCACGTACAACCAGGTATGCAGTTGCCTTTGAAATCTCTACATTTCCCTTTCAATCCCTTGCAGCCACATGTAGATGATCGTGGGGTTTCGTGCTTGTGTGAGGGCTTGTCTGCCATTAACGGCCTTGCATGCACATACTTCTCTGGTTCATTTGGCCACATGCCCACGTCGCAGCCTAGCTTGGCCGTCGCACACTCGTCCGTTCACTTGAAAAACAATCCGCTAACATCCGAATGTCCTTGGCAGGTTCACAAACTATGCCAGGCCTCCGCTGACAAGATCCTGGACACCTTCCAGCCCAATCTTATGATTGCTATCGGCGGTGGTGGCTACATCCCTGCCCGCATTCTCCGGTTCGTCGGATCAAAACCACAACTTGATTTTGGAACCCGTTTCTGACGCATATCCTTCACACAGCTCTTTCCTGAAGCGCCCCGGCGAGCCTAACATTCCCATTCAGGCCATCGGTCTTTCGCTTTACGAGGACCTGGGCCGCGGTGACGCCGAAGAAGTCCCCGGAACCAAGGTTACCCGCACACAATGGCTGGACCTTAGCTCTCTGGAAATGGCCAACCTCATTGGCAAGAACATTCTCATTGTTGACGAAGTCGACGATACCCGTACGACCCTCGAATATGCCGTCCGCGAGCTCCAGAAGGATGTCGAGATTGCGCAGAAGCAGCTCGGCCGTGAAGGCGAGAAGACAAACTTCTTCGTCTACGTTGTTCACGTACGTTTATCATTACGATATATCAATTTCGCCGAACCTATCGTCTCCACATGACTAACAATCTCTTCAGAATAAGGACAAGCCGAAGAAGGGTGTCTTGCCGGAGGATATGATGACCTCTGGCCGTTACCACGCATCCGTGACCACCGCTGATGTTTGGATCTGCTATCCTTGGGAAGCTAAGTACGTCATCCGATACAGTACCAGGCTTGGAACTCCCAATGCTAACATATACATTTCACAGGGACATTGACGAGCACGACAGACTAGCTGAGGAGAACCCTCTCGTCTGAGCTTCTTCTACTCAGCGCGATTTTGCTCTCGCTTAGCCACATTTTTACCTCGTCTCTTCGTCCTGGTTATGCCGCCCACGCATAGATACCGGCTCTCTTTGGTTGCATATATGTTGCGTCCCCCCCTTAGACATTTGAAGAAGAGTTTTGCATGTTTCGGGTTTGCTACGGAAAGGTGTTTTGATGGGTTTATTTGATAGAACAAAAGCAGTTTTGGTACCATGAATGATGAAGATATTAGCCTATATGATGCTCATGGAACAGCGCCTGCATATCTTTGACAGGGACCGGTATTGCAATTAAGGATAGTTGCAATTCAGGTTCGCTTACGCAGAATTCGAAACAACCCGTTTCTTTCCTGGCGCTCAACATAGTACCTAGATGGTAATATGTCATAACTCAGAGAATTCCCAGCCCTGGGGGAGAATTCCTACCACGACAAACCAACACCCACAGCTGCAACAACAGTAATTCCATAATAATACACGTGCCATGCATAGACATACAAACATACCAAATCGAACTCGACCGCTGGAAACCCAATTACTCAGACTAAGATAACAGTTTACTTCAGTAGTTCAATGGGGTAAAACACACTTCCACATACAGATCAGAAAATAAACAAGGCTCCAAGGGCCCTTTTTGCCCCAGGAAAACCTAACATTGCAAGGAGCTAGTAGTAATAACCCGCCCCCATCCAGGAAAACCAGACCACCATATTGCACAAACCAGCCGAATCAACAAGAAAAAACTGATATGGTATTGGGAAGTGAAGGGGGTTCACTGTTATTTAATCGACGTCGACATTCGCTCTGCGCAGTTCGGCCTTGGCCTGTTCGATCTCCTTCTGTAGCTCGTCATGCGCCTCGGGCACGTCATTGAATGTCAGGATGGCCAGACCCAGCCGGCCGAGAAGATAACAGCCAAAACATATTAGCGCGTAGAATGGGAGCTGTGAGTGACAAGGTGCGATGATTAGCAAGCTGTAAGTGTGGAATTGTGAATCGGAGATATTGTAGATGGGAGGAGGAGGGGGATTGTTGGTCGCGGAGGTGAGCGATGAGGAACGTACAACAGGGATGACTTCAGTCTGGACTGTTTCGTTGAGAGGGACGAGGCCAAGGTAGAGGACTAAGTAGAGCTGGAGTTTTGGAAGTTATGCTGGTTAGTGATATTGGTTGCGACAATTGTACAGCGTGTTAGACGGAGCTAGTAGCATACCGAGGAGACAAGTAGGAGAACGGAGAGAGTCTGCTGGGCACGAGTCATGGTGATGTTGGTGTAAAGTTGCAGGGAAGGTCTGGTAGAATTAAGTAAAAGAGAGTAAAAGTAGAAAAGGACAATGTGATGTTACAAGGTTGCCCGGGTTTAGAATGAGGGACTGCGGGAAGTTGAGCTGCTGTCTGTCTGTACGGAGCGCCTGGCCAAGTTGCCATATCGGGGCGGGTCTGGACTTGCGGCTTGGGGCTAATCGGGTCGCCGTACGCCATCCCAATCCTGGTTTAGTTTCTGTTACTCCTCGTTATGGACAGAATTGATTAATCAATTCTTATTAACTGGGTTACTAGTTACTACCAGTTAGTTAGACTACAGGGTACCTGACAAGGTAAGTAAGGGTCAAGGAGGGGTAGATATTTTTCCCCTCTCATGACGTTGGGGGGGAAAGTTCTGGAAACTAGAGACCTGCGTTTGTCCTGCGGTAGTTGATATGTTGCGAGTGTTGTGTGCTGTGTAGTATAGAATGTAAAGTACGGATTATCATTGCAATGTTAGGTCTGGCAAGTTGAATAAAGAAACAGGTAAAAGCATCCAGGAATTACTTAGTTCGCTTGTTCGTCTCTCCCCGCAAGTAGCAGAGAGTCAGTACTAGTACTACTAATACTACCTTTGAGATACACCACCTGCATTTTATTTGCTCTGCCTGCACCTTGGATTCTTCGGGTGCAATAGTTTCTCGCGCTAACTCCGATCAGGTGAAGAACACCATTGTCGCTCGATACTCTATAGATTCCATCCTGGCAACCATTTACAACCTCATGATCGAGCAGTTCATAACTATAACATAGCCTCGAATCTTAAAGCACAGTGCTTGTTTATTGTCTCACAATATCCACCTAGCTGGACTTACTCTACCGGCGAAAAGCGGGCTTCGAGAAATGGAACCCCCTAGTGACAGGACTGATGTCCCAGGGAGCATGCAGGGCAGCGACCAGCAATCCGAGCTGACCCCAGGAACAGCTGGGAGTGCTCATAGAGTACAATGCCCCTCTCTCAGTCAAGTCCTTTCCGAATTGGCTTCACTGCCACCGGCGTCCACACTTGCGGCAATTGAGCCGTTGCCATCTGAAGAACAAAAGAACTTGTTCGAGTCACTGCAGAAATCCCTGAAAGCTGCAGAAAATGCAAACATTTTGGACGCTCTGAAAGATACTCCAGATATTCTCCAGAAGTTGTGGAAGTGCAGATCGCCCTACCTAGTGCCAGCGGCAGAGGCTATGGCGAATGGCAGCAGAGCCCGTAAGTCATCAACCAGCTCGGTGGTACCATCATCACCGCCAACCAGGCGCGTTCTGTCTTGTCACCTAGCTAATATACGTGGTAGCATTATGGCGGGTCTCCTACGGCAAGATTGGAGTCTTCAACTTTTTCCTTCAGCTTATAGCGTCGAAGGAGACCATTGATAACAGAGTCATCCTCCATGCGTTACGGCTCGTCGGCAACTCCTGTGCTGACACTAGTGAGTGCCTTTGTCCCCTAGGGAAGTCGAAGACAGCTCATTTCTGATCGCCTTCAGATGACAATCGAGAGATTGTAGTGGAACACAATTACACGGCTGCCATTCTACAGCACTCAAGCAATCCCGAACTGATTCAAGTGGTGATCCCTGTCCTGTATAACATTTGCATCGACTTCGGTAATTGGTGCTCCTGCTCGGATCCTTAAAGCTGGCTATGATACTGACGATCCACAGGGCCTGCTCAGACACAGTTAGCTGCTGATAAGATAGTCTATATCCTCTTGAAACTAGTGAAAGACGGTGCATTCAAAGACAACGATGCTCTGCTTGATTATGTCTTTGAGCTTGTCGAGTTGGTCGGAGAACAAGGCATGACTTCACCTCCCCTTTTGCAATTCAATGCTAACTGTAGGAACGCTCAGAACAAGGAATATCCTCATCTCCCGATGGGACCATCTCGCTTCTTGTAGAACTTGCTCTTGACAAAGATGTGGCTTCCACCCCAGCGCGTTTCTCCGGTCTTGTCAGTGGCCTGGCGACATATCTAAACAATACGCGCTTCCAAGAAATTTGCATATCCAATTACATAGTGCCCAACATTTTGGCGGTGCTCAGCCGGTCACTGACCTTCAATACTGAGTCCTCTGGCGAGGATACCCAGGCATTAGCACAGTCACGGTTGAAGATCAACCAAATCCTCGCGGAGATCTCCGGATCGACCTCATTCGCGCAGTACTATCCGCTAGACTCCCCTCTGGCTCAGTCTCTCAAGACGTGGCTAACATCGACGGAGGACCAGCTGCAGATATGCTCCTGCGTTATCCTGGGCAACTTGGCTCGCTCAGACGCGACGTGCGAAAGGATGGTTCAAGATCTGAGAATACATGAAGAATTGATATCTGTCCTTAAGAGTGATGTTAGAGGCGCGGTCTTACACTCGGCACTCGGATTCGTGAAGAACCTTGCGATCGCTGGGAATAACAGGCTGGTACTTGGAGAGGCTGGCATACTCCCAGCGGTTTCACGTCTATGGCAATATGAGTCTGTCCCTCAGGTTCAGTTTGCCGCCACAAGCATCGCAAGGCAGGTGACTGTGGCAGCGATCGATAATATTTCTCGTCTCCTAGAGGGACTTGCAAGGGACGGCACTGATTCTAACGACGAACGGACGTATTTGTCTTTGCTACTTGCTCTCTTCCAGAAAACAGACTCTACTCCCATCAAAACAGAGATTGGACGCACCGTGGCCTCCATATGCCGTACTTTGGTGCCAAAATCTCGGGAAGGGGATCCCACTGCTGCTGCCCTGCTGTCCAGATTCTTTGACTTACATGAGGACATCGCGCTGCCGGTTGGGGCTATGATTGCCCAATCACAATGGCCCGTCGTCCGGAGTGAAGGCTGGTTTGCCATGGCCCTTATGGCGTCCACTAAAGCGGGCGCCATGGCAGTTTCAAGATCCCTGCAAAAGATGCAAATTCTTCCACTACTTGAGGAGACGTTGAGTGCAGAAACCTCCGAATCTACGGAGGAGACCGAACAAATGCAGGCAAAGAAAGATCGTGACAATATTTCTGTCCTGGTGCAGGAGTTGTTGAAGAGCGATGTAAGTCTATTCTCAAAATTTGAAATCCCAACTATGATTGATATTGACGCCTCCCTACCAGCCCGACACGCTTGCCGAAACCGATAAATCTACCATGCAGCAGTTGATGCATAGTCATGTTTCAAGGCATCTGCAAGACTCTAAGTCGACATTGAACGGTTAAGAAAGCATCATGTCTTTCATCAGTCCCTCACAAGCATCGTATACCATATTGTCATGTCACCCGTGGTCTGACAAGAGTTCTTTTTAGACAGTGCCTGTCGGCCGGTGTTGGCAGTGGAGGTTTTGTAAGCTCTGGACGAGCTATCCTGATTAGATGGATCAAAACAGTAGAGTAAAAGTCTCCATAGAATATATGATGGTTGCAGAACGGGCGCCTGCATGAATGCGTAGAAATTCGTAACTAACCATAACGAGTAGCAGTAGGAGAGAGGTACTACTCGATGACGTCGGCCCACGTGCTTGGCCCGCCGGCTGGGCTTCCTGTCCATCCCGAATCTCCAACAAACAACCAGAAGCAAGCAAAGAAAGCGCATCTCCTCTCGCTCCCTCTCCCGCCTTTATTATGACCGCTCAGGCCAGCTATTCTGCTTTCGATGACTGATCCACCTGCTCTCGAGCCGGTGTCTTTACGAGAACATGAGGACGGCCGTCCTCGCGAGCCGTTTCTGTTTAAGCCGTGGTAGAAATCCACTGCTACTGTCCCGCCTTCTTCCGCAGCCTCGATTGCCTTTCGCGCGCAGGCCATTATGGACGCAGCAGCCTTTGCGAAGACCCCCGAGGGGGGGGCCTTCGATCAGAACTGTTCTCATTGCTGCGATGACACCAGGAGCATTCCTCCAGCTGGCCGAGGATGGAGATGACGACAATGGAAAGACTGGCGAGATGCAGATGCTGGAAGTCTCGCGCGAGGAGGTACGAAAGACCGTCGATGACGATGCGCGAGGCTTGAAGCGACTCTGGCAATCGCTCTACGTCTTTACATACTGTTACATATATGACCCGATTGCGACGGGCTTCCGGTTTGTCCATCTGGTAATAATCTTCCTGCCTGTCATTCTTACAGCTCCGACGATATGTTTTGGTAAGCAGTTGAAGGATCGTGAGGGTATACGCACGGGGACTCTATGGTGGTATAGGTTTCTGGTCCGATCTATGGAACGCGCAGGCCCAGCTTTTATCAAGGTAAATATTTGGTCGTCGAACTCTTTCAATCCGTACTCTACTCATTCGCGGTCTTCATCTAGCTTGGACAATGGGCGGCCTCACGTACAGACATCTTCCCACCGGAACTTTGCGACATCATGTCATCACTGCATTCAAATGCACCTGCACACTCCTTGCATCAAACGAAGAGAACGATAAGGAAGGCATTCAATTGGCTGCCATTCGAAGACATTTTCGAGGAATTCCAAGAAGAACCATTGGGCGTGGGCGCTATCGCGCAGGTATACAAGGCGAAGCTGAAGCCCAATCTTGCGGGGACCGATGACGACATCGACCTTCATCCACATGGTCTACGAGACAAGGTCCGAAAGAACGTTGGAGCGTTAGTCAAAAGCTCTCCTCAACGCGTGCCATCGTCTTATGTAGCTGTCAAGGTGCTTCATCCGAGGGTAGAACGCGTGATTCACAGAGATCTGAAGATCATGTCGTTCTTCGCATCCTTAATTAATGCCATACCTACCATGAATTGGCTATCTTTGCCGGATGAAGTTCATCAGTTTGGTGAAATGATGAAATTACAATTGGATTTACGAATTGAAGCCACGAACCTCGTCATGTTCCGTGAGAAGTTCAGGTCACGCACTACAGCCTGGTTCCCATATCCGTATCTGGACTACTCTACTCGCGAGGTGCTCGTGGAGGAGTTTGCACAGGGTATTCCACTGTCGACCTTCCTCGAGGTAGGAGGAGGCGTCTACCAGGAAGAGATCGCGAACGAAGGCTTAGATGCCTTCCTCCATATGCTGTTGATCGACAACTTCGTCCATGCGGATCTGCACCCCGGGAATATCATGGTTCGATTCTACCGGCCAAGTGAATTGGATTTGTCACTAGGAAATAAGTCTCGCGCATCGGAGGCACCATCTGCGGAAGAGGTTGATGTTACAGAATCTGTGCTCGCACGGTTGCGCCCACACATCGATAATCGGCGCGACTGGGTGAAAGCGCTCGATGATCTGAACGCTGAGGGCTATCGGCCCCAGCTCATATTCATCGACACTGGACTAGTGACTCAACTAAACGACCTCAACCGGCGCAATTTCATTGACCTGTTTCGCGCCATTGCCGAGTTCGATGGGTATCGAGCCGGTGAACTCATGGTCGAACGATGTCGTCAACCGGATGCAGTGATCGACCCATATTACTTCGCCCTGGGCATGGAACATCTGGTGCTAAATATCAAGTCTCGCACGTTTGCCCTCGGTAGCGTCAAAATTGGAGATGTACTGAGTGATGTCCTATCCATGGTCCGTAAACATCACGTTCGACTCGAGGGAGATTTCGTCAACGTCGTTATCTCGTGTCTTCTCCTTGAGGGCATTGGACGTAATCTAGATCCCAATCTCGATCTTTTCAAGAGGTACATAGATCCTCTCGCCCTGTTATTTCACACGGCCCACTGACTGACTCGTTTTGTTATCTAGCTCCCTCCCCATTCTACGAAAACTGGGATCCAACACTACCGCTCTCAAATCCGTCCGGTCCGGCGACATGTCCATGCTTCGCGTCTGGGTAGGGCTCGAGGCGCGCGGATTGCTCCAAAGCAGCTTCGAAACCGTCGAGCAATGTGTCAAATACGATCTCTTATCGCCTAACATATGATTTAAAATGCAAAGGCAAGGATTGAACAACATAGCCAGCACTCGCATACTTCTCCAAGCGGTCCAGGGCCAGAGCACGTATTCAGCCCAGTGATTGTTGCGAGACGTAACAGAAATCGGGGTGCGATGTATACCCTCCGTTCTATACGCACAGAGATCCGCCATGGCTTCCAACCCGACGTTGATACGTATCTCGCCGTCAGGCACTGAGCGACAGATGCCGACAACAGCACGGGTGGTCGAGCGTTTCACTACTCCCCACAATTGGCATGGTCAGCACAGACCTTCTTTGTCAGCCGTGTTTCGAGGGATGGGTCCGGAATAACGAACGCAAATGACGGTTTGAGCTGAAATAACTGCAAGGCAAAGACATTCTGTACAGTATATTAATTTCATACAGTACCCAGTCATTTATGCACAGCATTACGATAGATTACAAACACGAATTGTACCTTTCATATCACCGTCCACGATTTGATGGCAGCGTAGTTTCATATATATTACAGATCAAGATAATTGATATCAAGACAGATTCCACAAAAAGGAAAGAGAGTGGAGCAGAGAGGGGGGGCGTTTAAGCCCAGACAAAGCATGCAACCGATAGAAAGAAATAACCCCAGGCGTCCAATACGATGACGAACTTCCTTGATACTCCAGCATCCACATGACGTTATAATAAAGACATAGCCGAAATGAAGAGAAAGGGGCGCGCAATCCAGGAGATCCGAACGAACAAGAACATGAATACTATAGCAGGGCGGTTCCACAGAATGAACGAAGAACCGAAACCAGACGCCTGCGCCTTCCCAGAGTGTCAAGAGTATCCTGCTGAACGGCTGTCGACCAAGATCGCGGGCATGCGGTGCTAAGGACAATCAACCGATTGATAGATCAATCAGTCAGTCACTTAATTTTCCCGAACAGAGGCGCCACTGGCACGCCACCAGACATCTCCTCCCCATCTCATTAGTCGCTCAACGGCGGCAGTTGGGGTGTCCAGGGCCGGTCGGATATCCAAGTAGAAAACAGGCTCTCCGGTGGGTTCGGGGGGACCAGAATAGTAGTCAATAACATAACGGACTTCCTTAGGGCCGGAAGGCGTCTGTCGCATTACGAACCAATCGTGGCGATCGAAGGGTGGGTTTGACCTACAGTAACAGGCGAATGTTAGTTTAAAATTTTCGAACGGAAGAGAAGAAACAGGAGCTAATGGGAGTACTGACTCGAACTTGGCAGGATACACCCAGCCCAATGCCTGAAGGATCCGTGCCTTGGGCGTAAGCTCTTGCGGGCGACCCTGGAACCGGATGAGTCGCGGCGGAGGAACATCCTGCTTGGGAGCGCTGGACATCTGCTCTTTAAACTCGTCCATCATGATGTTCTCCTCTCCGCGACGGCACTTTTCCCAGCCATCTGCCAGACCCTTGGAAAATATACGCTCCCACCGAACAATCTCCTCCCAAGCGCCCTCATTCAAGAAGTTGTGAACAGCAACCATGGCCTCAACGGCATCCTGCGGGGTATCGGTATAACCCTTGCGCAGCATGGCGTTGTACATCTGCTGAGGGGAAGGATATTCCCAGTTCTCATTCATATCGGATCTCGGGATAGACGAAACTTCTCGCTCCACGGGAAGATCCACGGTCTGGTTGGGCGCCCTTTCCTGGGAGATCGAGGCGAACATGTAGTTGAGAGGGTTTAGCTTTGAAAGAGTAGATCGCGTGTCAGAGCTGGTAGTAGGGTTGGAGGGAGGCTGCGACTCCGGAGACTTGGACTTCGGAGGCACATAGAACGGGGAATCTGTAGACCGGACCGGACAGGCACTGGGAGGCTCGGAGGTGGGTGATGGGGCTGGCATTGCCGGCGTGGTGTTAGATGCGTGCATGGGACATCCTGGCTATAAGCATCCGTCAGATTCCTCGCTCGAAATTGCGTCTAAGTAGCATCTTTACTCACGGGAGGAGAGGCGTCTGAAGATGGCACGGGGTGCGGAGCCGCGGGCGCGGGCTTTGCTTGAGAGTCTGCCCAGAACCAACCCATTATTGATGCGCGATGGAATACAAAGGAATATTAGACAAGAGGACGAGCAAGTTGACGAAAGACCGTCGGACGGAATATGCTAGAGAGAATGTGGAGGCCGTCAGAGAATCTCCAGCAAACGGCGAGGGCGAAAGTGATGATGTATAGCGACGGTATCGACAGTAAGTAATTTCGGCGATACGAAATGATTTTATTTGCAAGCCGGAAAATTGCCGCGCGCCGCCCACGTGATTCCCGACTATCTCCGCCAACGTCCGTAGCCAATCAGGCGTGAGCTGATTGACATCCCTCTGCAGGCCTGAGGCACTAGCAGCAGTTAGAGCAGAAAGTAGTACGGAGTACTTCAGTTGGTACTGTGGAGGCCATCACGCCTGGCAGAGCGATTCTTTCTAAATATCAAGCAGACTTGCCTATGTACAAGTATTCGCACCATCCGGATCCAAACCATTGTTACCATCATGCTCGGGCGGCCTATTAAATAAGAACAGCCGCATGTCCCAAGACACAAAAGGCCGGGAAAGAACAGACAAGGGGAGAGAGCAACAACAAAAAGGTAAGGGAAAGTGATGATGATCTGATGAATGTCTCAAACGCCACATGAAAATCCCCCGACGCCCCCCAGTAGCTGGAAAATCAAATAAGCCCATAAATATCTGCACAAACTCTCCCGGTACTGCCACAAGGAAACTGAAACTGGGGTCTTTAAAAAAAAAAATAGGTCGATGAGAAATAGCACTGATTGAAGGAAAGAAAATAGGGGATAAACACAAAAAAAAAAAAAAAAAAAAAAAAAAAAAAAAAAAAAAAAAAAAAGACAGAACAAGAAAGGAAAATCGTTCGGGGGTGTCTGCAGGTCCGATCAAACGCTTAATTGGGCAATCTGAAATATACAAAAGGAGCGGAAAGCCGAGCCAGCTCGACCTTGTCAGCCATTAGCCTTGAACATCTTTCACTAGCCTGGTCAGAAGTGCATATCCGAATAGGATTGCAAACCCAAGCCAGATCTTGTTGCGGCGGACCCAGCTTTGGCCTGCTTCTCGGGCGACATGGCCGCCTTCCATCACCGCACCGAGTCCCGGGGCGCTACCGTTCGGTCGTCGGCGAAGCGCACTTGTCTCTGGAGAGCATCTGGTCGCACTGGGATCAGGCATGAGCTGGCCAGTGTTGGTGTCGATGCGACTATCCTTCATCCACCTCCAATTCTCTTGGTCGAGCTCTGGCCACTCCGAGCGAAACTTCAGACCGCCGTCTCCAGCTTTCACATTGTTGATACCCTTGGCAGTAGGGGTCACTCCTGGGGTGGCACTGACATGGGAACCGCCACCAGTGGAATTCCACCACCTAGACCGTGCCGCCAGCACTCGTCGCTCTGCCTCCGATGCACTCACGCTTCCGGTGGTCATCTCCTCGCTCGTCATGAAGGAAAGCAAGCCAATGAGGATGGTAGAAACCTCCCATGCGGGATTAAATGACTTCGGATGAAAGTCGCTGATGCTGAGGCATAGCCGAGTTGATGGTTGAAAACGACCGCTAGGAGTGTGCATGCGAATAGCCGGAGGAGCAAACGGGTACTCGGGAGGGAACATTAGGGTACCCCAATACTGGCCATTTTCATACGGCGTGCCCGGAGGTCCCGTAAGGATGTAGTGCCATCTGAATGAAAGGTCAACTTTAGTCGCAAACAAGCGACGCAGGTGGTGATAGTCTGTTGTAAATGACGTACTCGAGTATGTTGGACTCTGACGGATGTGCCACAATGTAAGGCGGGGGATTCTTCTGAATGTTCTGATACTCGCGAGTAAGCTGTTCATCTGTTAGTTATACAATGCAATAAAATGACCGCATTTTGAAAGGGCGCAACGCACGCGCTTGAAAGCCGCTTTTGTCGCCATCTTTTAGTAGTTTGTTCTGGCCTGTTTGCAGTAAATCGGAGAGGGGGGCTAAGTACGGGAGGTCAAAAGAACGAAAGTAGCGAAGGTCAGGGGCGATAAGGGTAGAATTAGTAACAAAGACTGATCTGTTGGGAGCTGGCCCGAAGTTGAAAGGGGTGGACAGGGGCAGATCGCAAGGCGAATGCTATCTGACACCAAGGCGATGGCGGAATGGGAGGGAGGGGAGAAGTGGAAGATCTGGGTCTATAGTTGGTTTAGTTGCGTTGCGGCCTGGCTTGTAAGGAACTCCCCGGAGGCACCTCAAGGAACGGTCACGTGCGAGGGCGGATGGCTTCATCTTCGCCGCTGCGGAAGGGAAAGCAGGAAAGGCAAAAGCAGGTCTCATCTGGCCATTGCCGCCGCAGCAATGTCCTCTCCACTTTCTGCTGATGACGAAGATGTTCGTGATGCGTCCCCTCTTGTTTAACCCTGAGGAATTCCCCCGAGCACTCTGTGCTGACCACAAACGGCGTTCTCCCTCTTCTAGATCTTCGCGCGCCTGCAACAGCGTGCCGATCCGAAAGTGCTGAATGAGCAGCAACAGGCAGTCGATGAGCGCGTTCGTGCTATTTATCAAAAGGCGCAGACTCGTCTTGGTGAATTGGTAAGCTGGCTCCCCTCATAATTGGCTGTGGGCCATGGACATGATCATTACTATACATCGTGCGTCATGATAGCTGACCTATGAGCTTATATAACATCAGCTCGACCAGAACTCGACGTTGCCATGCACTATCTCTTCGGTAGAGGTTCACGGCGCTCGCAACACCCGCCGAGCCTTTCTGGAGCGTATCTTCAACCCCCTCCTAAGCAGTAACCAAGACAGACCCTATACGCTCTCCGAGGCCTTGCGGGAAGTTTCGGCACGTGCGGATAAGCTCAACAGATTCGGTTCGTCCCCTCCCCGATGATAGCTAGCTAAAGACTCGACTCTAATTCCATGTTCAGACATCTTCCAACAACCCGTTTCGGTATACCTGGATCAGTCCGAAGTAGACGGATCGGGTATCCCGAGCATCAAAGTTCATCTCTCGGGCAAAGAAAGGTCCCGCGTGCTGTTGAAGACAGGTACTGATCTTGGAAACGCCGAAGGTTCGGCTTATGGCAACCTCCTGTGGCGTAATGTATTTGGAGGTGCAGAGAATCTCAACCTAAATGCGTCTCTGGGCACCCGAACACGGTCTGCCTATCAAGCTACTTTTGACACCCCAGTCCTCAGTAACCCAGATCTCCGTCTGGAGCTTGGTGGAATTGCCAGTGCCACGCAGAAATCCTGGGCAAGCCACGAGGAAGTGCTCAGAGGAGGATGGTCCAAATTCCGTTGGGCAAATTCTTCCGGTCAGCAACATGAAATCGGCTACAACGGTTTCTGGAGACAAATGACTGGACTTACCGAGAACGCATCCCCTACTGTTCGAGCTGATGCAGGCGACAGTGTCAAGAGCAGCGTGTTCCACAGCTGGAGCAAGGACCGAAGAGATAGCCCGCTTCTTCCCTCTCGTGGTTACTACGCAAAGATGTTCAACGAGCTGGCTGGTTGGGGTCCTCTCAAGGGTGATGTCTCCTTCTGGAAGTCGGAGATTGAAACGCAAGCCGCAGTTCCTATTCCGATCCCTGGCATCAAAGGAGACAGTGGTATCAGTCTGACTACTGGCTTCCGCGCCGGTCTTCTTTACCCTCTTGGACTTGATAGTGATTCCAGACCCCAGCTCTCTCGCACGAACGACCGATTCCTACTTGGAGGCCCTACAGACGTCCGTGGATTCCGTCTCTGCGGTCTTGGTCCCCATGACGGAGCAGATGCTGTCGGTGGTGATTTGTATGCTGCAGGAAGCGCCAATCTTCTGTTCCCACTCCCCAGGGTAGGCGCGGAGAAGCCTCTCCGCCTGCAAGCTTTTGTCAACGGCGGACGGTTGTTGTCCCTCCGCACGGCTGACAAGAATGCACCTACTTCGAGTGCGGAGGTCCAAAATGCCATGGCTTCCACGGTTTCCGAGCTAACCAACGGTCTGCCTAGCATCGCGGCGGGTGTCGGACTTGTCTACGCCCATCCGGTGGCCAGGTTCGAGCTCAACTTCTCCCTACCTCTGGTCCTTCGCAAGGGTGAGGAAGGCCGGAAGGGGCTGCAGTTTGGAATCGGCATCAATTTCCTGTAGAAAATATTCGACACTGTAACAAACTAGATAGAGGAGGGGGGAGGGAGACTGGGGAGAGTCGCTCATATTCTTTTATTTTCTCAAAGGGAGTTCCCATTCCTGTTAGAAGCATGAATCAATTAAGCGTTGATATTCAATGATCATTAGTTCGTTAAATATACAACTGATAACTATATCCCGGTGTGGCTGGTAGCCTTGGGGACTCAGGCAACTAATCTCACCGCCCGCCAGCTGTTCTCTCTGCCTGCAACTCCTCGTCTCCAACTCCATCCTCAACTTCCCAAATCACTGTCTCCTCCCTCTACTCACTCTTCTAGCTAATAGCACGACATTCGGACACACTCACTAAGTTTTACAGTTCCCACTCGTCTCTTTAATCCGACATCGACCCGGAAGCCTGGCCGCAATGGCCCAGTATTACCCCCAGCAGCAGCCTTACGGCGTGCAATCATCGGCGCAAAACCTCCAATTCTACCCTTCATCCTATACCTCCGTCTCGGGCCATACGACCCCGTCACAGGCATCCTACGGCGGGTTTGGTGGTGCGCCTAATTCAGCATCTCAGGCATACCCCGTCGGAGGGGTTGGTGGCGGATATGGCGGCTTCGGGTCCCCTTCTGCAGGTGTCAGTGGAAGGATGGGTGAGCAAGGAGGACTGAGGACTGGATGGCTCGCTGCATTTGGCACGGAGGGCTACGATGGGGAGCCACCACTTCTAGAAGAGCTTGGCGTCAACTTCGAGCATATCCGCACGAAGGTGTGTACATATTGCAAGCCCCCCATCCGCGGTCTAATCAACCAGCTGTATAGCAGGAGCTCTAGTGAAACCCAAGCTTACCATTGCTCCTACCTTATAGACCCTAACTGTGCTCAACCCTTTTGCACGTATCGACCAACACCTCATGGATGACAGCGACCTCTACGGAGCCCTTCTCTACATCGTTCTCTATGGAACTTTCCTGCTGCTCTCCGGAAAGGTTTTCTACGGCTACATTTACGGCGTCGCAGTTTTCGGAACCGTAGCTTTACATCTCATTCTCAGTCTGATGTCTCCCGCCCTCGATACGGCCCCCGTCCCCAACGCCGCAGATCCCGCCAATTACTCTCCCCATCACAAACCCACGATGTCGGACGCCTCCGCTGCCGGCCACTTCTCCGCTACCTTGACCTTCCCTCGTTCCGCTAGCGTGCTGGGATACTGTTTCCTCCCGCTAGTGCTGACCAGCTTAGTGGGGATTCTGATCCCCATGGACACTCTGTTCGGATACTTGTTGACTACCGCCGCCGTGGGGTGGTGCACGTACAGCTCCTCGGGAATGTTCTGTGCTGTGGCGCGCATGCGTGGAATGAGGGGTCTGGTCGCATATCCGCTGGCATTGTTTTATGTGGTCTTTGGGATCATGGGTATCTTTTCGTCTCGGGGTAGTGGGACTTTGGCTGCTAAGACGGGCGCGGCGTGATACAGATTATACATGCAAGCATGCTCAGACGATATCTGATTGAAATCATGACAACGAATCATTAAGCTCTCTCTTTCTTCTATACATATACTTAATCACGAGACACGGACTGTTCCTTAACTGCGTAGATATATAACTCTATATTCAGATATCCATGGAAGGAGTCTCGATATAATACTAAATCTCGCGGACTTTTTGACTGCCGTTCCGTGTGTAATATCTTCAGCCACAAGTGTGTAGCAGGCCTCACTAGACTTATCCTGACATTACTAGCAATTCGCCTTCAACACGTGAGAAACTACACAGTGCATAAACAGTATCGTTGCCTAGCTGGCTGACAATATGCATGGTATTTGACAATATTAACGATTATCTATCTACCGTTGAAAAGATTCCGTGCCTTCCCCTTGCGCAGGCGCCCAATTTTCCAACCACTCTCGCGCCTTGTCTAAATTTCCCGCCGTGGTTTCAACGGCGGAAACGCACCATGGCAATGCATAGGTCTTGCCGTCAGCTACTGCGCCTTCAGTTGAAAGCATTTCTGCAGCGATGCGGCGTTGCTGGCCTGTCTGATCCGTGCAAAGGTAAAACGGAGCGGTGTTCGGTGCATTTCCTCGAAGATTGACGGCGTCAAGCAAAGGCCGCACTGCGGCTAGAATAGCTGCCGCGCCCAACGGGGCAGACGCACCAGATGTGGAAGATGGTCTAGCTTGTTTGCCCGTTTTGCAATATTCGTTTTGACACCATGGTTTGCCGCAGCCGCTCATCATCTGAGAGAGGTAGCGGCGCTCGATGCGCCGCCGGAGTGCTTTGCCTTCGGGATCGTAGGTGTCTACGTACAGTGGTCCAAAGCAGATGCTGCATAGACCGAGGTTGACTGCAGTTTGAGTACCGCGTCCATCAAGCGTCCGTCCGCAATTTTGATTTAAGCATATGCGAGGAGTGGGTCGAGACAGACGTTCTAGATCATGATGGCGAAGGTGCATTTTCATGTCGCGGAGACGGATGATTTTGTCACAGAGGTGGCATTCAGTTGTCCGGCCACCGTCCACCAATTCATGTGGTGTGAGGCCGGAGACTAAAACGTCCGGATCGTCCATTTCGGGGTCTGATTCACTCTTTTGAGGGACCACAAGATGACAAAATTGGCACAGAATGGGTTTTGCCGGACAGACAGTTGTGCGGTGTTGAGCGAGACGTGAGAGGTCCTCCGCCTCGAATCCACAGCCACTACAGGAGCGCTTGCTGTGGAAAAAGTGATTATGTCGATTCTTTTCGGCGTCACCGGTGCCATAAGCCGAGTCATGAGGACAATGCCAATGTGTCTGCCATTCCGGAGACCGTTTCTGGAACACGTTCTGGCACTGGGGGCAGAGAATGTTGTTTCGAAGGCAAAAGTTCTCATGTAGCATCAATGTCCGCTCAGGTACCCATTGACGACAATTCTTACACTGCACATCACCCGGTTCACGACTTTCTGGCTCGCTGTCTGCAGCGTTCTCAGCTTGTGCGGGTGACGAGCCCACATGGACCTGTAGGCTATACGGCAGCGCCGAAAGTCCATTTCCTGAACTGTCGGTGGAAGTGGGGGCATGGACCGATATATACAGCAACTCAGCGCCTTCCATATCCACATTCGTCGGTTGGATCCTAATCCGTTTAGTCGGTCGATTTGAGAGGTCACCGAAAACATGCTCATCCTCCCGCGGTCGGTTCCTCTGGCGAGCAGAAAGGGGACTGGCAAAAAGACACAGATCTACATCGTCGGCACCCTTGACAGACAGTTCCAGTGCATTCGAAGGATCCCATTTAAGGACCTCGTAGTCGACATAGTCCCCAAGCGCAACCTGACCACTTACTACCTGACCGAGTCGCAGCTCACCTCCCACGGATGTGCCTGCCCTATTCGCAGAGACACGGGAAGATTTCTCCAACCGTTTCTCTAACGTCTCTCTGGCTTGGTCCTCTGTCAAGGCGACAATATCAACTTCCAGATCCGTATCCACAACGCAGATGCCATTGCCATGGGGCTCAACTTTGTCAACCAAGAACTGAAACGACTGATTGCGGCCCCCTGCAACGGTGAGGACCTCTCCAGAGGTTAAGGTGGTGTAATTGTCCCGCAGCTGTTGTTCGAGCAAAGCTTTCCAATTTCCCGGGTCGTACCCGGCTTCTAGAGGGCGCAGGCGGACATAAGTACCTTTCGGTAACTGTTGCGCATGGACCGTGACCGTGGTCGGCGCGGCTGGCGCATTGTCTGTCACATCACCATCATTACCATCACCGCCGTGTGGTGACGGTTGTCGCGTACCATCAATGCCAAGGGCCCCACGTAAAAATGTGCTAAGGCCGATCTCGTTCTCTGGCGCAGAAAACTCGCGGACACCAGCATATACCACCCGGTCGTTCTGAGGGTTCACGATGCGGAACGTAAGCGGATGGGGCAATTGCTGCTGGCGATCCACCGCCCGTTCGCGCGCTTGGGACTCGGCGGCGAAGGTGTGCGGATTAAAGGGATCGAAAGTGTTGGTGTATGGGCGTGCTGGGCCTGACGAAGTTACCTCTTGAAGCGGGGCAGCCGCGAGAAGCTGCTCGAGCGCGGATGGTGGCAGTATGATCTTATCGCCGGAAAGCTTGGGGATTTGCTGGGCTGGAGCAACGGTCAACTGCGATGACCAGCGCAAGGAACCTTGGTTCCCCGTCATGATATCCGAAGCGGGAGGGAAAGAGGTATGTGAGGAAGCAAAGGGGGAGAGAGTGTGGAGGGGAGAGTGGAGACGAGGGCAGTAGCGGAGACCATCATGGGACAAGAATCAGAGATTAAGAATGATGGTGGGTGGGGGGCGATGGATGATGGAAAGAATGCATGCATCCATCCATCCATTGCGGCTCATCTGAGGTTGCGAAACACCGCGTGCCTTCTGGAATCCCAGCCGCCGATTTGTCATCTAACTTCAGTCGGTCTAACGTTACTGACCACGTTCTCTACTACTACTGTCTTTTAGCATTTTAAGATTATTATTTTCCCCTCCTATTGCCTTTTAGGGCCGGCCTACAGCTCTTTCATGCTAGGTACACTCGAACTATGGCTGAATCATACGCGCTGCAGTGGTATTCTGAGTGGCGAGAAAAGCACGCCTGCTAATATAGTACCAGAAAAAGATAGAGACGAGATTGTGAACCGTAACGAAGAAAATCTCAATATAGCAAGATGCGAGCAGGCCGAGAGAGGCCGAATATACTTCCCTTAGATGTTTGATGGAGTCCATTATTACGTGTCTTCTCCAGACTAGCTCATGGGAGCCTCGACTCGCACAGGATGTCAATACAGTTCTCTCACCCGATTCCGGGTACTGGCATTGCACCAATCGCACTGTGAGAATGCCACCAAGGTCAATATGAGTGCAAAAGGGGTTCGGATGACTCAAAAAACATACCATCGTCGACGAACAGCCCTCATTATGCTCAACACAATATTCACCACGGCAGCTTTGGCACGTTCGCTGGCATTCCGTCTTGCACTGAGCACACTGCACGAACTGTCAGAATGTGGCGGCAAACATAACTGTAGTCTAATTGACTTACCGTGGGACCGCATTCCCAGCAGTCTTTGCTTACACCACGGCTGAATTGCTGTTCGATTCAGTCAGACATATTCTCTACATCATACGGTGCCTCTCAGATACGAACCTCACGATCTTCGGACTGTTCAGTACTACTAGGACTGCTCTGCGGATTTCTGAACGCTGTCTGATGCGGTGAAAGATTGTTCCGTACACGTTCTGGATGAGGCAGGCAATCCTCACAGAACCATTTATTGCAACGATGGCACCACCGGTCTGTCAAGCAATCCGTGCAGCGAGCGATTAGACTGGGCTGTTCGTCCGGAATCAGCACCGGCCGTTTTGCCTTGACTGCCGAGGAAGAGTGGAGCGGTGGCGGCGTGAGCAGGGGAAGGTTTTCATCCGGAGACTGACCCCAGAAGGTTGGGCCTTCGGGTGAGGTGTGGCAGCCATCGCACCCCCGGGGCCCTAGTGCAACAGTTGCCAGTTTTGGTTCAAGCGGTGGCCGGCCCTCCGGCTGAGATACACCCTGGCCTTCCGGCATGGGAGGGGAAAGATCAACGTCATGACGAGGACCACGGCACAGAACAGCGTCAAAGGCAATGATACCTTCACACTGCTTGATTGTCTCTGCCCAGCCATCCTCAATGCTCTGCTTGAAGAGCTGCCCGGACGGATGATACCATGCATCCTGTTGTTGTGTGGCAATTTCAGCAAGTTCAGTAGTTGCAGACTCGTTTTCCGAACCTGGAGTAATGCAAGACGATTGGCTGCCGCATCTCGAGCTCCACCAGTCGCGGTATCTGCTGCGGACTACCGCACGAGACTGATGAAGAGGAGTAAAGTGATAGATGCCTTTGACACGGGGTGTGCCCTTGGGGCGCGAAGGCCGCACCGCATGGGTCAGCACCTGCATTAGTTTTCGCTCATTGAGATGGCGGCACTCCCTTATGGATAGAATATTAACGTTGAAGCGATCTGTGAGGATGATTTCCGCAACCAATCCCGCTGGAACGGACAGTCCATCTAGAACCAATGTGCGCACGTCCTGCAGGAGCGACTGCCTTTGGAGACTAGCGAAGATGCTCCTCAAAGGCGCAGAATAAAACTCATCCTCGACCACGGAGTCTTCCGCTCGCTCACCACTCCATGCTTGTTCAACTGAGTCAGATGTGCTGCCTGGTTTCGCGCCACGGCATTGAGTCAGATCAAGGTGGCGGAAAATGTAGGGGGTGTCCACTATCGATGACCGAACCTGGCGGGAAGTGGATGCTAGAGCCAACAATGAGGGGGTTGACAGATATGGGGCCATATGGTCGAGGATTAGACTGTTGGATAAGACATCTGCCAAAGTAGCGCGCTTCGGCGCAACAGGCTGGACAGGCTGAAGGTGTTGCTTAGACGCGGTCTTTACATGATCATCATCCTCATCGTCCGCTTGTACTTCGCGGACTGCCGGGACAAGCCCCAGCTCCTTGGGGGTCAATCGGCTCGCGCCATAGAAGAAGTCCGGCGCACGGTCAATGAGATTTTGACGATATGCTGCCACAGCGCCCAAAGCGAGCTCATCCCGCTTCGTAAATAAAGATGATGCCGTGGGCTGGATCTCATGGAGCGCCGCTCTAGCCTTGGCTAGTTCTGTCTCCAGAAGATCGATGGTCGATTGAAGGATAATGGGCATGGCTTTGGTACTACCGGGATCGATTGCGGTGACTAAAGTGGACCATAACTCACCGCTGGACATACTAGGGGGTTATACAGAGGCTCTGGGCGTTAAAAGAAGCGTCACGGGGGCCAGCGAAAGGAAGAGTGGCAATGCGACAAGTATGAGATCACCGGACTAGCAGACGACGATCAGGAAGTAGTTCGAGCGCAACCTGAACCACTCAGGCCAGCTGGTTGGGTAGTTGGGCAGGGTGGCTAATAATAGGATCTAGAAGTGCTATATAATGTCTGGATGTATATAGTACTTCGCTCTCCTTTGACGGGCTGGTCGGGCCGATTTTGCGCAGGAATGTCAAGCTGTGTGCTGCATCACGACAGGTTGAAGTATGAGTGTCTCCGTTACTAGCTCGCGGATATTGAAACAAGCACGAACAACGAATCATTACCTACCCAGTAAACCACGGAAGTTGACTGAAAGATCGTGTCCGTGGGACCCCCTATTGGGTGGAAGGACCAGCAGACAGGAGGGCTTCCAGGGGAGGAGAGATGGCTTCTAGAATGTCGATGGAATTGGGGAGGTGGGTGCCTTTTTGAGCTTATTTTCAAATACGAGGGAGGGTGGGAAGATAAAGAGCCGTAGATGGGGGCATACGAGCCTGGTGGCAAGAAGGTTTGGAGATAAAAGGAAACCTCGACAACAATAGTAGCTGGGGATGAGGCAGTTAAATAATATTTTTATATAGCAGGAAAAAGAAAAAAGAAAAGTAAAGGGAACAACACAGACGGCAATGGAGAGAGAGCCAAAAGAAGGAAGCCGGTGTGGAAACCCAAGAGGATAGGGCAGACTAAATTCATGCAACCACTTGAAACGGACAACGAGCAAAAAGGCGAGAGGATGGCAAGATCCTCACCTCAGCAATGACCTACCTGGGGGTTACCATGCGAGCCGAGCCAGTGATCTACTTCGGATGGGCCTGGAAGAATGGATAGATAGATGGGAGCTGCAGGTTGTACTCGGTACTCCGGACAGATCATCAGACGGGCCAAGCATTCATCCAATCCGCCAGGGTGGGTCGCAGGTTGGGGGTGAGAAGGGGGGGGGAGGCGGAAGGCAAAGGCAAAGAAGAAGAAGAAGAAGAAGCAGCCAGAGAACACTTAGCCATTAGCCAGACCATGCATGACTCCAGACGGACCGAAAGGATAGGCCCACACCTGTTCTCCCCCCGGAGGGAAGGGGGGGGGGGGGGGAAAGAAAAGTTGGGAAATTGGGAGAGAATGGGAACAGCTAGATTATGCATTAGCCAGTCATCAAGTTACTACTGTACCACTCTGTAGTACTACTAGTACTACTATCTACTATCTAAGAAGGGGGGTGTAGCATCGGTGTGATTGGGGGTTTTGAAAGGACCATCTTATCCGGATGGAGAATGCATCTTGCCTCCTGTCCAGCCAAGCCCTCTTTTCCTCCGAATATCAGTTTGATTAAGAAAAAGAGGACTAGGGAGGAGGAAGTCCAAGTCGGATAATGTACAACTAGATAGATACTCTACTAACGCATAGTAGACCAGTTCTCTTCGAAGGCAACGGAAAATGAAAGCCGAAAAGCATACAATAACAAGGCGAATGGCATAAAACGGATCGCTCTTCTTATTGGAAGAGATAACAGAGAAATTAAGTAAGGTAATGAATAATAATATTAGATCAGAAATAGAATAGCTAAGACAGGGCTCTAAATTTTAGGCTAGATGATGATCTGGCAAAGAATAAAAGAACCTGCAAATGCATGGATGCCGAGGCCGTCCTGGGAGAATGTTTGAGCTGCCTTTCCCAGCTGGGTTGAACTCCGTGGGGAGACGGGGTAGGAATTTTGGGGCAGATGGAAATTAATTTCTCCTGAAGTCTTGTCTTATCTGAATCACCATAGAGGTCAAAGTAACTAGTTATTTTACTTTGACCGCTTGGTATTATTTTACTACCAAGTAGAAGCACTATAGTGAAAAGAAGAACCGGGGGGAAGAAAGAGTATCATGAACTAGTACTAAAGGTATACATATTACATACTGTGTAGAAGAATTTGGGAAAGTACAGCGACCTGTGTCTTCTCTCTCATCCAATAGTAGAAATCCTCCCCGCTTTCCCCCAGGAGTTCCATTTCCCATTGCATCTCCCCGTTTCTCGTACGAGACTGTCTACTATGGAGGTTTTAGAGAAAAATCGGGGGAAAATAAAATAAAACTAAAACTAAAACTAAAATTCAGAAAATTGGAGATCAACTGTTACAAAGTTGTCCATAAGCATTCAAAAAGGAAAGGGGAAACAAAAAGGAAAAAGAAGGTGATCCACCTTCTGGGCAGGTCATCAGATCTGGGCTGCCCCACTTGAGCCGAGACCCTGAGCATTTCCCATTCAACAAAACAATACTATCTTCTAGTTACGGAGTACTCCCAACTTAACAGGGGTTATTTTACTGTACGAAGTAGTAAGAATTCAACGCAAAAGTCGATTACTAAGACAATGACCCGCTGGTCACGCGCACGTCAAAGTTCTTCCTCTCGACGCGTCAACCGGAGATCAACCGGCCAGTCGGGATTCTGGAAAGCCGCTATGAAGCCTATCAATACTCCGTACCTGAGTTTTCGGACTTTGTGCTCCGGACTTCCAAACGATGCTAGGGATGGAATAGTATGAGTATCGGGTACTATGATGGGCACTGCTTCAACGCCGAGCGAGCCTATACATGGGACATATCTATTTACATCATCCGCAGTCACCCCCCCAAGTATATGGTATGGCGAGGTTCCTTAAAAAAAAGCATGTCCTAAATGTTGGATAGGCGGTGACTTGCTCAGGCTCATTTGCTTTCTCCGCATGGATGCTGCTATCTATCCACTGCCAGCACAAGCAACAAAAAGGGCATGTCATGCCATCTTATCTATCCAGTAGTATGGCCTGACCCAAACTACCCCAGACGTCATCCTGTAGGCCCCAGAGTCACAGAAAGGGGCAATTTTGCCTTTCATACTAATTAGTCACGCGGAGCTTGGAGGTGAGATGTGGTAAACTGGCGAAACCTTCCTAGCCTTTGCAGCTGCACACCGTACATGCCGAGTTAAGTTTATGAGGGCCTATTTCATGTACAGGGTAATTTGATTATACGTGTCTTTTACGACTTTTACTATATCCGCCTATCCCCTCGCAGTCAAACTTCCTCCCCTGCGGACCCTACTTATTCCAGGTCCCTCTTGGCGGCTTGGCTGTCGCCGAATCCATGTTGCCCATCCCTCTGCCAAGCCTGATGTTGCACAGAATTCCTGGCGATGGACAGACAGAGTAGACTTCGGCATGGTACATAATAGTACATAAGTAAACTACGAGTACGTAGTGGATTCTTGGCGGTTAGTTGAGCTCACTTCCTGCCCCATCTAGTCGGTCACTGCAGCGCACAGTACTAGTACTCACTAGCTGATCTGTACTTCCCTCACAAGCCCAAAGAAACTCTTGCTATCACAAAAGAGGTAGGTAAACAGCCATACTGCACGTATCTTGATGACATACCACTAAAACCTCACCCTCCTCCCCTTTGATCTGCTTTGAAGAAGCACGGCTAGGCATTTATCCTAATAGAAGTTCCCTTTCCACACGGCATACGTCATACAAGCATCCGGGCATAAGGGAGGCGAGTGTAGCACATCTCACCGGGTTAGGCAAGGTATTGGGCATGAATGAGATCCATGATATGATGATTGGTGCACCATGTAGTTCGTCCTTTCATCTGCCAATAGGCAATGTCAGACTTAAGACCAACTAGATACTGTAATCACGTAGCAAAGTATCGTCTGAGTACTACAAAGTAGGCCATGCCAGTCTCTATTGGAAGGGGATGACGAGATGATCATCCCTTAAGAATCCAATGGAAGATACACTTCAATTGTTTGCTACGCCTTACCCTTCCGGAGTCTTGATGATTGTCCTCGCAAGCCGAGGGCCCAATCCAACCAACTATTCAGTCTCAGGGTGTAGATACACAATTCGCAAAATCCTATGCCTAGTATAGCCGAATCTGGGAGTTATCCTTTGCGTCCACCCAACTGCCAACAAACCCTCGATTACGATACTGTATGCGAACAGGAAGGCTCATCTTAGACCTCAACGTCACACACAAACAGACCTGTCCTTCAACAGGGATACTGAGAAAGATTAAGTATGGGTGTCATGATCGGCAAACATATGTGGCGACGTCGCCGAGGCGGCCATCAGAGGACATCGAAACTAAACGCCATAGTTCTTGCTGTAGTAACCTGGTACTATTCACACGCAAACTCATCTTTACTTGAAAAGCTTAGAGACCGCGACTTCTTTGTCGTCGTGCTTGTTGAGGATCTTGGCGGTGGCTAGGTCGAAATCCTCTTGCGTAACGTGTACTCGCCGCTCTCGCAGAGCGTACATGCCTGCTTCCGTGCACACACCCTTCAGCTCAGCTCCAGAACATCCGTTCATCTTCTCCGCAATCTTCGTTAGGTTGATGCCTCGCGTCAAGTTCATTGACCGCGAGTGGATTCGCAGAATATCGGCACGAGCCTCCACCCTGAAAGAAGGAAATTGATCAGTAAAACGTAACATAAGCTTCACCCGATAAGAGCCAAGTCACAAGGGATACTCACGACGGCGGAGGGAACTCAATCTTCCGGTCAATCCGGCCAGGACGTAACAAGGCCGGGTCCAGGATGTCAAGCCGGTTGGTGGCCATGATGATCTTGATGTTCTTGGTAGGTTCAAATCCGTCCAGTTGATTGAGGAGCTCAAGCATCGTCCGTTGTACCTCTGAATCACCCGAACCCGCCGAGTCTATGCGGCTGGATCCAATGCTATCAATCTCATCCATGAATATGATACTCGGAGCATGTTCTCGAGCCATTACGAATAGCTCGCGAACCATGCGGCTACCTTCACCGATGTATTTTTGCACCAATTCCGATCCGCTCACTCTGATGAACCGACAATCGGTGTGATGGGCTACCGCTCGGGCAAGCAGGGTTTTGCCGGTTCCTGGCGGTCCGTAGAGGAGTACTCCCTTCGGTTGTGCGATACCAAGCGACTCGAACAACTCCGGATGTTTTAAACCAAGCTCGATGACTTCCTTGATCTCCTTGATCTGCTGGTCAAGTCCACCGATCATGTCATACGTGCTGTCAGGCACTTTCTCGACCATCATTAGCGACACCAGCGGGTCAACCGACGAGGGTAGCATCTTCTCCAACTTATAGGAATCCGAGAGTAAAGCGACTCGCTTTCCTACAGTGAGCTTGCTGATATCAACGCCATCCGCAATGTCCACCACTGTAGCGTCGCAAGAGAAGTTAGTAAGGGACGCACGGAGTTGAGCAAGCAAAGACTCGAGCTAAGCAAATCTGCAGAGGGGGTTTACCATATTTGCCCTCGGGATGCACTTTGACGAGGACTTTCTTGGTGCTCATCACTTTGACTACCTCCCCGACATAGGAACCAGGCTGTTGAAGCAAGCCGAGTTCTTCCCGAAGTAACCGCACCCTCGAATTATAGTCATTGCGCTGTGCTTCCAGTCTCCGTAAGACAGCCTGACCCTGGATGATTTCGAGCTTCATGCTCTCAATCTTATTGCGATAATAGTTGTCGAGCGCCATGATGGACAGCCAGGAATGACGCTCCTTGATACGGCCACAGCGAGACGTGAAACACGAAAGACTGGACGTCGGCGATGTATTTAGTATGGAGCGATCCCAGGAGCAGATAGGGTCCTTTTTATCGAATCAGAGAAAGAGAAAGAAGATAGTCGAAGAGTGAGGAACAGGGAAGGTGATGAGAGGAGTGGTGATGGCAGTTGGGTCGAGAGAGCTCTTGCGGGATAGGTACCGCAGTTAGCTGTTAGTTTAGGTAGGTAGGTGAGGTAACCCGAAGTAACTAACTAGGTTACTAGCTGATATCAGCAGAGCGCTTCGAAGAGACACCAGCCACAAGGCCTGTGGCTAGCTCCGCAAGTCATGTGATGTAATACTATCTGGTTACCTAGTAGGGTGGGTAAGCCACTCCACCAGAACTGTTAAAAAGATCACACTGCAACCACTCCCAATACCCATGTTGACAACATTAACGCTAAAGTTAGCTCATCCGATAGTAAAGAACAGCGGCACAACAGTGTGAAGCAAGCGATAGAGAGTGTGTCGCTTAGGCAGATACTATGGGAAAACCATATCTCGTATGAAAAATGTATTGTACGTAACGGGGGGGTACACGCATTACGTAGCTGGTCAGCGCTGTGGTACGCAGTAGATACACATCCACATGTTCTCCAGTCAAATGCTAATCAGCTTCAGCCCTCAGCCTACCCAGGCCAATCTCTCGGCATCCATCTTCGAATAGTATTGCTCGACTCGTCTTTGAAATTGTGCAATCCTTCTTGGTCGCGTCTGTGACCTGCATGTCCACGGTCTCAGCTGACTGCGGGGATGCGAGTGAGACCTTATCTCATGATCTAACTAACTAGCTAGCTGCTTTTCTCATTTCGCGCCTGCTTCTCTACCCTCTCGCTTTCTGTCCGCCCCGGATTGTTTTTCTTGAGCTTACTTCAACATGTAACTTAGTTGTTTTTGGTTCATGTTGTAAAAAGAAAGATATCTCCGTTTCTGTTTCAAGTGCAGGCCACTCTCTTTTACTAGTGCTTCTCGAACTATCCTTTTCCTGGCATCCCCCAGCCTCCCTGTTTTCCCAAGATCATCACAAAGACGGTCAAAGGGGCTGGAAAAAAAAAAAAAATTGCTAAGAAATTTGAGCCCGAAACAAACTGACCAACCATGTCAAACAACGAGGAAAGGGAGGATCAGGGTCCTTCTCATCCCATCGATCCCGTCGAATCGTCAAACGTCGATAACGAGGATATGTCGTCTGCCGCTCGCCGTCAGAGGAATGCGACACAATCCAGACGGAACTATGGTACGCTTGCTTGCTTCTTGACTCCTCTTGATCAATATGACTGACTCCTTCTGTAGGTACTCTAGATTCTCCCGCAAGGATGGACCTTGATCCCCGTCTGGAAGAAAGCCAGCCAGAAAGCTCGAGTCGCATGCCTACCTCTCAGTCGACTTCCACCCCACCGCTGCAGTCGGACAGACCGAGGAAACCATCTGTAACACGGCGTATGTCTTCCAAGCGACAGGTACCTCACAAGGGGCAGGAATTTTCTACGGAGGATGATGTACAGGAAGTAGAGGAGGATATAGCTCTGCAACACGCGTCCAATCCCCAGTCATCGCCTAGGATACGTCCCTTGAGGAAACAGAGCTCGACTCTGCGACGAAGAATTAATGCCCGCATGAACAGCCCATTAATTCAACCGGAAACCGAAAATGAAAGCGAAGAAGGGATCGGCCTGCCCGATCCGGGCGCGGAAATAGAGCCTTCTGCTGAACAGTCGGAGAGTGGGAGCCCTGATAGTAACGATAACAATGAAGAAGATGAAGCAGAGACTAGTGATGCCGAAAGCTTCACGCTGAAGGATCGCCAGCAGGCCATCAACGAAACTCACCCTTTTGGAATAAGGCTCTGGAAACCTGCATTGTACAAAAAGAGCCGCTCGGTAGAAAAGACCGCCGAAGGCGATATTCATTCGTCGCCCGGTGGTCGCGTGGGCAACTTGTTGTTCTTAACTAACCTTTTGTGGACAGTTTTTTTTGGCTGGTGGTTAGCCCTGGCTGCGCTTACAGGTGCTATCGCTTGTTTCGTCTTCGCATATTCACCCAGTGCACTAGAATATGGGAGGGTCTTCTCGGGGCTTTCTTGGTACTTGATTTATCCGTTTGGCTCCTTCGTCCGTCTGGACACGGACGAAAATTACGCAGAAGAAGATGAGGGTGAAGGCCGCAGCATTAGTGAGTACGAACAGTGGCAGAATGGCGACTTAGAGCATGGCCGGCTGTTCTTCGGACCTCGACGCAACCGGTCACTGGTCGGGAGAAGACGAAACAGTATCGACTCGGCCAGCGAACAAGATAGTCTTCTAGGGCGAACGCAAAGGGGCAGCCCTCGAGAGAGTCCCCTCAGCCATCCTAAGCGGCGTCTATTCGGTCGTGGCGAATGGACGCTTGGCCGCGTCGTATTCTTCGTCTTTTTCTACTTTCTCGTAGGGCCTCTAATGCTTCTAGTCTCGCTGCTTTGTTGGCTATTGGTCTTCTGGATCCCCATGGGACGTGTGACCATTATCCTTTTTGATCACCTTCGTCGTCACCCCTTGGCTCTGTCGTACCATTCCGACACCACCTACACCAGACTCAGTCCCGGATCCTCCTCATCCGTCCTGCTATGCACTTATCGCGCAGCGGGATTGAGGTACTGGAAGTATACTGTCGGCGGGACGAATATTTTCTTGATCAACCTTCTTGGTGTCGTATTATTTGTCATTTTTGACTACTTTCTTCTCAGTGAGACACTGGGCCTCCAATCTGCCATCACGCACCCAGGTCTTATATTCACGCTTGCGCTTGTCTCCATCATTCCTTTGGCCTATTTCATTGGACAAGCCGTTGCATCGATTTCCGCTCAATCCTCCATGGGCATGGGTGCAGCTGTGAATGCCTTCTTCTCGACCGTAGTTGAAGTCTATCTTTACTGTGTTGCTTTAACCGAAGGAAAGGGGCAACTTGTTGAGGGCAGCATTATCGGTAGCATCTTTGCAGGAATCCTATTTCTTCCGGGGCTTTCCATGTGCTTTGGCGCTATCAAGCGCAAGACCCAGCGGTTCAATGTGAAGTCTGCGGGTGTCACGTCGACAATGCTGATGTTTGCAGTTATTGCTGCATTCGGGCCTACACTCTTTTACCAGATATATGGTAGCGTAAGTGACACCGTCTTCTGCGTGATTGTTCATCTAGCACTTTTGCTGACAGCCTGGAATTTAGCATGAGCTCAACTGCCGCTTGTGCGTTACCACTGTAGGAACCGAGGACAGTGATTGTCGTCGCTGTTACTTCTCTCAAACACCGGCGGTGAATGACAGTTTTTTCCGAAAGGCAGTCCAGCCATATTCGTGGTTTGCTGCAATATTCTTGTTCCTGTCCTATGTCATTGGATTATGGTTCACGCTGAGAACCCACGCTGCTCTCATCTGGGCCACGGAAGTAGAGGAGAAGAAGGCTGTAGCTCTCGCGAACGAGCAAGCTGCCTACGAAGCTAGACACGGTGATTTCCCTCACATTCCGGCTGGGAGCACTGGTGGCTCTATCACCAAGGGCTCTGTTCGGGATTCTCAATTGTACAAGCGCATACTGGGGCAGTCTCTGAAGCAGGTCGGTCTGTCTGATAATCCCAATGATCATAACGCTCAATCCGATTCTACCTCCTCTTTGCAAGGAAAGAGCACAACGCCATACCTTGTCCCCCCTCGGACGGAAGGCGACGATAGCAATCCCAGGCTGAGAAAATTCACTGGTCTGTCCAATGAAGACAATGAGGATCTTGTGCGTCAGGTGACAGAGGTTGCTGCAACGGCTGCTGCTGTTGCCGCTCGAGATGCGGCCCGAACAAGGAAGCCCGTGGCCCAGCAAGCAAGCACGCGTCAAGCGACTAAAAGCCCCGCCGATCAAGTGAAAACCTTACTTGAGGAAAGCGAGGATATCGGATTGGAGCCTGGCCATACTAGCGGCGGTCATGACGCACCTAACTGGAGTAAAACGAGAAGTTCCATAATACTTCTGGGAGCTACTATTCTTTATGCTGTCATCGCAGAAATCCTCGTGAATACGGTCGATGTGGTCTTGGAAAGTGTCGATATCGATGAAAAGTTCCTTGGAATCACGCTCTTTGCCTTGGTCCCCAACACAACAGAGTTTCTGGTATGTAGTCCTGAATAATCGCTGTCAGCATGATCGAATTAACTCATTATCTTGGCTCACAGAACGCTATTTCGTTTGCTATGAACGGCAATATCGCGCTGTCCATGGAGATCGGTTCAGCCTACGCTCTTCAGGTTTGCCTTTTGCAGATCCCTGCTTTAGTTCTATTTAGCGCTCTCTATGCCCGCGTCATCGATCCTTCTGAGCTGCTAAGCCACACATTCAAGTATGTTTGATCCTGCCCTACTTTTTGTTCCTTAAAGCCAATCTGTAACGCAAGAAACCTTGCTAACAAACCTTTTCCTTACAGCCTTATCTTCCCTCAGTGGGACATGGTATCCGTGATCCTTTGTGTCTTCTTGCTCTCCTACGTGCACGGCGAAGGAAAAAGCAACTATTTCAAGGGCTCTATCCTCGTCCTTACGTACCTCGTGGTTGTGATCGGATTCTATCTCTCTGGTTACAGCAACTTGGAGACTATGGGTGTCGATCGTTTCGATACGCTGGCCCTTGGCTCGAGTCCAGTCGAGAAGTATTACACTATCGGTAGGTCCAGGAGTGGGAGGGCTTTTTGAGTATAGCTCAATTCGTGTGTCTGCCTGTCAACTTCTAGGTGAGGGCTCGAAATCTGTCCACCCGAAGGTTGAAGCAGACAATTTCGCTGAGGGATATGCGTGCATTACTGGTCCCGCGTTTTAGACTCTGACAAGATTGCCCAAGATTGTTTAACATTTGCGTGCTGATTGGGGCTTTTCGAACATGTATATCTGCCACATTATTGAAGTTGTATAATTAGACCTCCATTACCTGTTACTCATAGTCTGTTCCCATATCCTGCGTAATATCTTGTGGTAGATGCGTGTAAGTTGTACGGCTACTTATGCACGCTAGCTAGTAACATTGTCCGAAAGTCCTGTCATAATCCCCCTGTCCTCCTTCAGTAAAAAGGAGAGAGTGAACATAATTGCCGCAACGCGAAGGAAAATTTTGAGTGGAGAAAGAGAGTTAAGACGTCCACGAGGCCACGGCTTGATCTACGAGGGCTCGGTACTCCTGCTGCTTGTAACATTGCTCTAAGAAGACCTTGTATTTGGCGTTAAGCAAGGCCTTCTCCGTCTCATCCGTAGTTGGGACGACCTTTTTTCCCGGCTTGCTCATGCGGTCCATAATAGACCACAGATCTTCTGTCTTGCCTTCTGCGTCAGCACTAGCGGCTTTGGCACCCAGCATGGCTGCACCATGGCAGACAGCAGCATGAATATAACGAGGGATAAGCACGGGCATGTCACAAGCAGATGCTATTAGCTTTACCAGAATGTCATTTTGGCACTGAGAGCCCGACATGAAAATGGAGGTGATGCGATGACCTGCTTTGTTCATTGTCTCCACAATTTGCCTGGTTTGTAGCGCGATAAATTCGAGGGTGGCATAGTAATGAACAGCGAGCCCATCCACAGACTTGTCACTCGTGATCCCAATCATAGAACCTGTCATTCCAGGATCTGCAATGGGGGAACGGTTGCCCCAAAGATCACCGTAGAAGAAAACATGTCGGCCCAGATAAGAGATACTAGGAGCCTTCTGGTCATGAGCCAGTTCCTTCAGATGCTCGTTTAGATATTCATATATATTGGCGTTGTACGACTCAGCGATCGAGAGTGCCTGATTGAACGCGGGGTGAGTCTCGATAACATGCTTGAGCAGCTCCCCGGTTGCGGATTGGCCGCCCTCGGCCATCCAATATCCCGGCTGGATAGTATCGCGGTAAGGCCCCCAGACACCAGGGACAAATATAGGATCTGGGGACATCGCAAGATGGCAGGTTGATGTTCCAGCGACAGCGGCCAAGCGAGAGAATGCCTGTGCCTTATCGTTCTTGGCGATGTCAGAGCTCAGCTGTTCCGACTCGAGATCGACCTTAGCGCCGACTGTGCCAATCCAGCCTGCATAGGCATCGATGACGCCGCTGCCGATTGCAATCCCCGGGGGCAGACCCAGCTCAGAGGCAGCCTTCTCACACAATGTGCCGACCAGTTCACCAGCGCTAAGATAATCGCCATTCTGGAGCATCAGTTAGACGTCAAACTCATTGTCAGGTAGGGTGTGGAAAAGGGGTAACACGTGTGATTGATAGGATCATCAAAGAAAAAGGCTCACCACCCCGTCGACACCGCCCATTCGCTTGAAGTTATCCTCCGACAGGTCCTCCAGACCAATTTCGTTCAGAAAGTCTTCCTGCCAACCTTTTACACTGCCGTCAACACCTACAGGAACATATCCCTGCTTGCAGACTACACTACAGAAGCTCCTCTGCTCGGCGCCAGTGGCAATGTAAGTCAGGGCGTCAGCCAGGTCGAAGAATTTGCACTGATCAAAGAGCTCCTTTGGCATATTGTTTTTCAGCCACAGGACTTTGGGAATCTCCATCTCGATGGACATCTTTCCGCCTACATAGCGGAGCAGATTGTGGTTCGTAGCATTAATTCTTTCGGTTTCGTCCACTGGGCGATGATCGAGCCAGAGGATCACATTGCGGTCCGAGTTGAAGTTGGGACCCGTCACGGATATCGGTTCGTTCGTAACGTTAGAAAAAACCGACAACGAGCATGTCGCATCGAACCCAATGCCCCTCACGGTCTCTGGATCAATGTTGTGTTGGCTGATTGCGCGCTGAACAGCTACACAGATGCATCGCCAGATATCGTTCGTAGATTGTTCCTGGATGACAGGGAGTCAATCGGAGGCCACACAAAGCCTTACGATAGTGACAGGGCAAGAAAACTTGAGCATGAACACGTACATAATATCCTTGTTGAGGTTGCCAAAGACCAATGTTCTCAGAGGCTAGGCCGACAATATCGCCTTTGCTATCGATTATACAAGCGCGGGCACTGCCAGTCCCAACATCAATTCCAATGTAGTGGTCTACGCGGACCTGTATCTCATCCCGCGTATCTATCGACGCCTGCCTAGAACCCTGCCGAGAGGGTCGTCGATAAGGCATCTGGGGTATAGAAGCCATGGAGTTGGAATAGGGAAGGCAAGAGACACTATGATCGAACCGAAAAGGTCTATTTCTGTACGATAATGGGGCACGAATCTAAGCACGGCAATTGTAAAGAGGTGGGCGAAAGAAAAGAAGGAGAGGCGGGGGGGATGATTTGTGCGAATGATGGGTATTGCAGCCAATTGATTGCTTACGACTCAGACGTGGACTTGCAGCTGACTGACTTTGTGAGGCGCCTGCGGGACGAAAGAAATGATTGATGGGTTGACAAAAATGATAGACGTGCAATTGGAGAACAGGGAGGGACAAAGGGGGTAATCAGGAGAGGTTAAATGATCGATGGGACGCACCGATTCAGGCTCCAATTTATCATCTGGTGGTGGGGAAGGAAGAACATACACAGAATTGATAGCATACTAGTTATATATTATTATTCTGGGAGCTCCCCCCACCTTCATTAAAACCGACTACCAGTTAAAAGTACTTGAGGAGTATGATTGAACTATGTACTTATGGCTGACCCACTTTCTTCTTCTTCCTGCAGGGGATGGGACAATATTTTTGTGAATAACTGTGGATATATCTACAGTAAGTCTTGGAAAATGAAAGCAGAGCAACATGTAGTAATTGGTACTAATTATGGTTTTTCAAAATATTGACAACGAATGATTTCCATCTGGATTCTACTGTGCAGTATGACATAGATTTGGTAGTGACCCATACATGATGTTTCGAACTCCCCTGGACAATACGTAGTCGCATCGAAAGGGAGACCGAAAAAAAAAATGAGAGTATAAGTTAGTCTACAGTGCGTTCAATCTGTTTATAATGAGCTTATGCGGGGAACTTGAATCAGATCCATCCAGTAGTTTAGCGGGTAACTCTCCGCGCTAGTTGAGATTCCACCGCTCGCTGCTCTCCGGAGTTTGAATAGATGCAGTAAAGTAAGCTGGAAACTTCCCGCTTATCCAGGTGTCTCTGCCCTCAGCAGAGCAAACTCAAAGCAAGGGCGCAACGAGAATTCGATCTCCGAATATATCACCTCTTGTGTCAATTATTGTCCGATACCTGTTCCAATATTACTATTTCGACATCTAGTTTTCGCCTTGTCTCTAATTGCGTCCCCATCAACTCGCCTCGGATCAAGCTACTATTCATCTGCAGCTCAGGAACCATGCGGCCTTTCTACTTCAATCTCCTTCCTGCGCTCTCCCTATTCTCCCTATCCGCGGCCACCACCACCTCCTCTCAGCCACTGTCAGCCGAGATCCTATGCTGGCCTGTAGCGTCACCCGAGCCGTCCGTCCTTGCTCACGTCTCGTACGATTCGGCCACCTTGCAACCAGAACTCACCTTCCCTTCAACGAATATTGTCGCCGCGTGCGGTGATCACGAACCGCAGGATGAGTCCAATGACTTGATTCGTCTGGGCCTGTACACCTCTACGTCTACAAACACCAAACAATGGGTAGGGACACTCGTCTCAAGGTCCTCCCTCATAGGGGGCGAGACCGACAGGCCAACGCTCCGGCTTCATGTCGGCCCGTCCAACAAAATCTACTACGTTGACTTGCTGTCGTCTACCTCATCGATTTCTTCTTCTACGCCTGTAAGCCCAAAGTTGGAGCTGTTGTCTAATCAAGCCGGTCCACGCCCACATCTCAATCAGCCTATCGTGCTTGGTCCGGATGGCAAAAATACAGAGGAGGTCGTCGAGAAAACTATATTCCAAAAGTAGGTCGTCCCACTGACCGTCGTCTTACCCCCACCTTCTGAGTCGCGCAAGTTGTATAGTCTAACACGTATCTAGATACTGGTGGGTTTTCCTCATTATCACATTCCTGGCTATGTCTGGCGGCGGGGAAAACCAGTAGATTTTTTACAAAACCGTTGCGTAGATCAACTGTTCTCCCTAAGGCATGGTATACTAGTGCTACTTGGCTAGATTTGTTGCTGGGAGCAGATTCCCAAGACTTGTCTTAATTTTTAGCAAATCAATGTGGTCGTCGTCCCAGACGCTATGCATTTCCTCCAGAACACCATAAAACTCAATTCATATGCCACATTCGGATTCCAGATTCGCCTGTCGCTCTGCAGCTCCGGCATGAAAGGAAGGGGAAAGAAAACTAAACAAAAGAAAAAGGCATGCTAAAACGTACGAACGTGTCCGGCATCAGCTAGCCGCAAATAAATGTTGTGGTGGTATCATGCATTTGCCTTTGATTATGGGGACTAGCACTGCTATTACTCGCCTCCCAGAGAGGAGGATCAAAAGAGATAGGCAATCTGAAAGACGATCCAGGTGTGCCTCCTGACATTGTACGTCTATATCATGATGAAGTGCAATGGGAATTGTGCTACAATTAATTGGGCGAAACAAAGTGTGGAATATGTTTTATGAACTATCGTTCTATACATGTACTTCACAGTTGATATAATACATATTGTTAATTCTGATCCTTAATTGTCACGATTCAATATCGATGCATGCAATGACAGATGATTGGATAGGAGTGTTAGCAAAATACTGCAAATTATGATCATAAGTATGACTTTCCTCAAAAGCCCTCAAGAACCAGGTTCAATTCCCATGCGCAACTGATATGTTGTTCTGTGGCTACTTCCGGACGGGTTAAGATCACAATATACCAGACCTCTGTCTGTAATGGCTACCAGGTCGTTTTCACCTAAACCAAAGCGTAGCTGAAAACAGACAGCCCCAAGGGAGATGGATACAGGCTCCAAATCAACCACCTCAACACCTGGTGGCCAAGAAGAATCTGGGTAAAATCCGGTTGCATTCTGTTCAATCACCGCGCCTGGCTCCAGCGCCCAGATATAAACAGTTTTCCAGTTCGCAACAGCTATACGTGTCCCCAATCTGGAAGCTGCAACTATGCAACCGAGTGAGGTATTCGAATTCTCAAAGCCACGAAGACGGGCCACGATCGTCCAATCCGGTAACCGGCGTCCGCGCTCAAGATGCAATATATGCTCGCAATTACTGGCTCGACACACAGCCTCAGACCTCAGAAGGCATGCAACAGTCCAGTCCTCTTCACGATGGGTGGCTATTCCAAAAGAAAGATATTTCCAGTGGCATCTTAGGAGACCATTCTGCACCCGGGTTTCATGTGTGCCGGAAAACGGTATTCCAATGCTGAATAACAGAGTCAAAGAATCTGAAAACTGCACAGGGCATGAGTTCTCATACAGTACAGACTGAGTTGGGAAAGGCAAAATATCGATTTTTTGGAATGATCCGTACAAGGCTTGTGCACGGTAGCGATACAGCAATTGGCTAGATCTGTCATTAAATGCAAGTCCCACCACGGGCCCTTTTCCGGGGAGAAGACGGCCCTGAGTGTTTCTAGACTGGGTGAATCTATCTCCTTCGAATCCCTGTCTCGTACCTTCCAGAAGGACGCAAGAATCGTAGGTAACATCTAGAGTTGCGTCAGTATCAGGAAGGTCTAGCGAAAGACTCATGCTGTAAGTGAAACAGAGAAACGAACCGATGACATCCGACTTTGCACTGCTGTGCGGATCAACGGAAGTCGTGTATAGCACGACTTCGTTCTCGCTATAATCGTGATTGTGCTGCCACGAAATTACAAAGCTACCGCCTTGCATAGCTGCAAGTGCCAGTGGCTTGTAATTTACATGATCTGGGAAAGTACACACCCGGACGGGCTCGCCTGGCGAGTCGAGGGAATGGTATGAGAGGTAGTGCATTCCGTTGATGTTGGACTGCATTGCTTGCTTGATGAATGGATGATTTGCATTTGTATCAGTTGCATCCATGGCAGGTACAAAGCGCTGAAGGACATAGAGTCCGCCACTTCCATCAAACGCAGTTTTGAGGACTTCGCCTTTTCCAGGGTGATTGCATGGGAGATTAACCTCGCTTAAGGGTCGGAGATGACCATGGTCAATGTGAAAAAGATAGACCTTCTCCCAGCCGCGCGCGACAAGAGCAAGAGTTTGGTGATCGAAACTTGCAAAGGTGGATGCTTTGACATCAAGAACATCGTTCCCAAATTCATAAGTCACACGATTTGCATGATATTGCGCACCATATAACTGCTGGAAGGCATTCTTTGTCAACAAGCGAAAGAGTCCTTTTGAGCTGAGGGAGCTTAGATCTCGATTGACAAGCCCGGGTGTTCGCCGTAGGTGATGCACAAGAACCTCCCGGCAAGTGGAGGCGATCTCATAAACAGTGCGGCAGGAGAAAGCTGCCTCTAAGAAAGCAGGTGTGCTGCATTTTTGAAGAACCAGCTGAATAAGTTCTGGCGGAAGGTTCAGGATCATGGCACTTGAATTCACACTGTTGTTTAAGGCTGATTGATAAATGAGGAGTCGGAAAGGTTGCCAAGTATTTCACTCAAGGGGATTGAAACGAGTTCGTACAACCTAGTACGTAGTAATAACTCATATCATAGTCCTTAAATAGAACCAAAAAGACTTGTGGATAGTCCAGGATGAGCTTTGCTCGGTGTTTGCTTTGGGGTTGCTCGCTTCTCTTAAGTGAACTGGATCTAAGGCAGCCGCTGCCGCCGCTATCGTTACCTGCTGTTGCCTGCCCATCGAGAGTCTCATAACCTTGCATTCAACCTTCTGGCTTCTACGATTATTTATCTTCTTGTAGTTTAACCAAGACGGTGGAATCTGATGTGGCTTTGAGATGGCAGGGCACTTACTAAACGTAAGGATAAAAGCGTCTAGATACTTGATGTACTAGTAGAGAGCACACCCACCGTGCGTTCCGGCTCCACCCGTTTTGGCCAACCAATATATTATACGCAGCCTCTCAGGGAAAATACTCAAAGGGCTTAACTAGAAGAAGGAAATTTGAAAGATTGTGACCAGTGATAGGGAATCTTCAGTGTCTTCGCTGTGCTGACATGTGCCTGTTCATTCGAAGGGGACGATTGTGACGGGGGAAATGACGGATGTACAGAGGGCCAAAACTAAATTGCTAAACCCCGTACGCAGACGATATATAGAACAACAAATATATCCAAGCCGCCCACTATCATGAACATCTCCAGTATCTAAGCTTCTAATCATAATGAAAGACCCCTCAGCAACCTCCTATATCTTGCTCTTTCCCCATCTGGGCAACTGTCCATTCTAAGACGCTCTCATAACACAGAACAAACTGGCTCAAATTTTGCACCATGCTTGGCCTCTGCGTTCGAAAGTCGTCTACCGTTTTTTCGATGAGATCCACATTGTCGGTATGGGTCCATTGGTTCGGATTCCCACCCGAGGCATGCGCTGCACTGCGTTGTCGTTTCAATATGTCCAGCACGCTATCCACTGTGCAGAATGTCCCAGTACGGCCACATCCAGCGCTGCAGTGCACCAATACCGGCCTTGAGTTCGCGTGTCCATCGCGAGAACCAGGATGTGGCCCAGTTGTTGCTGCTATGACTTTATCACACTGCTCGATAAGTTTAAGGAGATGTGTTGGTTGAGATGTGGTTCCGAAATCAGGCCAATGGGGATATTGTAGCTGCGTAACCTCGCGCAAGGGTTGAAATGGAAATGATGAGTGCGACAAGCCAAAATGCCTGACGATGATATAGGGACTACCCGAATCTTCCGGCTTGTCGAGCTCCATATCAGTTGGCTGCGGATCTTGAGCATCCAAATAGATGAATTTCTGAGAAAAGTTGTTGACCTGACAAGGCCCATAATTGCCAGATTCCCAGTAAGGATGGCATTTAACATGTCCCCGTTCAACTTCCGCAGTCAAAGAAACCACCAGTCGAACATCTTGTTCCCAAACAACGCGCCAGAAGTCCTGTGAGACGAATGAGTAATCGACACGTGAAAATGTGCGCTTATGAGTGGTAGTAAAGCTCATGAGAAAGGGACCCAAACTTACATTGAACGTATCAGGTACGGGTGCTTGGGTAGCTATGTAATGTTTACCACTATAAGCTGCTTTCATGTGATTCGCGTTCACATAGTCGCAGCCTCCGGGTGACACATTCTGCAACCTCACTCTGGAATGATCGAATGGGTAAATGTCGTTATATCTATTCTTTGTACCTTTCTCAATTCCCGCCACGCGAAAGGTTTCCGAAGAGCCACCTATCGTAGAGGCATCGGCAGACTTCTCGTAAGACAATGCCTTCTTCATACGTTCCAGCTCCTTTTTCTCCAGACTCAGAAACTTTTCTGAGACTTTGCGGCCTTTGTCTGTGGACTCTGACACTTCGCGCAGCCAAGGAGGGAGTAAACGTTTTTTGGATTCCGAAAAACTGTGAGGTACTTGAAGAGGGATCTGACCGACACCGCCGATGAGATCCATATGTTGCCGAATGTTCCCAAAGAAAGGGATCGCGGCATGGGAGGACTCAGGAAGGGCACAGCCACCTGCGACAGGAGCGACACTTGGAAGATCAATATGCATTCGGGACGGTCTTCCTGCGGGTGTGTCGGATACCGGAACTTGCTGTCCTTGAACAAAAGTGGGAAAGCGTGATGAAAAGGCTCTGAAGCCTCCAAGCAGTATTAGACCCTCACCACTCCACCCTTCTGCAGTGAACTTTTTGAGAACATTCATCAGCGGACTGGCGTCTTTCATGTCTGATGTGGCAGCATCATAGACTATTATATAACGGCATCTCCTCCACCCCGCAAAGATCTGCTTTTCAGATTCGTTCGTGAACGTATTTGTCAATTTTTGCGTGTCGAAGGAGGGTCGCTTGAGAAGGGTTGTCGGAATACAAAGGTTTAGCGATCCTTTGATGGACCCTTTCGCGAAATGCGCATAAGGCCTCACATCCAACAGCATGACATCCCGACGAGAGGATTCGAGAAGCTCTGCGCAGCGCTCAACCGAAACGCCACATCCGTGAGCAGACGTCTGCTTCAGAGGAGATGCATCCTGTCGGGAAGGCATCGGACTCCGTCTCTGTAAACTAGGATTCCAGGAGAGCCGAAATACCGGAGATTCTCTGTGTTCGTCATCGGCCACTGTCCCTGTCTTCGGCAGGCCCACATAATCGTCGAATGCTTTATTTTTGGATAAGAGCTGTGCTTTGGGACTAGAAACCGGGGGCTGGGTGTATGATATCGCTTCCCGGCTTCTTCTTGGATTACCGGGGCTTTCCACGCTAATAGAGAAGTAATTGGGACCCGAGCGGTCTGATACTGAGTTGTGAGGGTTGATACCATGTCCCAACGGGGACATTTGAGATTCACGCAATGCAAAAAGAGCCGATGGTGTGGAGGACCCCTCGAGCTGCAGGTTTTGACACTCCGGAGGCCAAGGAGACGTAGGTGATCTTGTACCTGTCATGGCCGACATGGCTTTCAAATCCTCGAAAAGACTATCAGTGTCTTCCTTCTGCTTGCCAGCTTATTAAATTGACACGTCAACATTTAAACATTCATTGCCATAGCGCGATGGATATGATCTCTGGAGTTGAAGACCCAGCTCAGCAACCGTGAGCAATATTATTTTCTCCGACAACTGGTGGAAAAAGCACACTGCTTTCCCATGAAATATGCACGCTGGTCCGTCTCAGTCTGTCAACAGAAATCCAGTAGCTACTCATCGAAAGCGTAGATACTAGGCCTGAATGAGAGCGTAGGCTTGTGAAGTGACCCGTCGCCAACCTGTCTTCGAGGGGTCGGGCTGAGAAGACGGTCTAAACGGGTAAATGCGGAGGGGCAAATACAGAAATAGCTGGAGGCGATGGTAGTCACACTGCGTAATCGGCCTGGCGAACAGCAAATTCTCGGGTGGTTCCGATGAGATAGCAGTGTCCTACTAAAGGAATGTAATAATTTCAGCGAAGAAAGCACTCAGTGATGAAGATCCTAAGTGACCGATATACCGAAAGGCATGAGGAGTCGTGTTCTCTTGACCAAAGCTGCAGTCGCAGGAATTCCACGTCTCACTGAAGGGGCCCAAAGCTCGTACTTCCAGCAGAGCAGAATTCTAAGCCAATGGAAGACTTGAGAAGAGGAAAGTGGGGGACAGAGGGATATGGCTGATATCACTGATCCACAGCCATCATTTAAGCACGTAGGGGGATTGGGGGCCAGCAACCGAGAAAGGCTGCGTGGAAGAGCGAATGGGCTGGTGAGAAAACCGGAGGGAACGACGTCGTTCTCTGGATATGACGTTATGGGTTGGTGGCAGAGGCTCGGGAAGCGGCAAAGTGTGCAGAGCCACTCGTTACCCACGCAGCAGCGGCCGGTCTGGATCACTCAGAGCCACCAGGAACCGGGAAAGGTGTGGCGAGTCCATCGTAACCCCAGCACTCTTTCCCCTCCCAAAAGACATGCGAAAGGTGCAACAGGAAGGCAGGACTCTGTTATGCGTACAATGATCCAATTTAGACAGACAGCGCACATAGAATCCTTGTGTAGAGATTATGGAGAGGATCCAGATCGGGAATGAGTGCTTCAATCTGTTAGAGTGCCTACCTTCTTGTTCAGTTCAATTACCCCCTTCCTCTAAGTATTTCCTTGACGGTGGAAAGGACTAGGTTTTCTCCCCCACATCCGCGTAAACTTCCACGACATAGTCGTGTCAAATTCGTAGGCATATCGCGATTACACTCTAACAGGAGGCAACAAAGCCTTGACAAAGTAGCCGGCTGACTTGGCTCTAGTTGCTACTGTCCAGAATAGCCGAAATACATAGTGGGGGCCATATAAGGTTACTGCTAGCTGCCTAAGGCTGCCTAAGCTGATTCCACGCGTGATCTCTGTAGGAGTGTGTATGCGCAACTATGGTGCCCTTAATGCTGTGCACGATATTGACCCAAGATCAAGGCAGATAAGCCAGTGGCTCAGCCTGGGCCCCTCTCTCATACTTATCCCGAGGAGTATTTATGATATATACATGATTCACCACGTTGGAATTGCTTCTTGTCAACCATGAATATTGGCTGGTTGGATACGCTTCGTTTGGTACGTGACAAGTGAGACATTAGTAGAAAACTAAGTAGGTCCTTGTGGTGTACAACTAAGACTAAGATACTTACTAACATACAGCATTCGTATCAGCTGCTGCAACGAGGTGAAACAGCAGATAGCACCAAGAAGGCAGCATGGCATAGAATCTCCATAGTTTGACTCTTAGAAGAAATGCTTATCGACTCTATAGAAGATCTATAATATTAGTGACGTTCAACCACTTAGGTCGCAAATGCGCGATGCTGTTATCATCACATACCACTATGCGACCATAGCCAAGACTGAGTTACATCAGGCATTAGAGGGTTGAAAGGGAAAAGACGTCGCATTTATGTGGCTACCACCAAATAGTGAACCATGTCGGGGTTATTATTGAAGCAAGCGTGGCGCATCTCAGAGTTTCCCATCGGGTTCGCCTTTGAAGCGTTGTACTCTCTTTTGCTCCCAATCATCAAGATCTTTGGCCATGAGCCGCTGTAGCAGTGGTACTGGATTAGCTGCTATCCCACATCCCAGCCGTATTCCGCAAATCCTCGCTTGACCGATTAGGGTGTATACTGACATAGTACTCCTCCCTTTCATCACCAATGATTCGTCGCCGTGGATTTCGCTTAATACCCTCGTCGCCATCGGGCCCTTTGAGGCCTAGGTTGATTGCTTCCTCTTGACTTAATTGTTTAACTTTGCGATCGTACCGCTCGTACCTCAGAGCGGCAGCGGGTGTTAAAGCAAAAGACCCGGCAACTATTATCATAATAAAAGGAAGGCCGAAGAGTAGAAATGGGCGCTTGGTTAGATGAGCCCGGTAAGCTGCACCAATTCGTTCGCCGAGAGTAGACGATGCTGTTGTTGCGCGTCGAAACGTCTTGGCCTGAAATACCGGCATTGTGTAGCGGCACGTCAAGCCGAGCCCCTGGGATGAAAATTAACTATGCTATATTAATGAGCTGGGCCAAACTTGCGCCGATAGTTGAGATCGACTACCCGGAGTGGGGAGGTAATTAGCAGATTGAAGTGAGGGAAAGCCGGTCCGATCACTGGAACAATGCAGAGATGAATCTCTGGTAAGCCCGACAAAGCTCGGCAAAAAAGTAAGTCCGACATACCTACGGAATCTGGGACTGCACGCCAAAACAGTTTATCAACTGACTTGTCGGATCGCAAACCGAGCGAAGACGGAATCAGGGTCGATCTAAAAAAGGTCTTATACTCATTTCCTTTTACTTTCTGACGGTGAGCCGCAATGTTTTCAAACTTGCTTTGAAGAAATTGATGCTTATAGTGTTAATTTGGATAGCATCTACAGTGGACGTTCGGAGACTGCTGGATAAACACAAACGGCATCAGCCCCTAAATCCTCTAATGACCTCCACGAACACCGGCTCCCTCTTTGGCGGGGGTGGCTTAGGAGCTGCTACGCAATCATCGAGTCTCTTTGGGAACCCATCTGGGACGCCGGGCCTTGCAGGTGGAACAAGTTTCGCAAAGCAGTCGCAAGCGCAGCAGCAGCCTACTTCGAGCTCGGTCTTTGGACAAGATCAAACACAGACGAATGCACCGCAATCATCCAGTCAGGCGACTCAACCTGCCTTTTTTAACAGTTTACTAGAACGCGGTAAAAAGAGACCAATTTCTGCAATTGCACAAAACGGCAACTTCGAGGAGCTACCGAGTCTTCAATTAGGTCTGGACGACATTCGCAGAAAGGCCAGGGAGCTTGGTGCTGGTGGATCAAAGGAATTCCAACCTCATGTACCACACAGCAAAGCGTAAGTTCAACCTCCTTACGCCCGATGCTTCTGCTTCCGATCTTGGTCAGCTGATATTCTAATATATAATCCAGCCATTACTTGCTTGCGGCTTCAGGTGTATCTCCTGGCCACGCCTTACGGGATCTGAAGGCTTTGGACCCTCAGGCATCTGTAGCGACACCGCTGAGAGAACAAGATTCCTTTGACCCAGACAATCAAAAATTCTTGAAAAACATACAGCAGCGTGGCCGTCAGGTGATGATCAATGAGAGCCTTGCTCGGACCCAGAGAGACTTTGACTCGTTCTTGGAAGAGAAGGTTGACATGGATTGGGAGGAACAACGCCGCAAGATATTTCAGCACTTCGGGCTGGCGCAAAAGGACGATGGCGCTGGCGATGTGAGAGGTGGCTTCGGACGCTCGGTGCGGCGATCCAAACAGCTCGGCCCTGCATCCACAAGTGGCCCTACATCTACAGGTCGGCGAAGTGTATTCGGACGCTCCGCTCTAGAGAAATCCGTCATCGGGATCCCAGGAACAGGAACAGCAAGCATCCGGCTCTTCGAAGATTCTATAGAACGCAATGAGGGCGCGAGTGGTCACTCTGATCTTCGCTTCTTGCGAGAAAAAATGGGCTATTATGCAGACAAGGTTCGGCTGCTAAACTCTGCCAGGCTACAGACTAGAGCATTTCCGGTCCTTCATGAGTTTTCTGATGTTGAAGGGCATGCTGGCGGCGATGTAAGTTTCCTAAACAAAGCCCCGTGCGCGGTTGACTGACTTTTCCAGGTACCTCGACAGCTGTACGATGCTTATAGAGCTTTGATAAGCATTGTTGGAGAGTCTCCAGACGCTATTAACATGACTGATCCCTCAGCTCTCGTGGAACGTCATTTCGCCCAAGATTACTTGGATGACAGCCCAAATTCGCGCAGAGCAGTAAGTCTGCGGAAACGGATTGTTGAAGGCTCCAGGTCTTTCCTGGAGAAGCTCTTCTACGATGATGTCGAGAATGTGATTACCAAAAACCCTCGGGAGGCGCAACTCGGTGGCATACCAACTGTGACCAATAAAATCCGTGCCTATATTCGGCTCAGAGCAGCACGGAAAGACCTTGCTCCAGATGGTACGGAGTTGCAGATGGTTGGCCAGGATTATTGCTGGATTCTTATTTTCTACCTCCTCCGCTGTGGTTTCGTTACCGAAGCTGCAGAATATGTGAGCCAGGATCCCGGCTTTCGGTCATTGGATCACAAATTTGTCACATACATGACTACATATGCGCAAAACCGACGGTTGCCTAGGGACCTGCAACAAAAGATCAACGGCGAATATCAACAACGGTCTCGCAACGCGCCTGATAACACGGTTGATCCTTACCGTATGGCTTGCTACAAAATTATTGGGCGTTGTGAACTTGGCCGCAGACGCTTAGACGGTATAAATCAAAGTGTTGAAGACTGGATGTGGTTACAGTTTAGTATGGCTAGGGAAGATGATAGAGCGGAGGAAATTGCTGGCGATGTTTTCGGGCTCGAAGACATTCAAGCTGACATCACAGAAATCGGTCAGAGAGTATTCGGGAAAGGCCAAGAGGGACCTGGAGGCTATGGAACCTTTTTCTTCCTGCAAATATTGGGAGGAATGTTCGAACAGGCTGTTTCATACCTCGGTTCTTATGCTCCGATCACAGCTGTGCACTTTGCCATTGCCTTGGCTTATTATGGTATCTTGCGCGTCTCTGATTTTTACACGTCAGGTGAAGAGATATGTGAGTTGGAAACCCGATATACCGTGATGAATCCTATAGGAAAACCTAACAGCCGCAGTGTCCTTTACTGTAAAGCAATACCCACAGATCAATTTCGGCTATCTAATCACACAATACACCAGAGAATTTCGGACGGGATATGTGGAAGCCGCAATTGATTACTTTACGTTGTTATGCCTTAACGCCGACCTCCCCGGAGCTCTGGGTAAATCTCAAGCTTCTGTGTGCCATGAAGCATTGCGGGAATTTATTCTTGAGACTAGGGACTTTGCTAAGTTGCTGGGCGACATCAGATCAGACGGAAGCAGAATCAAGGGGCTGATTGAACAACGTATTAGCCTGATCAAGCTAGTCGATCAAGATGAGTTCCTCAAGACGATCACTCTGCAAGCAGCAGCTATCGCCGATGACAAGGGTCTTATTACGGATGCGGTCCTATTATATCACCTCGCTGAGGATTACGACCGCGTCATTGATATCATCAATCGAGCGCTGTCTGACGCCGTTGCTGTAGAACTGGGCGGACCCGCCCTGAAATTGCAGCCTTTGAGGCCTCGGACCGATGATCATGAGCTGGAAGCCGGTGGCAGTCTCAGCTTAACAACCGTGGATAATCCAGTTGTTCTGGCAAGGAATATGATTGGGTTGTATAATGCAAACGCGATGTATTACCAACGAATCCGTCAAGTCAATCGCGATGCGTGCGGATTGCTACTTAGGATGATGGAGGCCAAGTTGGAAGTTGAGGCAGCAAAATGGACGCCGGCTCTGGATGTAGGTTGATCTTATACTTGTGTTAACTGGCAGCGACCAAACTAACGGACTTCCTCTAGGCTATCAATGATCTGAGCATTCTGCCGTTGCGAGCCCGAGGCGCCGTTCCCTACATTAGGAGCGCTGCCCAAGCCTTTTCGTCCTTCCCGCCGATTATTTCCCATAATGTCGGCCATGTGATCATGTGGTGTATCACATGTATCGGTCATGAAAGGGAACGATTAAATTCTGGTACATATGAGAACGAAATAAGACAGGGACTGGCGGATGAGTTGCTCGTCATGGCCAAGGATCTGATGATATTCTCTGGGATGGTCAAATACAAGCTGCCGCCGAAAGTGTATGAGACGCTGGCGCGAGCTGGAGCAGAGATCGGAGCTTATTGACAAAGCAGCCCGATAAGAGATCGCAACGGGCTTTAGCACGTTCTTGACTGCTATATTGCTTTGTACGCGACTAGATTCCACCTGCAATGTCGTAACCGAGGTAGCTGCTAAAATAACACCACATACTTATTACCCTGTAACATTTAAATGTGTACCCAAATAGTTTTTAAGTATCCACAAGCTCGTAGAGATTAAAGAGTACGAAGCCTGAATAGTTATCTAGAAGGCGCTTGGTTTCCGGCAAGCGCGGGTGCTTTCCGCAAGATAGGGCGCCAAGAACATCGGCTGAATGACGGAGGGAATTGAATGGCTGCTTGGTCCCAGCACAAGGTCTAATCTGACCCCGAACTCTTTCGGCTGAGGAAGAACGCCTATAAGTGAATGGTTTGCATTAATAGACAGCAGGCATCACGTTTTTCATGACAGCAGTACAACAGGCACATCGTTCTTGAGCCATGAATTGAGCAGGCTAGCTGCGGGGCCCTTTCGACCCGATATTGGACCACACTGTACGTGTCTTAAGCTGCCCTTGGTCAAGCCTCAGAATCTCCAATGTTCGACATGGAACATGACCACTCAGACGCGTCTTATACGAGTACGAAATCATTATCACCTGATTCTGGGTCAGGGTCATCGCACGCTGATGCTTCGAACCGTGCAAAAGGTGGATTAGAAGAAGCTACATTGAACGGACGCATGGTGACTTTTTACGAGAATGACAACAACCGCAACCACAATGATAATACAACGCCCACCGAACCCATACTCCGCGATGCGGTTCTCGAAACCGACCACTTCTCTGGGACTGCGGCGGGGTCTGCAAGACCAGAGGAATCGGATGTACAAGGACCCATACAGCTAGGAAGCGACCACAACTCCGCGAGCGACCATATCCCTAGAGAGCCAGATGCCGATGATCCCGGCCGTGACTCCCGGTCAAGGGACTCAAGCTCGGCCACGAACCACAATCTCATCAACAATCCCCCAAATCTTGCACGGATACGCCAAGTAATGTTCGAGTGCAAGGATCCCATAGAGATCAGCCTGGAGGAATTTGAGACTTATTGGCCGTTCATCGACAATGTATGGGTCAAACAGAGGTCTAATTCCAGCAAAGAAGGGCATTGCACTACGGACTATTATATGTGTCGACTGCGACGCCCCACTCATCGTACGTCAGAAACTCGGCCTCTTCCTGAAGGCAAACGCCCTCGAAAGAAGAGGGTGCGGGAGGGTGGTATCTGCAACTTCCAAATCAAAGTTGTCAAATTTGAAGGAGCATATTCGACGGTGACAATTGCGAGGACTCCAGGGAGCAGTCAGGTACATTCGCATGATCTCGATTATATTGACCGAGTGAAGCGAAATTCTGGACTAATGGAGTTTGCGCGGAGGGAAGCAATCAAGGGCTATTTGCCTTCCTCGATCTTCACGAAGTTCCAGGAAGAACCTGAAAAGCTAATTGAAGCTGGGGGGAAATTTTGTACAGTGACGGACGTGCGCAACGTCTCGGCGAAGTGGAGGATACAGAACCCCGACGTTAAACTTGTGGCGCATGAAGGCTATGAATATCACAAGGGTCATGGCATTGTGAGGATGCGAGCGGCTGATGGTATCAGCAATACCCCGGGCGACAAGTTACTATCGAATGCAGCCATACACTCATCCTTACCCCCGGATACGCTCTCCTTCCCTCAGTTTCCTTTAGAATTTCTTGAGCCTTATCTTCCAAAGCACAATGATCGACGCCAGTTCCCTCATGTCACCCTATCCTATGCATCGTCGATGGACTCTAAGATATCACTCCTTCCAGGCATGCAGACTGTTCTATCTGGACCAGAGGCCAAACTGATGACCCACTATCTCAGGTCACGCCATGACGCGATCCTCATTGGAGTTGGAACAGTGCTTGCAGACAACCCCGGGCTAAACTGTAGGCTGGAAGGTGCAGGCGGGTTCGGTGGCCTTGGAAGGATGTGGCAACCGCGGCCAGTGGTAGTCGATCCCACAGGACGATGGCCCGTACATCCAGACTGCCGAATGCTAAGGACTGCAGTAGAAGGGAAAGGCAAGGCGCCGTGGGTAGTGGTATCTCCGGGGGCCAGGATTGACCCGCAGAAGTTGATGATGCTGAAAGGCTACGGGGGTGATTACCTCCGTATCATGGAGTACAATCAAAACTGGCGGCTGCGCTGGGAAGCCATACTACGTGCGCTGGCATCTGAGGGGATCAAAAGCGTCATGATCGAAGGCGGCGGGACCGTTTTGAGTGAGCTTTTGAACCCCGAATACACCGAATTCATTGATTCTATCATTGTTACTGTCGCCCCAACCTATCTTGGTTCTGGTGGAGTAAGTGTGAGCCCAGATTCCAAGCGGGATCAAGAAGGCAAGCCAAACGCTGCTCTGAACCCTAGGGATGTGAAATGGACGCCCCTGGGTCAGAACGTTATAATGTGTGGGAGAATACGGGTTGCGCCCCCTGCAGAGTCCCCTGCTACCAATGTCGAGTCGTAAAACATACCATTGTTGTTGAGAACAGAAGGTATGCCCAAAACCCAAGGTGGCTGTCAGCGGAGTCACGATGAATGTTCTACAGTAACAGTCGCGAGGATTGCCTTCTGCAACACATGGCAGCTTGGCGAGAGATAGCAGTCCCTACTAGTAGTAGTCAAGAATGTCCGAGCAATGGAAGGGGTTGAGCTCCCGGAGAGAACCAACTTCATGCAGGCGTTTCTAGGCCGGTACTACAGTCTATTACATACTTCAGGGCACAAAGATAGACGAAAACTAAAATAATATAATAAAATATAAAGGAATAAAAATGGGAACAAAGAACCTCCATGGGGGTGAATAACCAGACAATCTTCTAGCCAAACATATAACTACTTCTGGGCGTCTTCTGGATTGGTGTTGAAACAGCGGCGTTCTCTGTTTCACGGCCGCCATTGTTCCTTAGTGTTGCTCTAAAAATCAGATAGAAAACAACAACAAAACAACAACACCGGACCTCGTATCGCATGGGCGACATTCCCCACCCTTTCTTCCTTGCTCCTTTTGCTTTTCAATCGTCCAACGCCTCTTCGGTGGTTTGCTCTCCCCCCACCCCCTCCTCCTTTTCCATTCGTTCTTAGCAGCTTAATACCCGGTTCGCTGGTGTAACTCCTACCTCTTTCCAACCCTTCCATCCCTGATACGATCCCGTGTATTCCTGTGGCCCACTGCAACCGCCTATCTGCCAAGACCTAGCTGTTAGTTCGATTGTGACTATGCCACCCAAGAAAAGCGCACCCAAGCCGGCTGCGGCATCAGCTGCGACGGCAAAGGGTAAACGGGCCACATCTACTACAACTACTACGACGAAGGCAGCTACGAAAGCAACTACAAAGGCAACCACCAGAACAACAACGAAAGCGAATAAGACAACCGCCACGACCACTACTGCTCGCAAAGTTCCAATTGACAAGCGAGAGACCCCTTCGAAGCCCAAGAAGACCACCAAGAGACAACCCGTGAAATCCACCACAGCTACCAAAGGTGGAACAGTCGACAACCTTGCAAGCAAGAAGCATGAAGCTGAGCCTGCGAGACGTGAGAAGCGGAAAGCAGAAGTTATCGATGAAGCTCCTGCTCGCGATTTGAAGAAAGCTCGTGTTGCTAAACCCCGGGTTACTAAACTGAAGCCGAAGGTGGTCATCAACCATGCGCCAACCACTCGATTAAATGTCTATGTGTGCGGTGAAGGCAGCTCAGGCGAGTTGGGGCTAGGATCTGCTAAGAATGCAGTTGATGTGAAGCGGCCTCGGTTGAATGCCAACTTGCCAGCGGACCGTGTCGGTGCTGTCCAGGTCGCTGTTGGTGGCATGCATTGCGTTGCGCTTACGTATGACAACAGGATCCTTACATGGGGCGTCAACGATCAAGGAGCCCTTGGCAGAGATACTGCTTGGGATGGTGGGTACAAAGATATCGACGAAGCCAACAATGGGTCAGACTCGGAATCCGATGATGACATTGCTCTAAACCCCTACGAATCAACTCCCACCGCTATTCCGTCAGAGGCTTTCCCGAAAGACACCGTCTTCGTTCAAGTCGCTGCTGGCGACAGCTCAAGCTTTGCCCTTACAGATGATGGTCAAGTTTATGGTTGGGGAACATTCAGAGTAAGTCAAGCTTTGCACGCCCTTGTATACAGAGCTGCTTGAGCTAAGAGGCGATTTAGAGCAATGATGGTATCTTAGGTTTTGATGCCGCCAATAAAGTCCAACATACGCCTAGTCTGATACCGTCTTTGAAGAAAATCAAACACCTGGCATGTGGCGATAATCACGTCTTAGCACTGAATGATAAAGGTGCTGTGTTATCATGGGGTTCGGGTCAGCAAAACCAACTGGGCCGTCGTATCATTGAGCGAAACAGGCTGAACGGTCTGCAGCCGCGCGAGTTTGGCCTGCCGAAGAATATTGTGCATATTGGCTGTGGTGCTTTCCATTCATTCGCTGTTCATCAGTCTGGAAAGGTTTACGCATGGGGTCTGAACAGTTTCGGCGAAACGGGTATCAGGGCTGGTGCCGGTGATGACGAAGCTGCGATTGTGCACCCCACCGTCGTGGATTCGCTATCTGGAAAAGCAGTCACACAAATCTGCGGCGGCGCCCATCATTCGCTTGCTATCGCTAATGATGGCGAGTGCCTTGTATGGGGACGATTGGATGGCTACCAGACAGGTCTGAAAATCGATAGTCTAGCCGAGGATGCGGTCATCAAGGACGAGCGTGGGCGGCCTCGTATCTTGATAGATCCCAAAGCTGTTCCTGGAGTCAAGGCCATTGCTGTTGCAGCCGGTTCAGACCATTCACTCGTCATTGATGTAGAGGGTCGTCCTTGGTCGTGGGGCTTTTCCGCCACCTATCAAACGGGCCAAGGTACACCTGATGACATCGAAGTAGCGACTGTCATCGAGAATACTGCCGTTCGTGGTAAGAAGTTAAACTGGGCAGGTGGTGGTGGTCAATTCTCTGTGTTCACAGAGCCTGCAGCATTAGCATAATTTATAAGCTAATGCCAGGGAAGAAAAGGGAGGCACACCGGCACTTCAAATTCGTCTCCAATGGGTCCATTGCAAGGGCGTGTTTCAATTGTCTTAGCAGTATTGTTGATTACGCTTAGACCAGTCAATAAATACATTGCAGACACGGAAGAAGAGGAAAATAGAATAAAAAGGAAAATAGAAAAAGAGAGAGAAAGGGCACATTATGCTGGTATCTGCCGCATCTCGGCATTTCCGATAATACATGTACTTTATGTTTTATAAGTCATTCGTAAACTAGAGAAAAGGAGCAAGGACAAGTAAAAAAAGACCGAGCTGGTTCGTAGACCGTTCTTGTGGAATTTACGCTATGTATAAACAATTCGCCCACTGTATGAATCATGTATTAGTGCATTGAGTAGTTGTAATCCTCAAAATATCGATGTCATTTAAAGGACCCAGGTTACCTATAGGCCTACTGAGTCAAGCCCTTATATCTGATCCTGCCAGATTATTGTTACCAATAAAACCATCCTCGTGCTCCCGAAGAAGTGCTTCCAGCTCATCATCATCATCATCATCATTATTTTCATGAGCACCTTCTTCTATGATTTCCCTTGGAACACTTTCATCATCAGACACAAACAAATCCTCCTGTTGTAGAATGCCTCCTAGCAGAAGTGAAGATGGCTCTCCAAGGCCCTGTGTTGGGGGCGCCTGTGCCACGTTATCTCCTCGGCCTATGATAGCGTTGGCTTTTTCAAGATGCCCAATAGGCATACTATTGTCACGGGTATGTGGGCTCGAAGATTTCGCTTGTTGCGCATCTTCAGAGTCAGCTGCGGAAAGTCTCGGCTTTTCCTCGTCTATCCATTCTCTTCGCATCGTCTGCAAGCGTTTCGAGTGACCCAGTTTCTCTATCATAGCCAATCCATCGGCGAACTTCGCACGAGGGAACAAATCATCGAGCCATAGTTGATAAAAATTTAAGAGTCGAGCGGCATCCGAAAACTTTGAAAAACAGTTAGCCACGCAGTGGTCCCTCGGCGACTATACAAATCGGTTCTAGCAGACCTCATGCCCTTTGCCTTTGAATTTCAGTTTCGACTTCGCTGTAGAACGCAGTTTTGGTATTCCGGCGTGTGACAGTAACCTAGGAAGCAATAAGCCTGTATTCAGAGCGCTACGCCGGATGTCAGTCTCACCGGCTCTCATCCAACTTGACTGTAAATCGTCGCTGCTTAGTGATTGTGACCTTTTCATCCAGACCTAATACTGGTGCAGCAATAGGTTCATCCCTCTTGGGATCCACAGCTATATCTTGCAATGTGCCCTCTAAGCCGGCATCATAATCGAACAATGTATCATCCTGATCCATTGATGGGTTTGAGTAGCCCACATCTTTTTCCATTTTCCGATGAACCTCCTGATGTCTTAAAGATGGTGAAAATTACAGCCTTCTCAGATGATTTTATTCTTGTTGACCGAGCAAGCAGTACGCATACTTCGATAGGAACTCGCAAATATGACCATCGCGAACAGCTGTGAACGGATAAAGTTACGCGTCACTCGAGACGCGTGCCAGGCTCTCAGCTAATTTGCCAGGAAAGGTAAGACCAGTAGCATCATAGTATCAGAGTATGGTAGGCGGTCGGATTAGCGTGACAACGGGTCATAACAGCCATTTCGGCATAACTGTATATGTGCATTATTTTTGCTTTGTAATTATGAACAGTTTGCTAGTCTACAACCGGTATAGCATTGTGCTTGGCACAACTCCGTCCGACTTCCATCTCCATTGAAGTGGAAGCCAATCCAGAAACGTCCATTATAATTCATCCTCCACCGTCCCAGCCCGGTCACAATGGCGACTGATCACAAATCAATTCTTGTCCCCCCGAAGCGGGCCAATACGGACTACCCGGTAGGGTCGATGTTCTTTATTCGACTTGGACTTACGGATCTTGCGGCTAACTTGAGCTTTTGTAGCTAATTGACTCCGACCCGTATGGACTAGCTTGACGTTACCATATTGCAATTGACTCACTTTTCAAACCAGGCACCTGAGACGAGTTTTCGGATATGCACGACCCTCTGACTACGCAGTGGGCGGCGGAATGGCCGCTGCGTCTCCTCTTGCGTTCTGGATTATGGAAAGAGTGAGCCCATCCCATGTGGGCAGGGGAGGGTTCGCTCCTGTGATGCGCCTAGCAACAGCCATTGGCCTTATTGGAGGTCTTCACGTGGTCTATCAGAGATCCTGCAGTCAGTGCAACCATGGTTTTGGTCTACATCTTTTTTAACACTAACGCTCTTGTACAGACCGCTTCTATGGCTTCACAGAGAATTCGAGGGAAGCTGATATGGATATGAAGGAGATGGTGGACAAAGTCAAGAAAGGGGAGTCCCTATATGGCACATCCAAAGTCTCCTCATACCTGCAAGGAGTTGCTGCTCGAAACTCTAGATACTCTGAGCTATTTATCCATGTTCTTCCATGGTTCAACCTAGTCAACCATGACCAGGTAAGTGCAATGGAGGAGCGACCGCCTTTCATACGTAATCATCAGCGCTGAATACCAAATTGGTTACTAACTGCAATACAAGCATGGCGTCGACACGGCCAAATACTATCAGCAAGCCGAGCGGGAGCTGGAAGCCGAGCGGTTGAAGCAAGCGAGCTCCTGAATTTTCTGATATCAGTGGTGGTAAAAGGATCGCCTCGTTGACGTTTCATTGGCTCTTGCGCGATATTGTACATTTAGTTCCTGAAGCAACGCAAAATTTAGATGGAACATGTTCTTCAATTCACCGCCACTAGACTTCACTTCAATCGCCTCAACACGAGATCGAAGGTGTTTAGCGGCCTTCAGCTTCCTTGATTGTGTGGCCGTTCGACCAAGGACCAATTGTCCCTGCTCAGGGTGTAGGGGATGCAACGAGGACTTCCTGGTTGAAATCGGTTTTTAATTCACGGTGCTTTTTAGGGCGGGGCTTGGGCGCTATTCGAAATGATATGTTAAAAAGACTTCTTTGTCACAGCTGTCAGAAGCCAGCCACCTACCCTTCTCATTTTCTTGTATGTAGAAGCGCCGGAGTAACATGATAGCTTCCTTGTGGAACAACCCGCCTTGCACAGGGTATGATGGATCTATTGAGCGACTAGCATAAATTAGTTTTGCGTCAGGGGTGTATGTCCAAGGGAAGGCAAGAACGAACTCGGCATGTAGTGATAAAATGCTACCTGTTCCTCCGAACCTGTCATTTCCACAACCGAAGTATACTTTCCGTATCTGATACTGTCTCAAGGCAGATGCACACATGACACACGGTTCAACAGTTACATAGAGGTCTGTCGAACGCAACGCTGACCTAGGATAAGTCTCAAGCATTTCTTCGATGGCAATAAACTCGGCATGTCTTGTACCCTGAGAAGACCGGCTATAGGTTCAGATTTCACAAACACTGTCTGATCTGCTTTGAAGGGGACTCTCACAAGAGACAAGGAAGGAGAATTTCAGATTTCATAGACACTTCCGAGAAGGTGTTCACGGGGATTGACTGTTCAGGCAGTTGGCTCACCTACATTCATGGATTTGTTTGTATCATTCATCCCAAAACCAACAATCTTTTTGTCATACACCAGAACACAGCCAACCGGGGTTTCACCGGTCTCAAGGGCTTTTTCTCCCTAGAGCAAGTATAAGAATTCCAACCTCCAGTGTCACTCGGGCAAGATACAATTACCATCAATAACGCCTGCTTCATGAAATAAGCATGTTCAGAGTTGCTCTCCAGCGACTCAGATGGCATGTCACCAGACATCTCCGCTTATCATTCGTCAATTGGAGAAGGGCCTTGTAGTAAGACTGTTGCTGAAAGGTTGGTTAGCTGAGTGTAATAGTTGACACCGAGCACACCAAGAGTAGGCTTGATAACACGTATAAGTCATCCGAGGGGTGTCTCCCACTTTGCATGTACAAAATAACTAAAATTGAAAACAAAATTTACTATGTTCCTGGCCCTTTCTTTCCTTTCACCCCACCTGTTTCTACACAGTAAGCGGAAGAGGAAACTTTCCTTGTACGTTGACCTCCGCGAGTCCAGAGATACCAGGATTTTGCCTCATAAGCCCCATTTTTTTACCCACCGCCCGGAAGTCCGCTTATGTGGTAATGATACCACCCGACCGCTTCCTAAGTACTCCATATACGATTACTATTCTGCAACCGTGCACATAACATGCCACTTAGTACTTGAGGGTATTCACTTTGATAACCAATTTGATAAGCACGTTTCATGTTTTGACCCACATTGTCTCGTACTTTTAGGAAACCTTAACACCTGAGTGGCTGCGCTGTGGGGAAGACATACATGTACTTACACCGTACTACGCGTCACTGAATTATACATGAGTATTACTTTCCGAAGACCTTAAGCCGGTCTGATCACCACCTTCGCGCGACGAGGCCTGGGACAAAATAAGGACCATGTATAAAGGCATCGCCAATGGCAACTAATAAGCGCAAGGAGTCTCGTCTACCAATACCTGGGATTGCAGATTGGAATCCTGCGGAGCCAGTCTCCTCTACACTCGCAGCCAACCTTGTACCACACCTTTCATCACAGGGTGATGGAACGCCTGGTCTGACTAAAGAGGCATTTTCGCAGCTCCGCCATGAGTTGCTCGAGGGGAAATATAGTCATCTCCAGCTTAATGATAGTATCACTGACGTTAAGAAACTGATTTGCATCGTGTTGAAAGCAGGTTTAGAGCCTTGTATCAGAGACGATAGGTCGGAATTGCAAGGTCAACTCCTGGACTGCTTGGACATCGTCCAAAATGCTGTTGACAAAGCCCCATTAGCGCTTTTGGAGATGCCGGAGCCAGAACTTCTGGGAAAGGATGCAGCGGCGCCCTTGTACTCGTGTTTAGTCGTCTGGCTAGTCCATTTATTCTCTACCTGGGACAGTGAGCCTGTTGAAGATAGAATCGGTGGCATCCTCGCAAGTATATTCAATGCCCCACATAATAATACGAGGCTATGGTCTTCGTTTGTTGGTATAACTGCTTTGATTCAGGCTTGCACTACTGGTTTGTGAAATCTCTCGGCTACAACTGAGTCCTGTACTGATCTCTCCAGAACTCCTCAGTGCTCTTGAGGCCTATCAGTCTCGAGCTCAGCTTACCCATGTGGCCAGCTCCTCTGTAGTAAATCCGAAGCAGCTCTGTACTTTGGATCTGGACAGACTTGGCCTGCGCTGTGCATCTTTCAAGAAATTGATCAGACTTGAGAGCTGTGCTCAAGCAGTCCGTTTATGCCTTAATTTGCTCATCTCTGCAATCAATGCTTACGTTTCTTACAATATCCCATCCAAACGACAGAATTTGGCGTGGCTCTCTAATGGATATCGGCGTTTGTGGAAGCTCACCGTGCTTTGGCACTGCAAGTCAGATGTTAAGGACGTTACAAGCCAAATCCCGACCTTTTCACGGTTTCTGAGGTTCATAAAGAGATTCTGCGACCATGTCCCATATACGTCACCGAAACAAAGGCTAGCATGCATTTTCCTCCATATATTCGCAGAGACATTGGCCCTAGAAATCTTGAATCAGGCTTCTGATCTCCAACTAAGCCTAAGCCAGGCCATTGACAGCTTCACTAATGCTTTCACATCCGAAAAGGACATAATGCGATCAATGAGGGCTACTATATTGCCTGTTAAGAGTAAGCTCGCATTGTTCAATTCATTTGATACTTGTCTTCAGGTATATCAATCTATATGGACCTCACTATAACCATCGTCTAGTTAACCTCAAAACTAGGCTGCGATCGAGAGTTCCCTCGTACATTGTCCCATAGTTTACAATTCTCTCGATGCAAAAGATGCAGAGGCAGCTTTCTGCAGTGGGAACATACCGGAAATGGCAGCTGTTCACGGATTCCCGGGTTCTGGCCACTCTTCCAGTAGTCGTGTTGGAGCCGTCCAGATGGCCAAACGCCGCTGTCTCCCGCGTCTGGATGCTGACAGAGAAAGCCGAAACGTGGCACAGAGGCTTATAGCCAAGTCACTTAAGCTACTCCGCTGTGACCAGAGTGGGACCCTGGGAGATCTGAGCTGTGCGGTTGCGTAAGTTGACATGCATTGTCCCCATGAATTCAATTGTTGACTGATAACGCAAAGAACGTCATACATTGGTCTATCTGAGCAGGACAAACTAAGTCTCTTATGTGTTTTGTGCACTATACCCTGTGCATTGTCCGGAAACCTGACGGATATCAAAAATGTTGATTCAGAGGACAGTTTCACCTGTAGGATCTGTGACCCCAAATGTCGTGACCTCAAATCAGAAAGCAACTCGCAAACTGTCAAGAGCGATGAACTATGCCAGATCCTGGATCACATCATTTCGAATCTTTCACGGACTGCGAACCTGAGAATAGCTGCGACAGTTGCATTAAGAAGAACGTTGATGCATACTTCCGAGTCAGCTCATATGCAGCTAACATCTTCTGTTTTCGGCGAATTTTGCTTGAATTCTCTCAGAAGTTCTGTCCGAGAGCTACGTCTTACTACAGGGTATCTTTCATCAGGGATCTGTTGTAACTTCGAAGTGCTGACAACCATCAGACATTCAATAACCTCCTTCGTTCGTAGAAATCTTGACCACGAAACTCGACGAAGTAATTTCATTGTCATTCTGGACTGGTTGCAGAATCTCTCTCAGAAACAGGAGACGCCATTACATGAGACCTGCATCCTTACTCTATGTCATTTGGCGCAGTGAGTTTGATCCTACTCCAAGTAGTTGTGTGTATTGGCTGAGATATCTCATATCTATAGATTCTCCAATGACGAAGAGATGAATATCATACTCCTTCGTCTGGTAGAGTACCTTGGACACTCGAACCCGTTTATAGGCGCGGTGGCTTATACCGAAGTATGTGTGAAGCCTGACATTGTGATCATATGCTGTCTTCCGCATGTGACTACATTAGATCATTATCTGACAGAACTTAGCTTGCAGGGCTTGCACAGCATCTTTCTGTCACTCCGGCCGCCTTGTTTCGGCCTTTTTGGAGGACCTTGTCGGTAACCGTCGTGAGAAATTTTCAGTCTCGTCCCTACATGGCAGAACAGCTCTGCGACCTCCTGGGTATGAAAGTGGATGACTTTCTTAGATTGACTGAGACCTATGTCCTTCCATATCTAGTGCTTGCCCGGAAGCGCGATGTGATCATTAGAGTCGGGGCAACGTACAAGGACGCCAAGACACCATTCGATATCTGCTCAGAGAAGAACAATCTCGCATCCATACTCGCTTTTCTGCTGAGCCAACCATCGCCGAATCTGGAAGAATCTGTCATGTCCGCTTTATCGGAGGTTGATTCTGCCTTTAGGGGCCGTACTTTGGCTGAGCTTTTGAGGATTGAGCCAATATTGATTGCCTGTGACTTACTCAAAGGCCTTGGCGACTTAGGGGAGGATAAAGGCAAGAGGGTAAGTCATTAGCAATGCCACAGGGCGATCGATGCTGACATGAAGCAATTGTAGTTTCTCCGGGCACTTCACCATTTAGCCATCCTTGTTCCACGAAAGTCAGGTCCCACACCAAGACGAGCGAATTTGATAGGATACTTCGTTGAGGAGCATGTTCTCGGAATAATCACACAATTCGCACATGCTGTGAATGACTTCCAAATCAGACAACCTCTGATTGAGAAGAAAAGGAACATTGCAGCGATTGGAGAGATGATAAAGGTTGCTCGCGGTCATATCAGTAGCGCCTTACCACAGGTTCGTGCATAACTAAGCTCATATGTTCTGATCCAAAAGTAGGCTAAAGTGAGATAGATATGCGCATGTTTACGAGCCGCTCTTGAGATTCAGGAGCTCTGTAACAACGCTTTTATCGTCTGGAGAGTACTGATCAGTTCCCTACAAGAAGAGGAAGTTGAGCCTCTCATCGATCAGACACTATCAATTGTAATCAGATACTGGGACATGTTCCACGAAGATACAAGGAAACAAGCGTGCGAACTCGTTGAATACATCATGCAGTCACACTATGAGTTGGTACGCGATATTTTCAACACCATGCCCTCACTGGCTTCAATTCCGATACTTTACAAGCATGAAGCCACGCTGAATAGCATGAAAGAGACGATGGATGTACGAAGCCATTTCCTCGCATTCATTCGTCGTTGTCAAAGCGATACTGCAACAGTTGTTGAGCAATCCTTGCGTGAGCTAGTTCCTTATCTCTCCCAGAATGAAGAGTTCATTCATAGATCTGTTCTCAGTGAGATTCCAGATCCAGTTGTTGCACAGTTAGCACGGTCATTGCTTGATTGTTGTGTGAAATTCAACACTAGCTCGGATGTTATAACCAAGCTATCGGCTGAATGCCTAGGCTTGATCGGCTGTCTTGACCCTAACCGAGTGGACACGGTCAAAGAAAAGAAAGGGATTCTGGTTTTGTCCAACTTCGACAGCATGGAAGAGACATTTGACTTCATACTTTTCTTCCTTCAAAACGTTCTAGTCGAGACGTTCCTGTCAGCTTCAAATACTAGGGCTCAAGGATTCCTTGCATATGCGATGCAGAATTTACTCAGGTTCTGCGGTCTCGATTCAGCTGTGGCCAATCGATCGCGCGACTTCCGAGCCGATGAGAAATATCAACGCTGGCTAGAGCTACCTGAAACTGTTCGCAACATTCTAGCTCCTTTTCTTACCTCAAAGTATACAGTTACCATTGGGACCCTCAACACTAACTGCAGCTATCCCTTGTTCACAGCTGGGCTGACACATGGCAACTGGCTACGAAGCTTTGTGCAAGATCTATTGCAAGCCGGAAACGGTGACAATGCGAAATTAGTATTTAGTGTTTGCAGCCGCATTGTGAAAGGCCAAGACATCTCAATAGCATCTTTTTTGTTGCCATTCGCGGTGCTTAATCGAACGGTTTCTGGGAGTGCAAAAGAGAAAGAAGATCTACGCTGCGAACTAGTGAATGTCCTGTCACACCCATTACCAGACACACACGACTATGTATATGAAAACATCATATTGTGTAGTCAGGTGAGTATCGTCTCTCTATTTGTTCACACGGGCTCATTGAATTTTCTCTCACTGTTCGACTTAGAGCATTTTCGAGGTCCTCGACTACCTTTCAAGGTGGCTACAGGGCAAAAAGAAACAGATCAATGGCCTCAGAAACCACAGCCATCCTTCAAATCGTGCCCACAAGGGAGCATCTCGCGATGCTCTGTTAGACACCTACTATTCGCAAGCCAAGGCTGTGGAGATACTTCTGAGCTCAATACCTCCGGAAGTCATCTCCAAGAGGGCTGTTGAGTGCAAATCGTTCTCACGGGCTCTGTTCCATTGGGAGCAGTACATCAGACAGTGGAAAAACCAGCATTCTAAGCAAGGAGGCGCCGTCGTCGAACCTCTATACCAGCGATTACAAGATATCTACAGTCGAATAGATGAACCAGACGGTATCGAGGGAATCTCAAGCCATCTGCACGTGTTAAACATCGATCAGCAGGTACTTGAGCATCGAAAGGCGGGTAGGTGGGCTACCGCGCAAAGCTGGTATGAGTTGCAACTTGAGAAAGAACCAAATAATAGCGAGGCGCAATGGAATTTACTCGCATGTCTTAAGGAATCTGGACAACAAGGTATCGCCCTAATCAAGACCAGTCTAGCCGGCCTGCTGACATATTCTCAGATGCCATTCTCACGCGGTTCGAGATCTTGAAAGCAAATAGTTCATCTAGAAAGTTTCTACCTTTCGCAGTAGAAGCGACCTGGATCACAAGTAATTGGGGAAAGCTAAATGAGTATCTCCAGCAGCTCTCGCAGTTGGGTAGAGGCGAATTCAATATTGAGATCGGATTGGCTCTCAATGCTTTCCGGCACGGCAAGTATACGGAATTTTGGGAACATATGGAGGCCTTACGACTGAGTGTGGCCAAGTCCCTAACAGCTAACTCCGTGGTATCATTGCAGTCATGCCATGATAGCATTCTCAAGCTACACACTCTACACGAGGTGGAGTCCATAGCTCGCGCTAAAATTAAGGACTGTGGAAGCAGTGACTCACGTTCAAAGCTACCTGATATACTGGATCGACGTTTGGATATCCTTGGGGGCTACATCTCTGATAAGCAATACCTCCTAGGTCTTAGAAGGGCCACCATGGAGCTAACGTATGTCGCTCCTCCTTTTTTTTTTTTTTTCTTCTTCTTCTTTTTCTATAAACCTATTGAATTTATATGCTGATAAAGCCGTAAGAAACGAATTTACCGATTCTGACATAGCCGCTGCTTGGCTAACCAGTGCACGTTTGTCGCGCAAAAGCAACTTTACCAATCAAGCATACCAATCGATGCTCCATGCGGCTCGTTTGAATGATAGATCTGCCACTATTGAGCATGCACGACTGCTCTGGAAAGATGGTCATCACCGAAAGGCAATACAAACACTGGAAGGCGCAATCGCTGCTAATGAGTTTTCATCAGAGACAACCTCATCTCAAGAACGCACCTCATCACTAATTACAAACAATGGTGAACATGAAAACTTGCTCTTGGCTCGAGTACGTCACCATCCATAGGCTACTGACATGCTCTAACTCAATCATAAAATATAGGCACATCTGCTCCTGGCCAAATGGACAGACAGGGCAGGGCAAACACAGTCAGATGCTATTGTCCAGAGATACAGGGAAGCTATAAAGCTTCACCCTAGGTAGCCTCCGTGTCCCAGAAAGGTACGGCAAGTGTTTTGAAGTCGAAGCTAACTGGTTCTTAGGTGGGAAAAGGCCCATTACTACCTAGGCAAGCACTACAACAAAATTCTGGATTTGGAGAAAGCAAAGCCACTGGGGAGAGAAGCACAGATTTAGTCGGTCTTCCTATCCATAACAAACAGAATTTTCAATGGCTCATATTTATACAGCTTGAGTGGCGAGGCCTCAAAACTAGTCGTTGACAACTACCTCCGATCATTGGCCCATGGAAACAAATACGTATTTCAGTCCTTGCCCAAAATCTTGACACTCTGGCTAGAACATGCATCTACTGTCGACCAGCCGTTTGATCCAAAGAGAGGAGACAACGAGTGAGTAAGGATTGGTTTTCTTCGAGCTCTAAACATTCTAGCTCCCGTTCCCTTTCGATTCGATTTACGTACTAACCGTGATAATCCGGGCGTTTTTAAAGAGATTTTCAAAAGCACACTCTGAATCAGCGAAAAAAAAGCCTTGATGATATGCATACACAACTCAGGAAATACGTGAACAGAATTCCGGCTGCGCTGGTTGGTTAGAAGTTCAGATATCATATAAAACTTGCTAACTAGAGACAGCTCTTCACGATTCTCCCTCAAGTCGTTGCTAGGATATGTCACCCGAATACGACGGTATACGACTTATTAACCAAGATCGTAGCCCGGGCGGTTAACTCATTTCCCCAGCAAGGGCTATGGACTGTCCTCGCAGTGGTGAAGTCCTCTTCCAAAGACCGGGCATCCAGAGGAATAAGCTGCCTGCAGAAAATTACGGTAGGTCAAGGAAAGAAATCTGCATCATATCATGGTTCAAGCTCTAATCCACAGCAGGAAGTAAACAAGAAACTGAAGAATCAGCCATTGTCGGATATGCGTGGCATGATAAATCAAGGACAAAAGTTTTCAGAGGAAATGCTAAGGCTGTGTATAGCTCGCATCGAAGACAAAGTCGCTAGAGTCAGTCTTCGTGATTTGAAATTTAGTCACAAAGTAGCGCCTTGTAGGCTTGTGGTGCCGTTCCAGGCAATGTTAACACCGACGCTACCAGCAAGCCATAAACCTGAATATTTGAAAGGTTTCAGGGCCTTCCCTAGAGATCCGACGACCATAGAAGGTAACGCTCCTTGAATTGGCTTCTACAGAAACCTCACTGACTCGTATTAGCCATAATGGACGATGTGCAGGTTTTGAATTCTCTCCAGAAGCCACGAAGAATAGGAATTCGGGGCTCAGATGGAAAGATGTACAATATTCTGTGCAAACCCAAGGATGACCTGCGCAAAGATCAACGGCTCATGGAATTCAATAATATGATCAATCGGCTCTTCAAGAAGGATGTGGAATCGAGCAAACGCCGGATGTGTAAGTTGTCAAACGTCTGTCATTTGCTCTTTGTTCCGCTACCTTCTGACCAAGAGATCACTGTGGTAGATATCAAAACATACGCTGTGACACCGCTGAACGAAGAATGCGGGCTAATCGAATGGGTTGACAACCTTCGGGCTTTGAGGGACATTGTTATCAAGCTCTTAAGAGAGAGGGGCATCGCACCAAACGTAAGCTTTTCAACTTAAGGATAGCCATACAGCTACTGAACTAATTCTACTACAGTATAATGAGATCAGACACGACCTCAACGAAGCATGCTCCGATAACTCAAAACTCCATCTTTTTACAACCAGAATCTTGGCAAAGTAAGTTTTTCAAACACATTCTCGTGAGCTCCAATCCAGAACTGACCTCGTCGCAGGTTTCCTCCAGTTCTGTACGAATGGTTCATTGAAATGTTTCCTGAAGCAGGATCGTGGTTCGCCGCCAGAATTCGTTATACTCGATCCTGTGCTGTTATGTCCATGGTTGGACATGTCCTAGGGTTCGTTAGTTCACCCTTTACTGTTTTCCTTTCATCTCATTTTCTGCAGGTTAGGTGATCGACATGGTGAAAACATATTGTTCGAGGAAGGTACAGGGGGTGTTTTACATGTTGATTTCAATTGTCTTTTTGACAAGGTTAGGCACCCAAGGCCCAGAACTAGCCTGCCTTTCATCATCTTCTAGGCTGACATAAGTAGGGATTAACATTTGATATACCTGAACTGGTCCCATTTCGTCTGACCCAAAACATGGTTGATGCGTTCGGTGTCTATGGATACAATGGTTCGATCTAATCAACCTATGAAATGTCCATTAGCTAATTTCCATTGATAGGCCCGTTCCGCAAGACATGTGAAATAAGTCTTGGACTACTTCGCCATAACGAAGACGCACTCATGACAGTTCTGGAGACGTTTCTGCATGACCCTACCACGGATTTCATTGGGAAGAAGGTAGGCACCACCACCCAGAAGGTAGAAGACCCGCGTTGCTGATAGACAGAAGCGTCGTACACATGTCAATGCACCAGAGACACCTGCCGGTGTTCTAGAGAATGTCCGCAACAAACTTCGCGGCCTTCTACCCGGTGAATCCGTCCCACTTTCGGTGGACGGTCACGTAGATGAACTAATTGTACAAGCAACGGATGTAAGGAATCTAGCTGCTATGTATATTGGCTGGTGCGCCTTTTTCTAGAGGTCCTTTAAGACACTGGCCCTGGTTCTGGGTGGTCCATGATTGCTGGACCTGGGATGGGGACGACTTGGGTTGCCTAAGTTCCTCCCGTGATTACGTATCTTTGCATTAATAGTTATACGGAAATACTTCAATTTGATTCATGTGTAGAAGCCCATTGGCCTGCATCCCAGAATCACTCATACCAGTCCCAGGTAGTTGAGCAGCGCCAAGAACAGTAGCTTTGATGCGATATCTTCTCGAGACTTTCAAATGACACAAAGACAATATCTTTGCAGGAAGACTGGGTCAATGATGGTCTCTTCTTGGACTCATACTCCGGTCCCTATCACTGCGACTGCTATAGCCATAGCTGCTGTAGCTCGGGCTACGGCGACGGCGACGCTGAGAGCTGTCCATACGCGAATGTGTCCGTCTTGGCGGTGGGGAGTTTGAGAGAGACTTGGAAGAAAGGGATCGAGAACGGCGTGGCGACCTGGAGCGCGACAGAGAGCGAGGCCTATAGATGTCATGCCTTTCCATATGCCGAGAACGGCGATACCTCCTAGCGGGTGGCGGCGACCTTGGAGCGCGACTATCCGACGGAGGTCCGCGGCCGTGTCCTGGACGGCCAAAGCTTCCTCTGCTATGTTGAACTGGTGGTGGTGAGCGAGAGAAGGCTCTCCTAGGAAGAACAATCGACACGTTCAGCATGGCACCATCTAGCTGAGCCTCGTGCATATGCGCGATGGCCGCCTCTGCATCCGCAGGATCGTGGTAAAGTATGTATGCGGTGCCCCTGTTTGTCATGACTAGTGAGGCGTCAGCCTAGGCACCTAGGAGAGCATAAGTCTAGAGAGTTTACAAGCTTTATTCATAGGGAGATCAAGACTTTGTATGTCGCCAAAACCACCGAATATCTCCCGGAGATGTGATTCGGTGACATTTTTAGTCAACTTTTCGATAACTATCTTTGATTTCCATTAGTTTCAGCATTAAAACCTGGTTCAATGGGAGCTCAACCGACCTTTGAGCTTCTTGAAGCATCGGCAGAGGGACTCGGAGTCCGGCTGTAGTCTTTTTTCCTGTAACGTCTGGGAGTTTCACTTCGGCTTCGACTACGGGATGGTGCTTGGTTGTGCGACGATGATCGCGACCAGCTTCTGGAACGGTGAGCATTGCGACGGACAGCGCCACGCTCCACAGAACGAGTTCGAGGTGTAGTGTTGAATCTTGATTCTGAGTGAGGAGACAAAGAACGCTGCAAGGACGGGGCCCGATCAAATTCCGAATAGGATGGCAAACGGGCACGAGAGCGACCCCGAGTGTATCTTTCTGGCATCCTACAAGATCCACTTGGTGGAGGAAGCTTCCTATAAATCAACCAGGGGCAAGCTGAATTGATTGTAGCAAGAATTAAGACTGGATAAGCGAAATCCCAAGGGAGCGAGACGCATGGGAGGTCTGATAATGAGTGGGGTTGCCCAAGACGGATCAAAAGCTGCAGAGTAGATGGTATTGACAGCCTTTTGTGTCATGTATGAAGGTCAGCGCCAGGTAGGGTGCCTCCTCCAATACGCTGGCGGGTCCAATGTTTGTTATCCTAGCCCCCTGCACATCAAGAACCAAAGCTGAAACATTATTCTCCTTTTTCTTTGCTTTCTTTTTCATTTCTTCTTATTTGCTTTTCTTTTGTTCAAGCAAAAGAGGCCCCACATAGTGAACAAAACTCTGCGGAAGCAACCTTCAAAGTAGCCGGTTGAACAACAGCGGCTCCGTGAAAAGTGGTCTAGTACTTCCGAATCGGAATGATCGCATCGCTATATAGTATCTACATAAAAAAAGCTGTGCTCATATGTCAACAGAGTCACCCCACTGTTCGTACGCCTCAACAACAGCAGCCGTTATCTGTCTTTTCACCTGCTTGAGCGCATACTCGAAATGCTCCCATCGGATATCTTGTGCTTGGCCAGTCTCCTCTTCCGCATCCAAAGCAGCATCACCGGCTGTCTCACATATGCTCACGATCTCAGCCCCCGAATACCCGTCAGTCTTCATGGCCAACACATCCACCTCAACTTCCGGGTTAATGACAGATTTGCGGAACCATATGTCCAAAATCTCCTTCCGCGCCTCGTAGTCGGGAGGTCCTATGTAAAGTATATTGTCCAGTCGACCGGGGCGCATCAACGCCGGGTCTATCACTTCAGGCTTGTTCGTGGCGGCGATAACTAGGACACTTTTAAGCTCCTCGATGCCGTCCATTTCATTGAGAAGGGTTGTAAGAACATTGACTCCGCCTTGTGATGAAGTGCCACGTTTAGAGGCGATAGCATCTATTTCATCGAAGAATATGATGCTGGGCCTTGCAGAGCGAGCTTTTCGAAAGATTTCTCGTAATGCTCGCTCAGATTCTCCGACGTACATGCTCAGAATCTCGGCTCCCTTGACTGCCAGGAAGTTAAGCCCTGCCTCCGTGGCCAGTGCTTTCACCGTCAGCGTCTTAGAGCACCCAGGTGGCCCGTAAAGAAGTACACCTTTCTTGCTGGTCAAATTAAGCCTCCTCATTCGCTCAGGATGCTTGGTCTTGTCAGAACCGAAATAACATAGTCCGAAGGTGCGCGCTTACCTTCAATGGACGCTCCACTGCTTTCTGTAGACGTCTCTTAATTTCGTGCTGTCCACCAATGTCCGACCACCTGACCTTGGGCGTCTCCAGAAACACTTCCCGCATAGCAGTAGGCCGAGTTTCCTGTAAAGCTGATAAGACATCAACGTCCTTGATATGTATAGCTGTACCTGGTTCCTGAGTAATCGGACCTTCAACAGCATTATCGGAAGGTGTGCGTTCGTCGCTAACACGAAGCTCAAATTCCGACATCTGTCTTTGCCGTGCCTTGCGACTAATTAACTGAAGCAAAGCGAAAAGATCGGCACCAACGTAACCGTGTGTTTTCTCCGCTATCATGTCTATGAGGGTATCACTCAATGCCGGGGATGGGCCTCCACATATGGCACGTAATATTTGGGCTCGATCATGTGCTGTCGGAATATGCAGTTCAATTTCGGTTGCCAGTCGATGCGGGGTCCTCAGGGCATCATCGACATCATTCGGATGACGGGTTGCGGCGACTATTAGAATGAATGCATTCTTTGTAGCGTCAATGCATTCGCATAGAACCGATGCCAACGACTGGCTATCGAGCGATGTCCGTCTAGGCGCAATAAACTCCACCTGGTCAATTAGGATTGCACTGGGCTGACAGCGCATCGCTTCTTGGAATACGTTGCGCAGCTTGGATTCGGCGTCCCCGATATTGCGGCCAAAGGCTGAGGATCCAATATGGAATGTTTGCCTCCATCCTGCTGCTTTAATCTGTTCCAGAAGCGCTGTCTTACCTGTTCCCTTGGGACCGTAAAGAAGAATGCCTCGACTATGTTCATAGAATGAAGGCATTACTAGATTGACCAGACAAGGGTTAAAGTCAGCGAGACTTTCATTGATACTTTCAATTTGCCGGTCCATCCCTCCGAGCCCAGTAGGTCGCACTTGAATATTGGAAGTTCCACGCTCTAGAGGTTTTTTAAGATCTTCGCCCATTATGATCTCACTGGATTCAGCAAATCTGAAAAGAGTACACGTAGTACTTCCATCTTGACTTGAGATATCTGCCACTCTGAAGCTTCGGCGTTGGCTCCTAAGCTCTAGCTCAAATACTAGGCCAACAGCAATGCCATCGCATTTCAGAAGAGGCAGCTCCAAAGACCATGACCAGTGGATTAAGTCAGAGGGTGGAATCGCGCCGTATTTTGCAATCCTATCACTATCTGAACACTCTATAATGGAGACTGTGTCGATCTTATTCAGGGGTCCGTCGACCCTGCATATTGTAATCTTCTCCCCAATTTTGATTCCATAGCATTCCTGAAGAGTTCTCGAGGTCTGTACAACCGTATTTTGGATATTCTCGGTCGCGTTCCAAGCTATTGCTGTTTTCGATGGTCCGCCGGCGAGACTAATATTGCACACGTCTCCAGCTCTGAGTTTTAAAAATGCCAAGGACGAGGACGAGAGATAAACACGAAAGGCATCTCTATGATCACTTCTGGTTTGCTTTGACAGCGGTCGAACTGTGAAGGCTCGAGGCTCGGACATATTTTTTAGCGGTAGCTGAATGCCCCTCCAAAGTGACGCCTAATGTCCCGCGTTTCCACTACTGCAGCAGCGCACGCCTGCTATTCACAGTACCATGACCTGTGTAATGATCCATTTATAAGCAAATTCTAGACACCAGAAGCGATAAAATTTGACCTGTTTGAGGATCTTGACTGTCTTGACTTACAATTTGGTAGTCTGAGAAAGGCGTTAGTAAGAAGCTGGCTGCTAAGCGCGAATACTGGAGAAGAGCGGTTTGAAAAAGATGTGAAGATCTGAAAACGGGAAACCAATACAAGGATGTGGAAGGCTCTTTCATGCAAGTTGCTGATATCAACTTTACTGATCAATACGAAGCGGAAAGGAAAAGGATGGGAATTCAGAGTTACGACAAAAATCTGTACGCCATAATGTGTTTGCAAATATTGGGCCATCTCAGATGGATATCCACACAGCCCCACTTGGAGAGGAGCAGAAGATACAATAGATAGATCGTGGTCTACTATACCGGCCGCACATGTCTCCAACCACAAGATAGTAAATTCTTTCCTGTGCAATGGCAGAATGGCAATGTCAGTGCTATATCAAGTTACTGAGTGAGATGTGCTTGAACCGTACAGAGCAGACTAGCTCACAAAAAAGTGCACGTTACTAACACATTTCCCAAGCGTTCTTCCTTCTACCTGTCCAAGTCGCTTGTTGCACAATTATCTTTGACTAAGTTAGTGTATGATCCTCCTCCATTTTTTTATATTTGCCAGTGCTTTTGGTAACGCTCCTAGTGTGGTGATGCTCAAATACCTTGGTGCTCTTCTTACTCAACATATTCGATTTGTAATACAATCACCATCAGGGTTGACTCTCCGGCTGCCTTCAACTCTTGCCAAGATCATTTAAAAACGGACATGCCCCATGTTTCCTCATGTTTATAAGGGGATTCTGGAGGGTGATGTATACCGCACTTCCAGAAGACTGTTTATGGCCATACCGAATATCATTTGCACAGTTATGAATATAACAGAATAACGCCACCTGGGAAAGTTCGATCGCAGTAAATGGATGAGAACCCAAGACAGAACAGAAAGAAGGATAAAGGCAATCACGAAAACCATAAGCCCCTGCCATCATTATCAACATACATAGGATAGGAGCAGAATCAGCCAATTAGCTTCCCAGCATCTATTCGAACCGTGAACGTAATGATGTACTGAAGCCATGACACAAACCTGTAACGCGCAAAGACATAGAGTCATGATGGAAAGATATAACCCGAAGACCAAATGAGGGTGCACTATCTATTCAACAGCACTTCCCACCTGCGCTGCCATTCAACCCGGAACCTTGCTGGTCTATGCTCACGCCCTGAGAGCCGACCTGTTCAGACTTCGACGTATCCATTCCTTTTTTGATGTCGGATGCGAGATCATAAAACGCTTTCTCGATGTTGATGTTGTTCTTAGCCGATACTTCAAGGAATGGTATTCCCAGCTCATTAGCCAATTGCTGCCCTTGCTCGGTTGACACAGCCCTCTTCTCTTCCCAATCACATTTGTTGCCAATAAGGATCTTGTGAACGCCTTCGCTCGCATGTTGTTCGACATTTGAGAACCAGGTGCGAATGTCTAAGGTGATTGGGCATTAGCATCAAATTATCTTATGACCCACCTCGGGTTTAAGGAAGGCGTTTCTCACTTTGGAATGATCTTTCATCAGTGACATCGTATACAAGAAGAATGCCCATGGCTCCTCTGTAGTAAGCAGTAGTGATAGTTCTAAATCGCTCTTGCCCAGCTGTATCCCATATCTGGAGCTTTACTCTTTTACCGTCCAATTCGATGGTACGTATTTTGAAGTCGATTCCGATGGTAGTAATGAACGACGGAGTGAACGAGTCTTCACTGAATCGCAATAGACAGCATGACTTTCCCACCCCAGAGTCCCCAATAAGTAGTAACTTGATCTACAAAGACCGACATTTAGCTTATGGTTTCTTGGGAGTTTAGTCAATACTTACCAGAAAGTCGTAGTTCCTTGTACCAGCCATCTTTGTTGTTGCAGACTCGAGGTAAACAGAGGGCGAGGGATAATAGCCGTGATAGTGACTCAAGTTCTGCGTTGTGCTGGCCCCTGCTCGATAATCGTCTTAGTTGGGTCTGACGTTATTCTCCCCTCTCCCTCTGTTGGTCTTGCGTGCCCCCTCTCTTTTCTCCTATCCCTTCCGGTCCCGCTTATGGTTTCTCGACAATTTGGTATTGACTGGAACCAAAGCTTCACTTCACTGAGTTTATCTGCTTGGCTCTGTCAATAATATTGACAGCAAGAAAGCTCGTCTTCGAATAGTGGCAGGTGCTGGATTCAGGATCTTCCACGGAACCAGGAGCCGGTCCGGAGAATGGGGTCAGGGGACGGGACGGGACAAGACAGGTGTTGTATCGGAGACCTTGTGTTGAAGTAAGAATCGGTGACGTTGGACACGTTGGATTTCGGAAAGTTGCCAGAGGGATAATCTCAATCGAAGACAATAGTAACGCGGACTTACCTTTGTGATCTAATTGCTTTGAGCTTTATTATTAGGAAGCTAGCAGCAGTATGCACGTACAGTGAGTGCATGTTCGGAGTAGTATCCCGGGCACCTGTGTAATCGCCTAGTATCGTTCTGTCTACCCAAGCGCACCCCACAGATAAAAAGTACTAATTATCAGCTTCTATACTTCTTTAAACTATTTTCGATGTTGTGGCTCGAGTCAGGTGTTTCAAACATGGCGGACAGCAATAGATATGAGAGTACTTCTTGATAAAGATTGAGAATTAATGCCCCTTTGCACTCAATTCACTTTCCCTTTGACCTTGATC
>NT_166525.1:1475673-1595066 GCF_000002855.4 Aspergillus niger | reverse complement strand
GATCAAACTCTCTTACATTAGGAAAGCCGTCCAGAGGAGGGATGACTGGCTCCGATAGCATCGAATTCTCATTCTGTGAATCCTGGCTTTCAATATCTGCCTCGCTAAATGCATCACGAAGTGGCAGAAACCCTGGTGATTGAAGGTAACGTGACTGAGGCATGTATTGGATGTGATGCTGAAGAGGTACATGATCAGGAGTCGATGGGACCGAATGTCCCGGTGAATGATGTGGTGACAGATGATGCGTGCTGGATGTGATGCCAGAATGGCTATAGGGTGAACCAAAATGTGATGCATAGGTACTGAATGATTGCTGCTGGAAAGGATACGATCCTGAATCATTTAACCCAAAGTCGTGACTGTCACCGTGACTGTACGGAACAGGTAGGAGCTGGTGGTTCACCATGTAGCTGTCAGAGCCATCGTGATTGCGCCTTGGGTAACCACTCATGTTGAATAGGTCTGCCAAAACCCCAGAGGTACCTATAATCCTTTAGACGGGGAAAAAGACTGTGATTGCAGTTACACTCGGAAAAAAGACCGTATGACTGAGCTTCTAGTGGAGTCGTCTTGGAAAGTGGTTTATGCGTTCGCTACCCTTGCAATCGTACCGAGCTCAATGTGAGAGACTAGATGAAAGAATCTTATTACTCCGGATTAGGGTTGAGGGATAGGGAAGACTAAACAAGACAGAGAGGGAAGATTCTCAGCAGTTCAATAGTGTGTCAGACTACTGTGACCTGACAACAGTAGGAACGTAGGGCCAAAGATGTCAAGCAAAAGTGGGTACAAAGTGCCAGTTAAAAGGTAAAGCAGACAGAGCTTTGACCAGACCCTCCAGGAAGCCTCAGTACGGTCAGTATAGGATGCGCTGGTACGATATGCACAAGACCAAGGCATAGTATTTGACAGGGTGCAAGGTTGACCATTCTGCAATCTTGCCGCATCTAAGAAACACCACATAATCCTTGAACTTTGGAAATTGCTTCTTTCTCCAAGCATGTGTACTCTGCATACGCAGAGAGGGTGGCCAGGATAGAGGAAGCGAGCTGCAGCAGAAGAAAAAAAAAATACATACATACATATATACATATGTAAGGGAGCATGGAAGAAACGGTAATAGGTATTTTGGATTCACCTATGAGAACAGCTCCACAGCAATATAGGTGAAAAGTCATTGAAAGAAAAAGTGGAAACGAGAATGGAGAGCAGTGGTTAGCAGCTGTGGAACCGACAGGGATCAGGCATCATAACGCAAAGATGAGGGGTATGAATAGAGAAAAAAAAATATGGAAAAAGAGAATCTCGAAGAATAAGAATTCTGAGACAAAAGAAGAAAGCGAAACCCCCCGCCCCCCAATCAAAAAGAATCCTGAATTATAAGTTAAATAAAGAATAATATTTATTCAGGAACAAGAGCGAAAGGCGCCGAGGCAGGAGGAGACAAGATGCATATCTGTTGATGTCTAGGTAATTGAGAGCCCTGGCCAGGTTGCCCAGAGAAGGAAATGTGATCAATAAATCAAAAATGCAATAACATGAATGGAAATGATATGAATAATAATGATAGCTACAGCGCAGCAGCTACAAGGATAGATCAATTGCCGTCCTGGAGTATATACCGTTTGGCAGACTGAACAGGCTTGTTTCTGCGTCAGACAAGGCGTCAGTTTAGTGTCAGCATAAGATCAACATAAGTAGAAATCACGAATTAAACAGATATTACTTGCCCGTATCTGGGCGACAGTCATCTAAGTGGAGAAAATTGTGCCTGCCGTTAGTGTTTTTTCCATACAAAGTCATGGTCTCCATGAGCCACCGTATGATGGAGACAGGTGTTTTACAGTTGCCAACCATATCAGCCAATAAGGACAGATAAGACAGCTCCTGCAGTACACGAGTCCCACACTTAGGAAGGAAATGGATGAAGAACTGATGCTGCAGCTGGTCAGTGGAGGCAAGAAACTGAATAGTATCACAATAATCGAGGCCTGGTTCGTGTGCGAATATAACTGATGCGATACCTGAACGTCATGATAGACAACATCACTGATGTCCAAAGTAGGTACGGCCAGGAGGTAGTAAAGACCACCACCAAGCAGAGAATATCGCAGAGTGACTGTGCTGGTCCTTCTCAGAGTCAATCCCCAAACCGCTTGCCTAGGCTAATTGGCTGCCTTTCAGATCCCCTTCTGAATTGTCGCGGATACTGAAGACAACGTCATCAATAACATCGTCGCCGCTGCCGCCGCCAGCATCGTCGGTACTCGATTGGATGACAACTGGCAATCTTGGAAACCATTCTGCTGTTTCTTCGCCTTGGGAATTTTCCTTCTTTTCTTTTTCTTCTTGTTGAGTAACCGCCAGATACAAGAATAGGTAGATACCTGGGTAGTTATGTACCCCCTTGTAGGTGTGTTAATGTATGTATGAGCTGGCGACTAACTCTGCTTAACACCAAAATTCCTTTTGAAACGTGATACGCTAAATGTGCGATACCCGGATTTTGGGCGCTTATGAACAAGACAGGGTAGGTATGTAGGAACCTGAATTGACTAGGGGACGGCACCTCTTTACATAGTTCGTACACAGTTTGTTTTTTTTTTTTTTTGTTTTGGAGCTGATTGCCAGATGCCGAACAGTAGCAAAGACAGGGAAGAGAAAAGCGGGACTGGGGGGAGACAGAGACAAAAAACTAGTTAACACACAAGCTCCAAGGGTGGTTGTCCAGGGGAGAATGTTTGGGGCGAGGGTTGCAATACCCTTGATTGTCCTTTAGACTCTAGTTCACCGGTGACCATTGGGTGTATAATTGGTGACCACGGCCAGGGTTCTACCTAGGACACATACCTAATACCTTGGGGATCTCGTAGACACACCAAAGTGACTGATGAAGATCGCCTAACTGCAAATAATATCCCAACAGGGAGGTACAAGTACAGAAGGACAAAAAAGAAAAAAAAAGAAAAAAAGAAAAGACAAGAAAAGAAAAGAAAAGGGAAAAGGGGGCATCTAGCGAAAAACATTAGAATCTGGTGGGTAGACAGGTATCAGCGTTGTCTACACTGATCACCATGCCCTTTGAAGAAAATAGAAGTCCAATGGGAAGCAAACGATGGATGGTGTCAATCAAACATCCCGTCTACTAACTACTTAGTGATACCAGTCACATGAGCAGGGTCTTTACTTTCATCTATTAGCCCTATTTAGGTTTGCGGTAAGCCAAACCAAAAATGATGCTTGACGAACTAGAGCAGAGAGCAAGCACTGCTAGGCAAATATCCAATCTTTCATAGACACAGGCAGAGGGTTACTAGCCACCACGCTTGCTCTAAATATCATCAGCCCGGCTTGACTCGGGGCCACCCATGCGAAAGGAGGGCTTGACAAAATCGAGTACTGGGAGCGGAACTAGGAGTAGGTATGTCATCATCACAAGGGCTGTACCCCCCTGAAGTAAGATTGGATGGAAACTTTCCTTTACAATATACCGTGTAACTCGTGTCTTGTATCTGTCTTCTCCATCTACGCGCAATGCAAGTGTCCGAAACTGACTGCATGAAATACTGTCTTCACCCAGTTTGACATTCGATACTCTGTGTAACCCTTGCTGGTGTCGATATTGTAGATGAGAGTCTACTCTTATAGTTGAGAATTAGAGAATAAAACCCATAGACCAGTGAGTATTGCAATCCCTTTCCCCATTCCCCATGAAATGTGAAGTCGATGCTTAACCTTTGTAAGGGTTCCACCCGCCTTCTTCAATCTCTGCTACCCATGTCCAGCACCAATGAACATTTTGTGCAAGGAGCAGACCTGGTTAAATCATTACCCCTTGTCCCTACCCAGTCTTTAGCCAAATCTCTACCTACATTGGGTTACTCTTTGTCTTACGGATGGCTCAAACAAGCAGGGATATACCCTGAATCCTGTACCCATGAAGCTTACATACAGCCTGTAGATGCCGCCACTGAACTTATAACTGCATTAGCCCCATGTATATACAGTAAGAGGTTGAAGTACGCTAGTTTGGGGAAGTTAGTAGCTGACTGCTGCCAGGTTAGTATGTCTGTACGCTTACTACTACGGGGAAATGCCGGCTTTCTGAGGGTTCAACGGTATGCGTATGCTACATATATGGAGTTAGGCACGGGCCCAATTCATGGAACTGTACGTTAAGTCAGGCTAGAAGATAATTCGTGAGCTTGGAGGGATGTTATCACATGGCCTTACTTAGATGCTGCTGTCAAGCACTTTCTTTTTCGCTTCGTTCTTTTTGGATAGGAAATTCAATCTGATGTGTGTTGAAATTTGCATGATGTTTATTGATCCATACATAGCATCTAGATATCATCCGCACATATACCGACCCGAAAGCGAGATTATCGCTAGTTGTCATTATCACGACCATTGCTGTGGTTTAAGTGGTCCTCTTTTCTGCTCACACATAATATTAGTGGCCTTGTTTCGCGTCTTTAGTGACCTTTCCACTTGCGTCTACAGCTTTTCCATTCTTCGCCGCCTACCTACCTACAACCCTAATAATAAAAGATAACCACTCTTTCCCCTTCTGCGCCCCCGTACCCCATGATGGCAGTTTGGAGTCCCGTGCTGACTTAAAGTACCTTCGTTGACAGCAAAAGCAGCCTCCTATCCACGAATCATATGCGTTTGGCTTATACAGTGCATTGGTATACATGACCTAGAACCTGCAGGTTATCTCAGTGTCTTAGAAGGGGACCCAAAATCCTGCACAGCTGACGAGGGAGGGCGGAGATTACCCATGTGAATCTTCAATGACCCGTTCTTTGTCCAAATTCGGAAATCCGACGACGAAACAATGAGTATCAGGACGGGTATTCTGTCATTTTTCACTTCCCCGGTGGAGGGATTCTGCGGGGAGACAGCACTATGGTTTCGGACTGGATGGTGGCAGATTGAATTCAGATTATGATACCTTATCGAACATTGGGGCCCCCAGAGATCTACGTAATACACGACAACATTGGCAACCTGGTCAGTCCCATGTTTATCTGAATTGCCAAAACAGTCTCGTCGATGCTGAATGGTGTTCATGTGGACGATAGGGGTCTCAGGAACCGAGACTATATTATTTATCTCACAGAGGTTTGAGAGACAGAATACTTGCTGAGTACAGCGTCTCTGTACTCTAAGCCTTGTTCAACGTAAGTTCATGCGTTGTTGACTGGGTTGATGAATGATCACCCCCGTGGGTATCTTACCATTCAATGTAGGCGTGTGTGTGCTGCTAGATGCACGGTATGTCTGCTCATTACCTGCAAAGGGTCAGCTAACACTGGGAAGTATTAGCCGAGCCCACCAATGGATCAGTAGTTGTTCTGGACGGATCCTGACATATCGAGTCTCGGACCTTTGCAGACTATTTTATCGCTGGCTCAGGGCATGTGCTACTTCATACAAACAATCCGGCACTCCCAGGAAGAGTAGGGGGCGGGGGGGCTTTGCATCCTGATTGAAATGCCAGGGCCCATTAAAAAGGGAAGCTTATGATCTACTAAGATATGTAGATTAGTCTCTGACGCGAGGGGGAAACTTGCCAAGTACTAGCTGTGATCGCAACTGGTCGTTTTAGTCGAGCCTGGATTCTAGGGCTGTACCACAAACTCTTGTCAGGAGCCATGAGGGCTTGGGATGATGCTCTCTGCCCCATCCATAGACATGAACGTGAAAATAATACAGGAAAGCTACATTTCGTAAATATGAGGAACGGATCACTCCAAGAAGTTCTGTTAATTCAAGACCATCTCTGTCAGCCTCATTCGCCCGGCCCTAACGTGCCAAGCGGTATGAAAACACCCAGCCCATGTAGGTATTGTAAAGTAGTTATTATTAGCCATGCTGACCACATTAGTTCATGGAAAATCCGCAACTATCCCCATAGGTGGATATAGCGAGCATATGTTACTACTTACCTGGACAATCCAAGTCTTATAGAATGACGAGGCGCTACCACGGGTAAGAGACTTGATATGTTCTACAACATCCTGGGTCCAAGCACCCTCGCCAGTAGCCATATGCTCTTTGAATTAGAAATTCCTTCCTGGATTCCCCGTAACATTTACAATAGGATTCACATAAGAATGATCAGTTATTATACATCCTCGAGAAAGTCATCTGTCCATCAATGACATGGTAGTAAGTTACATACACCAATCGGTTCATAAAAAGCAAAGCAAACCGCATCTCTTTAAGTCATAGTCTCGTAGAAAAATCATGAGTTCTTCCCTTCTCGTCAATATTTGCCATGGAAAGCTGGCAGCAGGGTTGGAGTGCACAGGCCAATAGGGGCTGCTTCAATGCAACAGCAGCGGCCTTTCACCACTTCTTTGATACTCTCGGACCCCCTGTTCTTGGAAGCGCCACTTGCGACCGAATCATGTGCGGTCAAGGTGCTGTGTGCTGAGCGTGCTATTGAATCTCACCAGATCTCGGATAGCCCATCTCCAACCGTCCCCGAACCTCTCACGATCATGAGTGGTCCATCTATCGACCTTACGCCTCCACTTGTCTTCTTCCGCACGCTGGCGCCTGATAAACTCTGGGCCCACGTCAAACTCTTCCGTCATGGGCCATTCGTCCGAAGAATCTTCGTAGCTGCGGTCATCACCACTGGTCGCGAGACCGAATTCATCATAGGCGCCCGACATTCGTCCACCCGCAGTATTAGACGGCTCTTTTAGGTCGTCTAGACCTGCAAAGACATCATCTTCGTCTTGAATAGCAACCAGTCCATCCTTCCCCGGCTGAAATGGCGCCAACTTGAGCCAGCACATACGTTGTGGATCAAACACCATTCCGCCGACGACTTGCACATTCTTCATCGCACCTATGTTTGTGATAAGAGCAGGGGTCGGCTTTGGTGACTTGGGGGACATGGTGTCAAAATCTTGCACTAGATTTTCATTCCCCTCCCAGCAAAAAGAATTAGGATTATAACGCATACCGTTAACAGCTAAGGATGTCAGCACTTTTCATATCAAGTAATGGAGCTGAATTTACATTTGGGCTCTTGCACACCCGTACCCATGGGTTTGATCAATTGTGGTTTGGAGACAGGCATTGGCGCGGCTTTGCTTTTCCTGCTCCGGATAGTTGCCGAGTTCGACGGCACCCGCGAGACATTCGCAGGCTTCCAATTCATCCCAAGAGGAGCAAGTGGGTGATGGTCGCGGTTCTTTGGCGTATTTGTTAACGATGCAATGCGCTGTTCTCTCGCATTCCTCGAAGCGTTTGTATCCCGTGCGAATCTTGGCGTAACATTGTTTAGCCTGACTGTAGCACTAGGTGTGGCTTGTTCACTTGTGGCATCTGCCTTCGCTGAGTTAGACTGGCCGTGGCTTAGTTTACTCCTAAGTGTTCTCGGAACACCTCGCCCCGAAGGATGCTTCACGAATCTCTTCTCTGCTGAAGAAGATGTGGGCAAATCGTCAAAAAGTGCTAATTCAGAACCATCACCAAAATTACGTCGTCGAGTAGGTCGCGTAAGTGTTCTTTTGCTTGCAGCGACTAATGTCTCTGGACTTGACTCATTGAGAGTCTTACCCGTTGTGTCATGGCGAGTAGATCGCGGCAGTCGGGTTCCATGTCCTTGAGAATTTGTGGCGTCATTGGGGCCATCTGAACTGGACCGACGATTGTATCGATGATTTTTGACGCTGGCATGATGCGATTGCTTATCCGAGGCACCGGCAGGGAGGAATGGTGCTTGAGGTTTACGGGCGAAAGTCTTCGCATCGATTCCTAACCGGTCAACAGGAGTCTTTGGTCGGGTGGCGTAATATTTAGGCACGTCCGAACCATCTTGAGCTGTAGGCAGACTTTGAAAATTTGAGATAGCCTGATGCATATTTCGTAACGTTGGCATTGAGCGCTTGGCCCTTAGTAGTTGCCTTCCCGAAGTTACACGTTCACTAACAAAGCTATCATTTGATACACCGGCCCCCATGGGCCGTCGACTAGGGGTTGACGGCATTTGAGATGTGGAGGTAAACCCAGGAAGGCTGGAGACGGAAGACTGTGAGGAATGACCCCCAGCCCGGCGCTGCGATGACCGAAACCTTGACAAGGGAGCACCGCTCTCCGACACAGTCTCGAGGTGTGTTGAATGAGGACGGTCGTGTCCTGAAAGGCGTGGAATTCGAGTCTTTGGGGAAATCGCCGTGTTCGTGAATGTGATTGTGGTTGTCGAGTGCCGCGCAGGACTCTTGGGAATTTCCGTTTTACACTTGACGTTAGGGTTTATCGACAGCCTGCGAGGATCGAATACTTCACCATTATTGATTTCAAGGCCCGAGAAGAAGTCGTCAGTAACGAGTGGCGCTTGATTAACTGAAGGCCGTTCTAACCGTACGTCGTCACTGGGCGATTCTTTCCGCTTCCTCAAGGATGCTTCAAAGTCAAGCGGGCCTTCTGGGATGACGATGCCATCAAGGCCCTCATCTTCACTCTCAGCCGTGAGACAACTCGATGAACTTGGGCTGACAACGGAAACCGAAGAGCTCGGATTTGATGGATGATCTCTTGCAGTGCCCCCGAAACGTACTCCAATACTGCCTTCTGACCAATCTACGTCGATATCGTCAGGAGTAGGACCTGCAGTTTCCATGGCTGTCTTTCTAGGAGACAGGCGGAGTAGAATGTCATCCGTCGGTAACTCGAAATCATCTTCGAAATTGTCTGTGGAATCCTGGCCTCTCTCAGGGGGCGGGCTATCGATAAGCGTTGCTCTGTCTGGGGACCGAGGCCTGGCAATTCTAATTGTAGGAACATCTTGAGTATCAGCGAGTCCGCTATCTTGTGGTGAAATAGAGGTGATAGCAAGAGCTGACTGAAGGCGTGTAGAGACCTCGCTATCCCAAAAAGACGGGGCGGAGGTTTTGGTCGGGCTTGCGGCAGCGGAATTGATTTGCCGAAGAGATTCAGGAAAACACGTATTAAGCGAACGCTTTAGTTCAAGGGAGCTGTCAGGACCTGGAAATTCGACGTCATCTGACCAGTCGTCGACAATATCCTTCCTCTGCTTTCTGTGTCCGAGACGCTTGATGGTGCCTCCAATGAGCGCCGACCGAGGGACGTTCGTAGGCAAAGGTATCCCAGCGTTTCTGGCAGAGGCAATAGCTTCTTCGGTGATGATCTCGTCATTGTCCAACAGCTGAACCTGCCAATCTTCGTCGCCTCCTGCGTTGGAATCAATGTCGGAACGTCCTGAGCGACGCGATGAAATCGAATCTCGGTGCCCCGACCGACGCACTGACGATGTCGTCACAGATGTAGCTGTCGATGCGGCTCGTAGCTGGATATCCTCATAGCATTGTAGATCATCGTCATCGTCCCAACACTCGATCGTTTCTTCCTCACTATGGCGTACCTCAAGGGTGAATGGAGCCATGTTCTCGCACTATATTGTCGTATGCTCATGTAGGAGATCAAAGATCTTCGGGGTTTTAGGTAGCAGATTGGAAGCACACGAGCGCTGAGATTCGGCTGCCAAGGGAAAGCAAAGTCATTCCGTGTTTGGTAAGACAAGTCAGATTGTGATTATGCGTCAATTACTCGAATCGGATAGACGACGTATGATCGTGCATCGGCAAGAAAACAAAAGCAATAGCGTCAGGAGGCGTGAGGGCGAAGCCTGATGGTGTCCCAAATAAGGGAAACTCGACTGAGAAGCCGCTATCTAGATATATGGGCGGGAGGTTGCGAGGCCAAACAAGTAGTCGCATGTAATGACCAGATTCAACAGAAAGCAGACAGATTGGTCAACGTGAGAGTCAGAGAGTGTGCCCAGGAATTCGCTCGAGTATTGGCGCGTGGTGCGTGGGAGTTAGAAGGGAATGGAACGGAGGTGAGGAACGCAACCTGCGAAATATGAACAAGGGAAAAGCATGGGATGGACGTAACGCCGACTGAAGAGCGCGATGGCACCAGATGATGATTAACAACGAACGATCACGGAGCCAGCTACCAAACCTCGCCTGTATGCCAAAAATGATGAATGTGATGCCATAGGGAAAGAAAGTACGGCAAGAAAAAAGGGCGGAGGGGCTTGGCTGTACTGTCGGCAATGTTGACGAGAATTAGTACTCCAAAGTATGTTCGTCTTGGACCAAACTTGGCTTTAGTATCACCATTTTCTTCCCTTTTTATTGGATATTGCTACATCTCCTTAAATGGCCTCTTAAACAGTAATAAGTTGCTACCCACTCAGCATTCGCTAGTCCCTTTATTAGCACTGCATAGGTCTTAGGTAGACTACTAGTTGACTGTCTGTTGCTGGGATACTCGCAACGATGATCCACATAGTCGGCCGATCGCAGCAATTGAACGGAGTTCCAGTACCGCAGTTTCACCGAGTACTACCTCGTACTGCTTCACACCACTGTAGATACCAGGTCTAGCTCAGGATAAAGTCGTCTGTTGTCGCAATATTGACCGGTAATCTTGCCACAGTTGCTGAAGTTACATAACACCGATCCGGAAGCTCGGACTTCATAGCTTGGGGGTTCTTGCGGCTAAAGCTTATAGTTACAGCTTGTCCAGGCAACACTCCACCCTCTCCTAGGCAGCCTAGACAGATCACAATTTCGTCATTATATAAAGTAAGATGCAATAGCTTTATACTGCATCAAGTTCTGTCAGCTAAATTCAAAGCAATATGTCTACGTCTGAAAATGGGTCACCTCGGGTTCTACGTGTCCCCAGGTCTGATGAGCCCGACAGTTATGTGCTTCTCCATGTCACACGTACCAGTTCAGCTGCATTAGACTTGAATCTCGCTGCAACGGAAGGAGAATTTCCGTATAAAGGGGTCGGTATGGAGAATCCATAATGCTGTTCCCTTTACCTGTTCCTTCTTGAAGTATTGTGATATACTAAGTCACAATAGTGCAACAGTCTCGTGCGCAGACTCATCGTTCAAAGAGTTATCAGGGAACCGATGAGGACTGGGACCTTATCTTGCTGCGTGCCTTGGGCCAGCTAGAGATCAATACAGATAAATCAGAGCTGCTATCTGGTGTCGAACTATCCGCTAGTATTAAGGCATTAGGTAGGCAGAGCAATCAACTGGTCCTCACTATTCGCCGAAGGATCCAAACTATAACTGTAAGCCTGACCACCAAATAATATAATGATGTGGTGCTGATGATTCACAGCAAAGACTCGGTTCTATAGCGCTCAAGCAGGATGATGAACAAGATATTCAGCTCTTCGACTGGTCCGCCGTCGCCATTGCCAGAGCTGATATGCTTGAGCAGCGGCTATCAAGATTGCAACAGCAGTATCGCGCAGCCGACAATACCATCAAGCAGCTCAATAAGCAAATTGAGGACTTCATCACTGCAAAATGCCGCCATGAGGAACAGCTTATGACAAACTTTACTCAGGTTCTAAATCAGAAGAAGCTCAAAATCCGCAATCAACAACGCTTGTTGGCTTCGGCGAAAATTGATGTGGACGATGGTAAGGTCGCATGTCTGAGTTAAAACAACAATAGCTGATACTGGAATGATAAAAATGTAGCTGGTCAATGTCGGGCTGCCTCATCAAAAGTTGGGGCCCGTGTCGGGAGCATGAAGCATGCGAAACGTCCTATTGTGGAAACGAGCGATGACGAGGCTGAAAGCGATAATGGCTCGGAGAGTTTGGATCAGACCAAGCATCAATCCAGTCCAAGAAGAATGATAGACACGGATGACGAACCAAATTCGACTCCGCAGCCATTGGAGGATGTGGGTGTAGATGATACCACTGACGAAGATTTGCCCACAGCGTCCGGCGTCGATCAGGGAATAAGTGAACAGAACAATATGGAAGAAGCTCACCATCCACCTAGGCTGCAAGAACAGTCACCTCCACCCCGCAGGGAGCTTCCATTCGCCAAAGGGTCAAAATCAAGCAAAGACACCGTACAGAATATACAGCATCAGCACGACACTGCCGAAGAAACTGCAGGCGAGACAGACGACGATGAGCTATGAATACATAGCGAAGGGAATAAAACCTCGTGCAACCATGACTATGTACCTAATTCTTCGATGATCTAACTCTGTAGTATATGTGAACTAATCTATTCGATGGTTCGTTCCATACAAGGATATCTGAAAGTATACGACCTCGTTAAGCTTCTCAAGCTCATTTTGAACTTATATACAAATTCATCACTAGTGACGCATCCTCACGCATCTCAAGAGACTAGACTGCGAGGGAAGAAACCAATAGCAGTACGCATTACTGGGAGGAATGAACAGAAGAAAAATGATGTTTAGGTGTTACAACGACAACGCCTAGACCTATAATAAGGATAAACCGGGAGATCAGAACTACAAGTGTTAATCTTAACCATACAAAGCCTGGGGCGACATCTCTCCAGCAGCCATGAAATTGGTTTCGGGATTACCCGTCGCCTTGGCTGCTGAGCAGCGGGCCATCGTAGGTGAGCTATAACATAGTTAGAAATGTTTCCTCACAAAATTACGGTCATCGCTTCTACATACCTTCGAGAGATGGAATCAGTGAAGTAGAAGTCTTCAATAACACGCTTGAAAGGCGCTCCAGTTGGCTGTGTGCCCTTGTTCTGATCGACCAACTGAACCTTGCTAAGGGAGCCCAAGGAGGTGGACTCGACGACGTCATATCGACGCATCACAGGGCTAATCTCTTCCATGCGATCGCGAAGAGCTTCGATATCATCGTATGGCAGAGGAATGTTGAGAAATTCGCTGGTGGCACGGATAATCTTCCAGTCGTCACGAGCTGCACCAGGCAACGAAGTCGCTGCTCGGGTAACTTGAACACGGCCCTCTGTGTTGATGTAGGTGCCAGACTTCTCAGTGTAGGCTGCACCAGGTAAGACAACATCAGCAAGCTGAGCGCCTCGATCACCATGGTGTCCTTGGTAGACAACGAACGCATCGCTTGGGATTTCACTTGTAGTAACCTCATCAGCTCCCAGCAGCCAAACCATCTTAGGCTTGGTCTGGGAGATTTCGGGAGACGGTGTGGTAAAGCCAACCTCGTAGGCTGCAGCACGAGATGCCGCGCGCTGGAGAACATTGTAGCCTTGCCATTCTGGGGTGTTGAAGTTGTTGCCATGCTTTTCAACAAAGCTGCCGACTGTTTCAAAAATCGCTTTCGCGTCCTGATGTTCAGCCGCAGCACTACCGACGATGATCATTGGACGCTTAGCAGAAGCGAGCTTCTCTCCAAACTGACCCGAAAGGGCAGCCTTGAGAGCGTTGACGTCGGATCCAAGATGCTCGAAATCGAAAGTGCTGTCGAATGATTCCCCAACAAGTCCAATTTCCAGATCAGAGCGCAGGTATTGCTTACGGATACGCGCGTTGAGGACAGAGGCCTCATGGCGAGGGTTGGTAGCAACAAGGAGGATAGCATCAGCCTCTTCGATTCCGTAGACCTTGGAGTTAAAAAGGTAGTTCGAGCGAACGTCAACACCGTGGGCAAGGGGCGAGCTGCCACCAGGCTGGTCCAGAGCGAGGTTATCGGATCCAAGCTTGTTAGCCAAGTCTTTCATGGCAACAAGCGACTCGGCATCCACAAGGTGTCCTGCAATGGCCTTGAATTCGTTCTCTTTAAGCTGCAAATTTTGCTGAGCGGAGGAAATCTCGCTCAGGGCCTGCTCCCAAGTAGCCGGAACGAACTTGCCCTCTCGGCGAATCAAAGGTGTCGTAAGTCGTTGAGTCTTCAGACCGTCACACGCGAACCGAGATTTGTCGTTGATCCATTCCTCGTTGATGTCGTCGTTAAGTCTTGGGATTACACGCATTACTTCCATGCCTCGGCTGTCAATTCGGATATTCGAGCCCAAAGCGTCATGCACGTCAATGGATTCCGTATGTTTCAACTCCCAAGGACGAGCACGGAAAGCATAAGGCTTCGAAGTGAGAGCACCAACAGGACAAAGATCAATGACGTTGCCGGACAGCTCCGAATCGAGGTTCTTCTCCAAATAGGTACCGATTTGCATGTCGTTTCCTCTGCCAGTAGTTCCCAGCTCGGGAGCACCAGCAACATCGTTCATGAATCGAACACATCGAGTGCAGTGAATGCATCTGTTCATAGACGTCTTGACAAGGGGTCCAATATTCTTGTCCTCAACCGCGCGCTTGCCACCAACTTCATGGAAACGCCCACGGTCGGCGCCGTACCTCATTGACTGGTCTTGCAGGTCACACTCGCCTCCCTGATCACAGACCGGACAATCAAGAGGGTGGTTGGCCAAAAGGAATTCCATAACACCCTCCCTAGCTTTGTGTACAAGTGGTGAATTCGTCTTGACATTCATACCGGGCTGCACAGGCCAAGCACATGATGCCACAGGTTTGGGCGCCCGTTCGACCTCGACTAGACACATACGGCCTTAAGAGAAGGGGCAAAAATATTAGCGAGCTCTTCAATAACTCGATGACAATTATAAACTTACAGTTTCCTGCAATCAAGAGTTTCCTGTGATTCAATTAGTACTCAAAACAATGGCATTTGGCAATATGGACCATACTCATGATAACAGTATCTGTCAATTATTGTTAGTTATCTTCTACAGTAATGACGTTTTGGGTCGAAATACCTGGGAACCGTGGCGCCTGCCTTCTCACAAGCCTGAATGAGAGCGGAGCCAGCTTTAAGCCATGTAAGCAAGATGATAAGAAGCCATGGATTGAGACGCGGAATCACCTTCGACTGAGACTTTCTTCCCATCTAGATTAACAAAGGAGGTCAGCAAAGCTATGTAAGTTCAGCAAGAAGCATATAGCCTACCAATTGTGAGTTCAACCTCAGCGGAGCGAGGAATTGTCGTCGCGAAAGTCCTGGGGTAGTTGACCTTGGGAACCCGGACGAGCCGGGCGGCCGCACGAGATAACTGCGGCCGCATACTGTGAATAGAAGCAAACGTGAGAGGATAGAGCAAATTTGAGTAGCAAGCGCAATGGAGGTAATCAGGAAGCGTCGGTGGAAGTCTATAGTGCTGGGTGATTCTTAATGGGAGGGAGCACTTTTGGCTTGGTTCGGATTCTGCCAGCCATGAGCCGGGGCGTCACTCGCAAATTGCCGCCTGCGGATTGGCTCGGCTATCCGGAGGATATATTAGTCCGCACTACTCCCTTTTCTTTCTTAATAAGCCCTTCCGGTGCTATTCTCCTTCCTCTTTTCTCTTTTCTCAACATAACTCATTCACGGGCATGATTTATTGTAGGTGGCAGGGTTCTTCACTTCCCTTCCTCCTCTGCAACATGACCCAAGAAGAAGATGCACTGAGCTGGAGCTCCTTAGGGTTATTCATCGAGGATCACCTGATGAGGGTATAGTTCTTTACTGACAGTCGCTACATCTATCGCTATTTCTATATAAGGGAATTGAAGGACAAAGAATGCACTGATAATAATTTCAATATCCTTTGCTACGTAGTGGATGTAACGTGTTGACCGCAAGCTTCTAATGACTTGTTTCTTCGGTAAACCATACGGTGCATAACCGACATGTGTAGCTTGAAAATTTAAGTTGTATAGTAAAAGTGCTCTTGGGTCAACATTAGGAGCTCGATCTCGTAAGCAGAGCGTCGCAGCAGTAGTTGCCCCTCCCCACCAAGACTCATTCAACTCATCCTTAGCATAACTTTCGCCGGGTATCGACATGTATACTCGTTTTCCAGCACTATAGCCCAACTTTGCTTATCAATGAGGCTGATATAACTATGCAAGCTGAAGATATGCTTAGGCATGCATAGCTTCAGATTGGTCAGAGAATGCGTCTGTTACAATATTGATGCCACCTCACTAGAGACCATGGTAATATGCTACATTCGAAATTCAAAAGATAATCAGACAGCGGATGTTTTAGAACAAAGACAATGAAGATGACATCCAAGAGATGAGAGACCTAGGAATCATTCGCCTTCCAAGTGGTCTCTTGCTTTGTGCCAGGAGGTAGCCACACCCGGGAGCTACTGCCTCCTCTGGGACGGACACGGCCCTGGTCATCATCTTCTTTCTTAGGTGTACTTGCATGCGAGGTAGGGCCATCTGGTGACTGATAGTAAGAGAGCTTGCTTGCCGAAGCGCCATAGCCATTTGAGTCCCAAACTTTGCCTGCAGTCTGGGCGTTCAATGGAAGGACAGTTTCCCTTGTGCGGAAATGATCAGCATTTGCTCTCTGGTCCGCTAGATCATCGTGGCTATTGCGATCGTAGAGGTAGAGTCCAATAAAGGTAAGAGCGATTCCAAAACCTTGAATGGATGTCGTTGAGCTTCCAAACCACACGATCGCAACAACAATCACGAAAACTCTTTTCACCAAAGATGCGACGGAGTAAGAAACTGGTGATATCATAGACAAGAGAACAAATGCCAGTATGTTCTGTGCGAAGTGCGACACTCCGTTGAATACGAATTCAAGGAAGAGAGCGCCATGATCCAGTGAGCCTCTATTTCCCGACAACGAGATGGCGCCATCCTGTATAATATCGGAAATCAAAGGATATCCTTCACTTATGAACCAGATAGGTAGTGTGAGAATGAAGGCTAATCCGGAACAATAGTAGAGCAAGTTCAACTTATCCAATTTTCGTCGGCTCGACGGTTCTGCTTCTGACTCTGCACGGGACGCTTCATTGAAAAGCTTCTTTGAGAATATATTCTGCGAGACGAAGACCAATGCGGCAATTAACGCACATAGTATGCCGAAGAGGTTTGTGGAAAAGCCTGTCGAGCAAGCGAGCATCACACCTAAAGTCAATGGGACAAGAGAAAGATATGTTGCTTTGGCATATCGAATTCGGAAGAAGACCCGATACGCCAGAACTGTGAACAGGGGTGACAGTCCCTTGATTGTGTGGACGAGTGAGACGGGAATCTGTGAGGTAGCCATAGAGCTAAGTATATGGCCGGCTAACTGGAACACTGCCAAAGGCAGAGCTGTCATGACAACATCACGGGACGGAGGACGGATCCCGTTCCTGAGGGCCGGTATGCTATCTTTCAGCCAGGGTAGCACTGTGGATAAATAGGTTAGGACCAAGCACCAGAATGCTACGAAGGCAAATTGTACGATCGTAAGCGTTATTGGTTTTGGAAGGGCATTTAAGATAGACTTCGATGAGGTATTCGTCAGAGCGGAGGTCATGTACCATATGAGGCAGAGAACCTAACCCGGAGTAAGCAATATGGTGGGAAAACATCCATGAGAATCCAACAATCTTACTATCAGCTTGTATGATATCGGAGCTCTAAGGGCCTCAGCCAACTCCTGTGCATTGGCGCTAACACTGCCGTTGCGCGTTCTAATTGTGCTGATGGCATCACTGATACTTTTCCTTGATCTTCTTTTCGAATTCAGTGTAGGATGTCTGCTATCCCGTGAAGATTGGGGTTGCTTCCGTGGCTCCCAGCGATCTGTCGCCGCATATCTAACCGAATGGGAGTGCGCTTCTCTTGGTTCGCTCGTAGGCTCAGGTGCTTCATCAATGAAAGGCGGGAACTTGTCTATCGGACTGGTCATTTGTTGCGAGATGGATGAAGTCGCCGGTACTTGAAGGTCTGGTAGTCGTATAGAAGAGCGTCTCCCAGTGCCGGTCACAGTTGTTGTGGTCATGTCCTAATTTCTCAAGATCGACGACCTAGATAATTAGCCGGTCCTGTTAGCCGGCTTCAAGCAAGTTAATGTAATGCCACTTTACCATGGAAGCAGATTCTTGTATGGCGATTGAGAACGACAGTTGTGCCCTCCAGTCGTCTTGAGCGGTGACAAGCACAAATTGGCTTTTGGGGCTCAATAAAGGAAGCTGGACGTGATGTTTTGTGAGCTTGCGTGAATCGGGGTATGTCAGGATGGACGGGCGGGCAAGTACGTGGGTAGCAGCAGTTCGGTGCTGCAGGGTAACGTTTGCAGTTTTCTAGATGACGAATCCCTATTGACGAATAAACACTGAGTATTCGGAACACGCTGCTCGGGCGGGATGTTACATCCAGTTTACTAAGGTTGTAACGGAGTAAGTAAGTCGGAACTTACTTAGACTGGTTTAGTAGGTAGTCCGTCCGATAAAACGGACGAAATAGGCAAGGTTTTCGTTACACCTGCATAACGTAAACATGTATAGTTAACTGACTAATGACAGGACAGGCCTTGCATCAATAACCAACTAACCAATCAACTAGTCAAGTAGCTAGCTAACTACTAGTTAGTACTTACTTAGTATAGAATACTTATACGATAACAAGCCTCCCAAAGTAATTACAGGCAGACTCGGGAAAACTAGAAACTTCCTGTCAACCTTTTTCTCCATCTAATTATTTTTCGAAACAGCTGCTTCATCCTCTCCTGCAGTCCCTAACACAGACAAGTTGCTACAAATTGGTACTAATACTTTGGGACTATATGGGAGGTTGTAGTTCTGCAGACCTATTCCTCACTTCATTGCAGATAGTATCACATGTCTTCTTCTCGTCACTCAGATGCAAAGAACTGAGAAAGGCGGGATCCTGGCCTTTGCAGGCTCTAACAGAGATGGTTCGTGTTGCCGGAACCTTTAAGCTTCTGGCTCCACGATATCTTCGAGGACACCTGCAACTCTCTTGTCTCTAGATTTATCATTGCGTGGTTGATCCAATACAACAGCTTTCTTAGCATGCTATGATATATTAATAAGAGTTCTGGAGTTCGTGGAGGATATGTCAGTAGCTTCACACCATTATATATGCTCGTTCCCTCTCAGTAGTAGTTCTCTAACTTGAAAGATGAGTGGTACTGAGATAACACATTTTCGCTCCATATAATTATAATTTGCTCTTACATAGCAGAGTAAGTATCTAGCTATCAATGTCAATCTTGGTTAGTATGAGATTGTTCGAATCCTATCAACGCTCTATGCTGTTATCATCTATAAAACCAACAACTTTGGTAAGAGAATAAACATATATACGGTTACTGCTAAGGCAATAGATAATAGACTCATTATTGAGCTGGATAGTAGGTGTCTTAAAACAGTCAAGTAGCGTACCGGGTATGTCCTGGTTCCCAATAGTTCCAACATAAACGAAAAAAGCGATACGTTGCTATTGGACCACAGAACCTGGATGCAATGTTCCACTAGCCTTGGACATTTAAAGAAATAAAGGGGTCTGAAACACTTGATTTTGGTCTCCTCGCTAGCCATGGACAGCCGCTCATATCACGACCAGTACACGTTTTCTTCTCTTTTCTTTCTAAGCAACCTTCACTACTGCATATTTTGGGAATTTGCGGCCTACTATAGCCGTGGACCAGGATCATTACCAATGTCAATCTCGCTTGTCTTTGTCCAATGACACAAATTACCAAAGCAATCTTTAGCCATAGCATTAGTCACAGAGCCTAAACCAAGACAAAAGTTGTTGCTTGATTTCCTTTCAAACATTATCTTGTGTGAACCATTTAAGGCAGTCACTGTTTCTAGCAAACCTATATTTCATGATAAATTTGCCAGAAGTAGAAGATAAATGCACCAAACGGTGCCTCGGAGATAAAATCTCGCCCAGGGCTTCCAGTTCCCAAATTTCTATCATCCTTGCTACACCCGCAATGGGGTCCTCGTCGCTCTTTCCTTGATTGCAACTCCTTGATGCAGGCCTTATAATGCGTTTATTCGGGATTTGGATCTTGATTTCCTTGTATTTACTACTATTTGCCTTCTGAATTATCCCGCAAACAGTTGAACGTACCTCCCCACTTACAGTCATTTGTTAGCTATCCGCTTCATATTCAGCCTTCAATTACTTGCGGAGGATTTGGATTGCGTACAGGTCGCATTATTCGCTCACCAGTGTGCTTTCGACTATTGTCCTGCAAAGCTTTGTGTTGCCGACGCTTGCAAACCGTAACTTTTGTGGCAGTGCTCTCAACTTACTATCCAAAAATGTCTTCGCACTCTGATGCCCCCATCAAACCGGGATGCAAGCAATGTGAAGATGGTATTATTGATAGTGGCACGAGTGCTACAACACCCACGCTATATGCTGAATGTGAATCATCAGTAAGTAATTGAATGAATACATCTTAGAACAACCCGAGACATGTTGTCTAAATAGCCTTGACAAATTTCTAGGGCCTTAAGCATTCGAATGTTTCGAACAGCCCTTCAGATTGTACAGTATCCTCCAAAATTGGAGATCGTCAGGTCTCTGGAAGTGACAAGAAAAACCCCCTGTCGAACAAGGTCAGATATGCTGGAACTCTCAAGGAAGTCAAGTCACTCACAATCCTAGAAGCAGAAGCTGGAACATCTAAGCAATTTCACTTCTTCTGGGCACTCCGAGATGGAAAAACTCCTAGCAAAGCTCTCGCCTAAGCCGCAGTCGACTACTCTGAAGTATCCTGCAGATCAAGAGATCGTTGCAACATTACCGGACAGGCAGGATTTGCTCAGAACACACACTCACACGTTTCCCCACCACAGGATTCTTTCAGGAGATGATTCAGGGCTGATTACAGCCTCAAGTATTCAGCGACCTAGGGGTGTACCGCACTCGGTAGATGTTGGAAAAACAGACACCGTATCGGTCGATATGTGCGAGGTACTACGTTTAAAGCAAGAATTGCTTGTCGCTAATTCTAAGATTGCCCTCCAGGAGCAGGAACTGGCCCAGACACGCGTGATTAAACATACCTTGGACCAGGCACTTGGGCCACCCTCTGAAACCGACTTCAATGGAGAAGTCACAGAACAAACGATAAGTACTCTCCAGAGCGCCCTTAATTCATCCAACCCAACATATAGTCAGTTGCAAGCTGAGTGGAATGCTCAGGATGATTCGCAATCAGATATGTCCGATGCACTCTCCGCCGGAGCATACAATAGAGCTCGGGGGTACTGGAATCCTCCCACGCAGCAAGCGTGTAGTACGGCTCTTAGTGCCCCCATTGCTGAAAGATCATATGGCGAGCCTATGTCTTTTCCAAGTGGTAGCTCACTCGGGGGAGATGCGAATCGATTTTGGGGTAACTCGAGCACGAATCCCAGCGTAGCTGGACACGACGCTTTTCGATCCCATCGTGTGTTATCAGGGCCATCAAGTGGGGTTTACGCCTTCGACACAAAAGTTCCTGAAGAACAGGTGAGATTCCTCGAAGAACCCGGGCTTGCGCCACGCCGTTCAATCACTCAAGCCAGCCGCACTGGACCATTTTTTCAAACACAAAGCTCTGCTTGGAGTGCATTTAGTCCCAGCTCTTCTGAATCCCATGGTCCGAGGTCCCCTGTGAATAGATCCAAAAACACATACCAACATGTCGGTCTATTCCCCATCCCTCAATATCATCAGCGACCTGTTGGGACACCACTTTCACCCACGGCGACTGAGTTCACTGCTTCCAACGCTAGTGCGACGCAGTGGCCAACTTCCGTGGTGAGTAGGAGCTCGAATGAACTTGTTAAAGTACCAGGCTTATGTTGCCAGGTGGGAGGTAGTACCCACCAAACATACATCTCGCCCCTCGAACCAATCAACTACCGCCGGCTCCTTGACAGGAATGTTTCTTGTGATTGGAGATATATCGTTGACAAGATCGTTTGCAACAATGATCAACAAGCGTCAATATTCCTGCAACAGAAGTTGAAAGTAGGGACCACAGAGCAGAAATATGATATTATAGAGGCCATAGTACACCAAGCCTATCCCCTGATGGTCAATCGTTTTGGCAACTTTCTAGTGCAACGATGTTTCGAACACGGAACCCCAGAGCAAGTCGTGTCAATCGCCAATGCGATCAAGGGAAATACTTTAAGCCTCAGTATGGATCCGTTTGGCTGTCACGTCATACAGAAAGCCTTTGATTGTGTTCCCGAAGAACATAAGGCAATAATGGTTCATGAGCTTCTACGCAGAATCCCAGAAACTGTCATTCACCGGTATGCCTGCCATGTCTGGCAAAAACTCTTCGAATTACGTTGGAGTGGGGAGCCACCCCAGATAATGACCAAAGTAAACGAAGCACTGCGTGGCATGTGGCATGAAGTCGCCTTAGGTGAGACAGGAAGCTTGGTAGTCCAGAATATCTTCGAAAATTGCGTTGAGGATGAGAAGGTACTTGGTTTTCTTATACGTCAATTCCTACCACGGTCATTCCTATTCAACAAATCATCCCTCTAGTCCTATCGTCCTCTCGATTGTTACACCTCCCAGGAATTGGATCCCTGAATATCTGGCATATTCTACTTGAGGCTTTAATGAATTGCATGAGGAAATGTGCTGACAAAGTCTACAGCGTCCAGCGATTGAAGAAGTGCTAGCAAAGATTGATATGCTTGCACACGGTCAATTCGGAAACTGGTGTATCCAACATATCTGTGAGCATGGTGCTCCTCAGGATAAAACTCGTGCAATAGAGCACATTGTCATTTGGTCTGTGGATTATAGCATGGATCAGTTTGCCTCCAAGATTGTAGAGAAATGTTTGAAAATAGGGGGTACAGAGTTTCTGGACCGCTACCTTGCTCGAGTCTGCACCGGCCGAACTGACCGTCCGAGAATGCCTCTGATTGACAGTAAGTCTGATGCGTATACCCTTCTTAGCCTAAACGGAAGGTTTCTGACATGAAGTAGTTGCTGGGGATCAGTATGGAAATTATCTAATCCAATGGATCTTGATGAATGCTGCACCACATCAGCGTGAGCTGGTTGCCAGCCATATTCGGTACAGTCTTCCCTTCATTATGGCATTGCACAGGCCTAACCTCGTATCTACGAAGGAAACATATGGTATCTCTGCGGGGTTCCAAGTTTGGTTCACGTGTGGCTATGCTCTGCTGCAATCCCTCCCATACAACTCGCCCAGGACCAGGTTCTGGGATGCCAGTCAGTCGCTACGGTAATTTTAATGAGGACAGATTCCCGATTGCTGGACAGCATGGAGGCCGTTTCAGCCGAGGAAACCAGTGGAATCCCAACTATCCACCGTTTCGCTGAAGGTTTTCGAGGATGTACTTTTACACTTCGTTTTCTAGCCATATGCTTGTTTATTCACAAAAGGTATCGTTTTCAATTCGACCAGGGTAGGCACCGAGCACCCCATATACCAGGATCTGGGATCTCGAAGCGTGTTTCGACAACGTGAAGTTGTCTGACATATTTCTTCATACACGCCATTCTAGTCATTGTGCAGGAGCTAAACGACTTACGCCCTCATGGCGACTCCTCTTCTTTTACAGGTGCATTGAGAGGAAAGGAAGATGAGGACAGAAGAACGTGAGGGGGGAAATTCGAGCAAGCGAAAAACGTATCAAAAACGGACTCAAAAACTACAGTTCCTATGAAGTTGCTGGAGATTCTAGTGCAGGTCAGGAGATTGGTTTACGAGAACGAACACTTCTAATTCACCTACTAGTCGTCGGGATGATATTTTTATTATGAACTGATGTATCATACCAGCCGCTCATTTGTCCGAAGCTTGTTATCCTTCACAACCCTGCGATTTGCAGAAATAATGATATTTGCATGCTGACCATAACTCTGGACTTCATCAGAAGCCACCCATTGGCAATGTAGATTTTCAGGTCCCGGACAGTTGCAGCCCATGGATTTATCGCTGAGCACTTAAATCCCGTCATTTGCTAGCTATCCCTTTCTCCCATGGTTTCCGCCTTTCTGGCTTCTCGCTCGGTTTGTCATGGCCTGTCAAGACGGTGTCTGGAATTTGTTGGATTCCAGGGATTGGTTGACCGGTCGTGATGAGTTCGACTATATGAGCGAAGGATGAAGGATATGTAGGCTCCTCTTGAGACTTTGGAACGTCCACTGTAGGGCCTGGTGATGAAAGGTCGGCTGACTTAGATGTTGATGCTGATTCCAACCAAGCTTTGTAGGTCGAGAAATCGAGTGGTGGCGTGAGCTTTTCTTTCCTGAGAACAACAAGGCACGATAACAGAAATCAGCACCACGTACTTGTATATTATCATGAAATGGCGTATGCATATGCTATGATACCGGGGGTCGCAGGTGGATACAGAATTTATGTATACCTTGAGAAGTAGAAGCATTTAGCTTGTAGTGTAAGGTCATCACTGCGATTGATTTCCTCTTCCGATGCAGGTGATTCCGGATGGCCTAGTATGATGGAGAGCCCAACTGCAAACTCACGATCCGAACCGAAGGGATATGAGCTCAACCTTTCAAATAGCTCGATATCTGAGGACTGTAGCTCTGACATCCTGTGACAGACTGCTCCAGGCTCTCAAACTACCTAGTGGGCTTATTCGAGGGGTCATGCAGGTTCAGGAATATGTTGCGCGGCCTCTGGCACTCGAAACGAAGGCGAGAATTCTCCCGGTGTCTCGAACAGAGTGACTGCTTCTACTGTGCAATCTGTTGCTGTTTCTCTGCTGCTCAACTTCCTCGTGAATGATGCCAACGGGGGAGTCCGTTATAAGGGCGCCCGGGACCAAGATTAACCGAGGTCCATGCAGATTGAAGATTAGGAAATAGTTTAGATAGCTTTACTAGGTAGGCTGTGACGTACACTGGGGTCCTTTGGCGGGGTTCCCGCTAAAACTCGGACCTATCGGGGTTAGCAGCATGGATGATCTTTCCTATCCAGCAATAACTACTCCGTTTGACAATATTTTTCTATCATAGCTCCTTGTCAATCAATTGGGAGGAGTCGGAAGCGATGGATTGGAGCGTCTGGAATAATCTGTAAATTGTCATATTTGCTATTTCGTGGTCGCAACTCCACCATGTCGAAGAACCGTTCCATCATGCTTAACATATTCCAGAAGATATCCTTTCTAGTTAGGTGGCATAGACATACTCTACAGAATTTGATGGCCTTATTCGCACCGACATCTCGACTGATAATAATTAGAGCATATATAGTCCGCCTCGGGCCCTATGTCACTGTGTTGGACTGTTGGTTAGTTTGACAGCTTGATTGATAACAAACTCGTCGCGCTAGCGAGAGCGATGGCGGGGGCATCTATCCAACCGGTCGAGAAGTAAGCCCCGTGGTCATTATATTGATATTTTATTCGAATCAACCATATGATCATGCAGAGGTATCCATCCTGTCTAGAGCTTCGTGGTCCTGAGAGGGCTCAGAACTCGTGGCAACTATCATCTTGCTTTGGCAGCCAGGGCAGTTGTGCACAACCTCATGAGCGAAAAGGTCACAGTCAATGCAAAAATGGTTTCTGCAAACAGTACATTCATAGCGGCTGCTTACGCTTATTCCCTTTGTTTGTCCCTCTGTAGTATGCCACTGCTCCTTGGGTGGTACTGATGGAAAGGATATCCCACAAGCGAAACAGACACTACTGCGTGAAGCGTGTTGCCACGAAACTTCCACCCAGTTCATAAGGGGAAACAGATGGTGATACGACCGAGCAAGATGGGTTGAAAGAATCAAAGTAAGACCACAGGAAGGACACTCGGCAGGGAGACCACAAACCTTGCTGTTGCACCGTGAGCACAGATAGCCCCCACGAGAAGGCTTGGAATGGCATGCACAAAGTGAAGGGTAAGCCTCAACGGTTCGTGATGGAAAACCCATCATCAAGAGAGAGCTTGTGGACTGCTTCTGAGAGTATGTGGCTGGTGGTGTTGTCACATTCATCACAAGGTCACGGAAATGTTGTTCATTGAGTGCTACACCGTATGTGGTATCGTCGCCCCCGTTAGTCTTGCCACAAATTTCGCGACAGATTGCCACTTGAGCAGCAAGGCCCACGATTCCAACACGTATTTTATCATTTATAAGCGTAGTAATTGTTTGGTGAATATCACCGGGATCAGAGGAAAGGAGGGAGCCAAAAATGACGAAGATCTCACGGGTGCCATGGCTTGGAGTATGGCTGTTGCAAGACAAATTAGTCCACCTTATCATTGAGTGTGTACGACGCTACCGTGGAAAAGACATACAACAAGGCACCACGAGCCATTTCGAAGCCATTTTGCAGACTAGGAAGACCTTTCGGATCCTGGTCTCGCAGTGATTGGATGGCACTAATATGCTCAGTAGGGTTTCCACTCATATCACTGACTCTGACCGCCAGTCCATCTTTGAGGCCAAGAACGCCGAGTTGAGAGATGGGATTTTGCTCGAAAAATTCCCTCACGAACTCTTGTGCATACCGTAAGGACAATAAGTAACGTGTCGGTCGGAGATCTTTCTCGGTCATAGATTGTGACAGATCTATAATCAAGATGAGATGACGGATTATACCCCGTTGTAAAGGAGTCGTATCTCTGAGGAGCCTGCAAGCGCGAAGACATGGAACTCAGCTCGAACCGTTATCAAAACTGAGACTAACTCGGCTTGAAAGTACACCCTACCTTTTCCTTTTCCCAGCCTCGAGAAGCCCTTCAACTGTAGAGCTGATTGTACCGTCGGCACCTTCAACTAAGGTTTCCCATGTTCTCGAGACCTCCCATTCTGCGCCTCCACGGTGCTTTCTCCTCTTGGAGCGGGATGCGGACGTAGTCTCTCCGCGAGACCCTGGTAGAAGATTGTTTTCATCCTCATCCTCAGAGATTTCTCCTATGTACTCTTCATCGGAATCGACCATGCTTGCACTAAAAGGAAGCGAGTGCGTCAACCCAAGAGTGCGTCGGGTGTCATGAAAGTTAGAATGGAAAGGTCTATCTAGGCATGTATCCACATTGTTGGATTCGGTTCCAGCAGGGAGGGTCCGAGCTCCGCCGGAGCTCCGTTCCCTACCTTCGATTCCTCATGAACCAAAGGCCTATCTAGCAGTTGCTATTCTCTTCCCTTTTCTCTTTATTTCCTTATCAATTCATCCTCGCATTCCTTACTACTATCTCACTTCTCTCAATTCTATAATACTAACCTTCCTGTCTAGGTCTTTTTTTTTTTTTTTTTTTTTTTTTGGATACCTACCCTTTTATCTACTCTGAGCTCCCTTGTGGTCAAAGAAAGTCTGCTTCGTAACCTGAAGATTAATCAGCTACACTTCGTATTGCTACGACGGTGTACTACAATAACTAATGAGCTGCTCCGAGAGTAACCGTAGGTAGGCAGACTTGGCTCCGTCCTAAAAAATGTGGGGAAGAAGATGCATCGCGTCAACCCGACGTGGTGGTATGAATGCTCATGCAGTCCGTGGTCAATCTCCAATTTATCGTCCGGTCCGACCAGCTTCCCACCTCTGCCCCTCCTCCTCCTCCTCCTCCACCAGCACTTCTTTCTGCCCCTCCTTCATCTCTTCGTCACGCTCCCGCTCCCTTTCCGGATTGCCCTACTCGACATACCTACAGTCTACCCGTAGGGTCAAACCTGCTGTATTGTCACCCGTTTCTGTAAGGCACTGTTCATCTGAAATCCGCGCAATGGCATCTAAGGACAGAGATATCCTCCCGGACGTGTAAGTTACCGATCGCCAACAGCTGAGTATCGTGCACCCATCTGTTGGTGTTTCTCTAACAATCGCTGGCAGGGTCAAGCCTGTTCATTACAATGTGTCTTTGTTTGACCTTCAGTTCGGTGGCTCATGGGGTTATAAGGGTACCGTCAAAATCGATTCCAAGGTCAACCGTCCCACAAAAGAGATCGTGTTGAACTCGAAGGAAATCGAAGTCCAGGATGCCGAAGTTTTTGGAAATGACGGTTAGTGACAGAGCCACACTCCAATTTCTCCTGATCCATTTGTAATCCATGATCGAATGTTGAGTTTGACAAATTGGTTGCACTTAGGGACCAAGCTGGCAAAGGCATCTAATATCGCTTACGACACCAAATCGGAAAGAGTCACCTTTACCTTTGCAGAAGAAATACTCCCCGCAGATGTTGTCCTGTCAATCAATTTCACCGGTATAATGAACAATGCCATGGCTGGATTTTCCCGCTCCAAGTACAAGCCGGTGGTGGATCCGACCGACGATACTCCCAAGGACGGAGATTCCTATTACATGCTTAGTACCCAATTCGAATCTTGTGATGCTCGTAGGGCCTTCCCTTGCTTTGATGAACCGAATTTGAAGGCCACATTCGACTTCGAGATCGAGGTTCCCCGAGGTCAAACAGCCCTTAGCAACATGCCTATCAAGTCTGAGAGGAGCGGCAGCAGGCCAGAGCTCAAGTTGGTCTCTTTTGAAACTACACCTGTTATGAGTACTTACGTCAGTATGCACGATTACTTGCTTATGATCCTCGGCGCTAACTTTGGAGATCCTCCGTTCAGCTTCTGGCATGGGCAGTCGGTGACTTTGAATATGTTGAGGCAATGACTCAACGCAAATACCAAGGCAAGAGCATACCTGTTCGCGTGTATACGACCAAGGGCCTCAAGGAGCAGGCTCGCTTTGCTTTGGAATGTGCCCATCGTACAGTCGATTACTTCTCTGAAATCTTTGAGATCGAGTATCCGTTGCCTAAGGCGGATCTCCTTGCTGTCCATGAATTTGTACGGAAATTGATCCTGTTGCACACGAAGCGAATATGCTAACCGCAAATAATCTAGGCTATGGGTGCCATGGAGAACTGGGGGCTTGTTACCTACCGAACGACTGCTGTTCTTTTCGATGAGGGCAAGTCAGACACCAGATACAAGAATCGTATTGCATATGTCGTCGCGCATGGTTTGTCGTCCCTTCCAATCTGAGCGGCCTTGTTCCTTCTTAACGGGTGTAATCTAGAATTGGCGCACCAATGGTTTGGAAACCTCGTAACGATGGATTGGTGGAATGAGTTGTGGCTCAATGAGGGCTTTGCAACATGGGTTGGCTGGCTTGCTGTGGATCATTTCTATCCAGGTATCCGATGGCCCCAGGCGCTTACAGAACCAGAAAAGCTGACGATTTTCTTGCAAATAGAATGGAACATCTGGTCTCAGTTTGTCGTACGCAATTCTCGAGGTAAATGCAGTCCTGTGTGGCAGAATATTGACTTTTGCATAGGCTGAGAGTGTCCAACAAGCATTTCAACTCGATTCACTGCGAGCTTCCCACCCGATCGAGGTGCCCGTGAGGAACGCTCTCGAAGTCGATCAAATTTTTGATCATATCAGCTACCTCAAAGGAAGCTCGGTCATTCGGATGCTAAGTGATCATCTTGGCCGGGAAACATTCCTGCGTGGAGTAGCCGCATATCTCAAAGCTCATGCATATGGCAAGTACACATCGAAGACGTATAGGGAATCGGGCTTGCTAATTACTGACAACTTCAGGTAATGCCACCACTAATGATCTTTGGAGCGCTCTCAGCAAAGCGTCTAATCAGGATGTTACTAGCTTTATGGTGAGTTATCTCGTTGTACAGACTGGACTACTATTCTGACTTCATTACGAAGGATCCCTGGATTCGCAAGATTGGCTTCCCTGTTGTCACCGTAACCGAGCAAGCCGGCCAACTCAGTGTTCGTCAAAGCCGCTTCTTGTCGACGGGTGATGTTAAGCCCGAGGAAGATGAGACGGCCTGGTGGATTCCCCTTGGTGTAAAATCAGGACCTAAGATGGCCGACGTAAAACCCGGTGCTCTTGTTTCCAAGGAAGATACAATTTGGGGGCTCGGACAAGATTCCTATTACAAGCTGAACAAAGACCTGTCTGGCTTTTACCGAACCAATTACCCTGCTGATCGGCTGGCGAAACTCGCTCAGTCTCTGGAACTGCTGAGCACCGAGGATAAGATTGGATTGATTGGCGATGCCGCTGCCCTAGCTGTTTCTGGCGACGGATCCACTGCTGCTCTATTGGCTCTCTTAGAGGGTTTCAAGGGCGAGAAGAATTATTTGTGAGTAACTAATTATGATGTCCTTCATTCGTTCTCGGGTTTCAACAATCCTTATGCTTCATGGTTGGTTCTTAACGACTTGCATAGGGTCTGGTCCCAAATCTCTTCCACTATTGCGAACTTACGCTCTGTGTTCGCCCTGAATGAGTCGGTAGCAGCAGGACTCAAGAAGTTTGCCCTCGAGCTTTCATCCCCTGCTGCTAACAAAATCGGCTGGGAATTTAGCTCGGAGGATGACTATCTCACTATCCAGCTCCGTAAGCTTCTAATCGGAATGGCTGGCCGTGCGGGCCACAACGAGTGGGTCTATTAGGAGATGTTGTACGCTTTTCTTGCAAATCTAACTTTTTGCTAGCATAATATCCGAGGCCGAACGACGATTTGAGCTTTGGAAATCAGGCAGCGATAAGGATGCTGTGCATACCAACCTCCGCTCAGTGATCTTTAGTATCGTGATTTCAGAGGGCGGTCGTGAAGAATACAATGCTGTAAAGCAAGAGTATCTCAAGACCGACTCCGTTGACGGCAAGGAGATTTGCTTAGGAGCTCTTGGACGTACTAAAGATGCTGAGCTGGTAAAGGATTACTTAGATTTTGTTTTCTCAGACAAGGTTGCCATCCAGGATATTCACAATGGCGCGGCTTCAATGGCTACGAATCCCTCGACTCGCCACCTTCTATGGGATTATATGAAAGAGAATTGGGCGGCCGTTGAAACTCGCTTGTCAGCGAACAATGTCGTTTTCGAGCGGTTTGTGCGTATGGGACTGTCCAAATTCGCGAACCACGATATCGCAGCCGATATTGCTTCGTTTTTCCGGGAGAAGGACACTGGTGCGTACGATCGCGCCCTGGTAATCGTTGCTGATAGCATCCGAACGAATGCACGCTACAAGGAAAGAGATGAGAAGCAGGTCTTAGAGTGGCTTCGGGGCCATGGCTACGCTTGATCCTCTTGGGCGAAGGCAAATGTTTTTGACAGTTGTGTGTTCCAATAGGTGAATATGGTGCCTTGTGATCAAGATACCTGCCATTTGTGAATCATCTGAGTACTAGAGCTTCATAAAAGCTAAACATCTGACTTGTAGTCGTCTTGATGCATGACGGAATGTCTTTCGTCTAGAGAGGCGAAGGTGAAACACTTGGTGTTCCGGTGCTTCTCTGGCTTGCACATGTGACGGGAGAGGGCCGGCACTACTTGGTACTATATAGCTAGTCGACATGAGTACCAGTTTGCATCGTTCTTTCCGGGAAAACCACAGATATGTTACCTAGAGGAAAGGGGTGGTACCCAGTCACCTAGACCTGTTAAAACCGGAATGCACATTGTACAACCCAGTAGGACTGAGTACTATCTACTAGATAGGCCCGTCCCTAGTAGTATCTATTTATTTGCATTTGCATGTGGCTGTTAGTGTCTCTGATTGGTGCATTAGACTGACTTGGGTCATGGGTCTGGGGCGGGCGAGCGTGAAACGGTCATTCCCACCCAGGAGGTCCACACTAGGCAGGAGACAGACTAGCGCCATTATTGGAACCTGCACGTTGGGCTCGCCTGCTCTCCTGCAGTCAGCAACGCAACCGCCATTTCAAGAGACCGCTCGGTCATCTCATTAAGTAGACACTCAAGTATCGTTTACTACATCGGCTTGTTGCCACGCCTAATACCTTTGTCCTGTAACTTCAGCTCTCCACCTTTTCATCAAACAACTCTCTTAATTTCGCCTACGTTGACGTGCCGTCCAAGTGCTCCATCATGAACCCCGAGTGGTAAGTGCCCTTGATCGTCTGTATTTGGCCTACAGCTCATCAGGTTCTGGCGATTCTCCCCCCTTGCCATGATGGCACTACGTCTTTTCATCCACAAATTTCTTGTTTCTTGTTTTTCGTGCTAATTTGAATCGCTATTAGAGCCTCCACGATCCTCCGTCTCCCCCATGCTTTACTTGGCCGGCGCGGCCCTCTGTGTGCGTATCGATCCATATGCTAATGATTTGGCTAGATACGATTATCTTTTCAAGTTGCTCCTCATCGGAGACTCTGGTGTCGGAAAGTCGTGCTTGCTCCTACGTTTTGCCGACGATACCTATACGGAGAGCTACATCTCCACCATCGGAGTTGACTTCGTACGTATCTGGCCTCTCATTATTCATCACAGCTGCTAGCAGTGAACTGCGTCATAGATCCACATCTAACGTTCCAATACAGAAAATTCGTACCATCGAGCTGGATGGAAAGACGGTGAAACTCCAGATCGTAAGGCAGCCCCGTTCACAACAGTCGCTCACCTGGCTTAACTAACGGGCGCTCTAGTGGGATACTGCAGGCCAGGAACGTTTCCGGACAATCACGTCGTCTTACTACCGTGGTGCCCATGGCATCTGTGTCGTCTACGATGTTACCGACATGGACTCTTTCAACAATGTGAAGCAGTGGCTTCAAGAGATTGATCGCTACGCCACTGAAGGTGTCAATAAGCTCCTTGTCGGAAACAAGAGCGATATGGAAGACAAAAAGGTCGTGGAATACACAGTGGCTAAGGTATGTGGCCAGACCTTGGTGTGGGACTCTTTATTTCTGGCAGAGTGGGTGATTGACGCAATGTGTTGTTGGTTTAGGAATTCGCCGACAGCCTTGGGATCCCGTTCTTGGAAACCTCGGCGAAGAACGCTTCGAATGTCGAGCAGGCTTTTTTGACAATGGCGAGGCAGATCAAGGAACGCATGGGCACTGCGACTGTCAACAACAAGCCAACTGTGCAGGTTGGCCAAGGCCAGGGCGTTCAATCCGGCTCCGCGGGCGGCTGCTGCTAGACTATTGATGATCCTAATCCCGCGTTGCATTACGCCATATTGAGACTGTGTGAAAATTTGGTGATTAAAGAAGAGGAGCGATGAGGGAGGCTACCTGCTGCACCCTGCTGCCGGGCAGTCTTTCTCGAATGCCAGCATTATCTCAAATGTTCTATGCTGGTAATGGTCACCGGGAGTAGTTTTCTTTTTTATGCTTTAGAAGGCTTTCGTTTCGTCTTATACATGGTGCACTATGGATAATTTTGTGTCAGGTTTTCCCTTTCCTCCTCTCGGTCATCTATCATCCCCTCCCTATCTTTTCCTGTCACTATTGTCTTGCTCGTGGCCTTTCCCTAACTCGAAGCATTTTCTATCTGGTTCGTTGAGTTTTCTTTAGTTGGATCCGTTGCGTGATTATGTCTGGGTCAATTAATGCAGAAGTTGATGATACTTAGTGAATATGGTTATCTGGCAAATCAAAATCAGAGCTTACTCGCTTTCCCGCTTCATTTACTCGGACTTTACCGTTATGGTGGAAAAAAAGTTGTAGGATATGTAGAGTACTTGCTAACGCTTCTTATCCTTGACTAATGGCAACTGTGTCGGATTTACACTTTCATTTATCTAGGACACATTGTCTTGCTCTAGCTAATTCATATGTCGAATTTTGGTAGGTAACAAGTGAACAAGGTTCGTTTGTCGCGAATAGGTTGTTTTGTGCGAGGATTTAATAGACCAAATGTACTCTGCGCAGGAATGTCACATGCCATACATGCCTTCCCTAGCAGTTTCTGATGCCTTCATGCCTAGGTAGTCCCTCTCACTCTTCAACTGTGACTGGGCTCTAGACCTATATCTAGTTATTGTTAGAATAGTAGATACTAATACGATCCGCTTGATCTGGAAAGCAAAGGACTCTTATTCTAGATACTTGCTATTGTATCAAAGAGTTCGATTGAAATGTGGAGGATGAGTATTACAAGGGTAGATGAAACACGTGAAGCGGATCTGCCATTTACCGGTAAACATCAGTCCCTTAGTTTATATTGTTTTTTTCTCCCCAATAATTGACCCAGGAGGACGGAGCATCCCCAATAATTCAGCTAAATTTCATATGGCATGAGCGTTGATCCGATCAGCTGATGAGGGTCTCCCATCAGCCGAGGCACAGGCTTCGGCAAACGTCATGTAAACCATCACCCCCAATCCAGAGCCGAGTCTTTCTCGCACCCGACATCGAAACAGTCCCTACTCCATTCGTCTCAAGGCCTACATATCTACCCCTTTCTTCCTTTTCTGCAGTCATTCCTTGCGACCCTCTCGGGCAAATTTATTGAATTGTCGCTAGTTCCACTTACCGTCTTGTTCATACTCACTTGTCAAAGCAATTCGTATCGCATCTATAAGGATCCGAGGTACCGATTTACGTGCACCGTCATAGTACAATATCGGCCGGCTTTCTTGACGCACCTATTCCCGCTAGGAAAAGAGAACCACCGCGCTATCAATCATGTCTCAATCTAATATCGAAGGGCAAAAGAAGGCGGTTGCGGTATCCGCTGCAGTCCAGCAAAGTGACAACATGGCACATGCATTGGCGGGCGCTGGAGGCGGTATTCTGTCGATGCTCTTGACGTGCGGCAACACCTCCCGTTAATGAAATCAACGTTGACATCCCATATGTTGTAGTTACCCGCTGATAACCCTCTCAACGAGAGCGCAAGTCGAGTCCAAGCGTGCCCATTCCACGACGTACGACGCTATACGCCGCATCATTCAACGAGAGGGGGTTTCGGGGCTCTATTCCGGCCTTGAATCTGCGCTTTTTGGCATCAGTGTCACGAACTTCGTCTACTACTACTGGTACGAATGGACGCGCTCGGCTTTCGAAAAGGCGGCTGCGCGGGCTGGGCGGTCCTCAAAGAAGCTCACAACGTCGGAGTCAATGATCGCGGGGGCCATCGCTGGGAGTGCGACAGTCCTCATCACAAACCCAATATGGGTTGTAAACACTAGAATGACAGCCCGCAAGTCCGAGTCGGAGCAAGAAACATTGCCAGGGGCTCCCTCCAAGAAGTCGCGGGCATCCACAATCAGTACATTGATGGACTTGCTCCGGCAGGAGGGGCCCAAGGCCCTCTTTGCTGGTGTTCTTCCGGCTCTTATATTGGTTATCAACCCGATCCTACAGTACACAATCTTTGAACAGCTGAAGAATATTCTGGAGCGTCGTAGACGTATGACGCCAAAGGATGCGTTCTATCTTGGGGCTCTTGGTAAGATACTGGCAACTTCGATTACCTATCCTTATATCACAGTGAAGAGCCGCATGCATGTTGCCAGTAAAGATGGTCCTAAAGAAAGTTTGAACGGGAGTTTGAAGAGAATTGTTAAAGAAGAGGGTTTTGTGGGTCTGTACAGAGGTAAAGTATTGACAATTGGGGATCCATGCAAACTTCAGCTAACATCACATGACAGGCATTGGGCCGAAGGTCACACAGAGCGCCATTACTGCAGCGTTCTTGTTTGCATTCAAGGATGTTCTTTATGACCTTATGGTCTCTCTACGGAAGAGGAACCGAGCAATTTCCAAGTAAAAACTGGAGAAGAAACTCATCTAGCACCATTGCCAAAGAATCAGTATGACTTTGAACCAGAGATTTATACTTACTGATTTCCATCACCGTGTGCCTTGAGCCAGACCACCGCTTTTTTGTCAATGATTTGGATATGCTCCGTACCCAAATGTACTCTTATTTGCTTCGGCACAGCGTTCTTCTTCTTCTTCTTTCTTTTTGGCCGATCTGAGGAATCGAGATGTCTAGTTTTTGCAATATATGCAGTACTAAGCCTTTCTGATCGGACCTGATCCCTATTTGATCGCACTAATAGATTGATCGGTTGATGATGGATACGTGATCATGGCATCCCGCTGTAGTGGCTGTAGGCTCATCATTCAGTGAAAGAAGAAGTTTGGCCTGAGCCCTTGGGGTTTAGTCCCGTCGACCGTGTAAAGGCTCCGGCTAGTAGCATCGGTAGAGAACATTAGAACACTCTACTACTTTGTGCCATTTACTAGGTATGAAGCTACTATCTACTCGATACGGAACCGCGGCTCGATTGCGTGGCTGACCCTAACGCGCCTAATCCGTTGCCGCCAGACCGCCTGCCTTTTACAAGAATATAGAGCACTTATCCAGCGCGTTCGCGCGTCGCAATCGACATGCAGGATATATTCTACTATGTTCTTCTACTGCCACCCTCAAAAGTGAGGCTCAGGTGAGGCCCAAGTGAGGTCTGTACGAGTGATGACTATTCGAAGCTGTGTGAGCCCCTGCTGGACTTATGTAATCATGCTGGGGAGAGTTCTAGTCCTTCCCCTCATATAGTGTTTGTTCCCCGCCAGGCCGTCAGAATCCCATTTGTGTTAGAATAAGCCATTCACCGGCTCTCCGCTGACTGTTGACCCCTCATGCTAGCGCTACGGCAAATACCTCATCCCAAATACTTCCCAGTCTGATTCAATTCCAGTGCTGGCACTCATTGACAGATCCATTGATCGACATGTGCCCGCAAACTCAGTTGTCTTGGTTTGGTATACCTAGTTGGAGACAAGTTATCTGCGCATAATGCCCCGTATACACGCGCCAGAGGAATCTGATGAGGAAGCCCGGCTTCTCCTTTTGCAATTTATGAGAGGCCCCTCCCACCAAATACGAGGACCTCCAGCTGGAAGTCGCAGTGATCAAAACCTTGCCCCAGAAGATTGCTCCAGTATTGGGGAGGATATTCAGAAAAGCGTCAAAAAGCGTGACCGGCGGCCTAAGACGTCTAAGACGCGTGTTGAAGCTAGATCATCACCAGTGATCACTGGCGAGCAACGCATGACATCCAGCACACCGCAAACACCGGATCCCTTGTACTTTCCCCAGCAGGATAGGCAAAATACTGCATCGTCACCTGGAGATGGACATAGAATATCTAGTAACCGACGCTCTAGGCGTGCAAGGACAGGCCCGAACAACTATTACGATAAGACCAACTACTTGGGGTTCGGCTCCGATGAAGAAGTCAGCGAAAGCTCTGCCAGGCCGTCTCCTACCACATCCCGACAGCCCCGGTTTCCTAACATTGCAGCTGAACCAAAAACTTCGTCATGCTCTCATGATCGAAATGAGCAGGCCCATGTCATCTATTCTGCACCTCATGTCCAGATTCTCAAGTCGTCGTTCTCAACTCTAGATGATTTGATTGTATCGGAGCGTGCTTGCTACTCATCAGTGCGTAGCCCATCAGAGTACGCCTTGAAGTATCTGAGCAAGCCGCCGCTGGCCGATAAGATTCTCCATGTTGACTTTGACAGAACCGAAACGGCAGCTGTCTTGGACTTGTTCTCGTTCTACGGCTTTCAGAAATACGAGAAGATGGAAATCGCGCTTTCGGATCAGGTTATCCAGGCTGCTCATATCTATGATATCTCACAGAGGGGCTCTGAGAAGATTTGGTGGGTATGTGAGCTTGCGCAGATCATATCCACTCAGGGAATCGAGGGAATAGATGATAGCCATAAATGGCTTCTAGAAGTGATGGCACCTAACCAAAAAGACAAGCAAAAACGACAAGCCAGACGCCTGGTAAAGAAAATTTTGGGGTTAGCCCAGGACACTTCTCAACATAGTCCATTGCTCTTTTCTGAAGATCAGCTTTGGGGGTTGTCCAGGGTCCTACCCTCCGCTCTGGTGCTCAGACGGCGTGGACCTACTGATATAGACTCATTTATTGCTGATGCAAGAAGAGGCTGCCTTCCATCCAACCCTTGTGTTATAAAAGCTACCGCATCGGGGTCAGGATGCGTAGAGATGAGTGGGTCGTTGAACAAAATCTTGCAGCGCCGTGAGCTGGGGCATCGTGTAAACCGTCAGCTTCATTCCACTATCAACGAAGGTTTTAGGCTTGCAAAAACTTGGAGAGATGCCTCGAATGATGTGATTGTCCTGGCTTGGGCACCTGATGGCACGAAATTTGCCGCAGGCGCGACAGCACAATGTGACGAGCATAATATGCAATATAACCGAAATAATAATCTAGTTGTTGGTGATGTTGTCAACAATATTTTGATGGAAATGCCAGACCATTATGTCCTTCGGCCCCCAGGTAGGACCGCAGCAAGCCGGACTCTTCATGATCCCCGTCTCTGGATGAGCGTTACTTCCGTCGAGTGGTGGGAAGATGCACTCTTTACTGCTAGCTACGACAATACAGTGAAGATATGGAATGCTTCCGGTCGAGATATATCGTGCCGCAAAACTCTTCAGCATGACTCCAAGGTGGAGGTTATGGCTCGCTCCCTTTATGAACGGAATTTGCTCGCAACCGGCACACGCTCAATAGGGCTTTGGACATTGGCAGAGTCAACTCACAATCTCCTAGAGCTGCCTAGGGCGCGATCCAAAAAGGACAGAGAGCTGGTACCTACTTCTTTAGCATGGGGAACCATTAAGGAAACCGGAAATATTCTGCTTGCCGGGATGTGTGAAAAGGGTGACGGTACACTGCAGACAGGTCTGTTGGCAGGCTGGCGAATAGGCGAGGCATCAATAACACCTATGCAATTTTCCCCAAACTCTCAGAACATGTTTGACATTAAATGGCATCCCACCTTGCCAATGTTTGCAGCAGCAACATCGATAGGTCATGGCCCTGCCAACAAGGCTTACAAGGATACCAGATCCCTAGTCCGAATGTATCAACCCTTGTCATCGAAAGTCTGCACCATGGAGTTTGAGTGTCCGGCGCTAGATATCAACGACGCCCATATTTGCCCCATGAACCCAAGTTACGTGACAGCCAGCTGCACTGATGGAATTACCTATGTTTGGGACCATCGACGCCCAGACCGAATTCTTCACAAGCTCCAACACGGAGAGCCCCTAAATCAGATAGATGAAACAATCAGCAGGGAGCAAGCCGATGTTGGTGTCCGTTTGTCTCTATGGGGTGATCGGATTGACGAGTTCTACACTGGGTCCTCCGACGGAGTTTTAAAGAGATGGGATATTCTTAGAGCCCCGGAAGATGTGCTCGTCCAAGATACGGCCAGATTTGACGAGGAGATTATGTGCGGTGCCTTTTCCAACGATAAGTCCAATCTGTTGGTCGGCGATGCTGCTGGGGGCGTCCATCTCTTATCACCCGGCCCCTTTACAAGCAATGGGGGTCTTTCTATGGAGTTCAAGCCTTCGTCGTTACAGCCTCAATTGCAGATGCGTCCTGATGGGCATGTATCTAACCCCGAGTCAGGTATTAAGGCAGGTGCAGATCTCCTGGAGTCCGGGAAGCTCACCAGGCACCCGATATTCGGAGTTGGACAAGGACCATACTATGATGGCCCCTTTGCAGCCTGGGCTCGTCCAGAAAACATCCCTGAGTGTGAGATTGCACAAGCCCGCTTGAAGGAAGAGGTGCAGCTACGGCAACTTGAAGGTCCGCCCCCGGAATGCAGGATCGGGTTAGATACAGCGTCCCAGCAGGATGTTAACGCGCAGATCAAGCTCGCACATATTCGGAACAAGCGGCGCTATCAGAACAAAAGAACACGAGATGGGCTTGCAGAGCCTCTTGCATATGGCAGGACAAATGCCGTTAATCTCGTTGGCGATGTACCCGACGAATTCAAGCGCAGGTTACATCATGTTGTATCACCACCAGGTTCTATGCCACCGAATACTGAGGTCATTGAATTAGTCGGGGACACTGACACGGAATGGAAGACCGGCTCGAATGTTATCCATTTCGCTGGATTCAAAACGGCCCTAGAAGAAGTAGAAGAGGAACTCGAGGAAGACTTCTGGTGGCCGCCCAGTGGCACCATCGATGCAAACATCCGAGAAGTTGACGGTATTTAGTCTGGGCCTGGCGAAATCGGTTGGGAGAACGCTGATCCTATCACTGGCCCTCAGCTTCCTGCGGCAGGAAAGTCATTCCTCCATGATGAATGATGTCAACGGTGTGCCGGCCAATTACATCACGTGGCTGAGCAGCGCCACGGGGCATTGCTGGGTGGCTTTACTTCGATATCCGTACCTTAGATTCTAGTCGGCACTACATATATGTCTCACGAATTCCAACTCTTTGGCCATTATAAACTTGCTACTTCAACTGTGTTGGCAGCGCTCAAGCCTTAGCCGACCCATTTCCAGACCCCATCTCTGCATATTTGATCGTCAAACCACCACAGATGTCATTTGCTCCTCCCTCCGGGCCCCCGCCTCCTTCAGTCCCTGAAGGATGGAAAGCCCAATTCGACGACCGATATAAGCAATGGTAAGCCCCTAACTTACGTCTCCGCCGAGACATCATCCCCCCCACCCAAAAAGTTGCGGATACATGTGTTTGCCTGTAAGCCGAAACTAACGCCTGCCATAAAGGTTCTATGTAGATCTACGCACCGGCAGATCGCAATGGGAGCGTCCCGAAGGACCAACCTACATGGAAGACTCGCAGAGACCACCCAGCGGGCCACCGCCGTCATACGATGCCTCAGGTCCTGGTGATCGACCTGCTTCAGCGGCCGCCGGCGACAAGAAACCGCTGGGCTCAAGAAATCCGTACAATAGCCAACCGGATTCTACGTTAGAGAGCGATGCCCGCTTAGCTGCTCAGTTACAGGCTGAAGAAGAAGCCCGAGCTCGTCGCAGAAGTCCGGTACCACCAGCACAGGCACAATCTGGAGCTGCGTCCGATTACTATGCTGAGAACTCCCGCGTGCAGTCCCCCCAGGGACCATCAACATCACCCGCACCCAAACAGGAGCGGAGCAGGGGCTTTTTGGGCAAGTTAATGGGAAGACACTCTGGCGGTAGCAGCAGCAATGGTGGTGGTGGTGCGAGTTACAGTCGGCCACCGCAGCAAGCAGCCTATGGGTATCCTCAGGCCGGATACGGTGGGTATCCTCCACAGCAGGCGGGGTATGGTTATCCTTCGTATCCGGCACAGGGTGGCTATTATCCACAGCAGCAGGCGCCGCAGCGGCGACATAATGGCATGGGAACTGCGGGGGCTGCGGCGTTAGGTGTTGGGGGTGGTTTGCTGGGTGGCTTATTGTTGGCGGATGCTGTTGAGGATCTCGGACATGATTTTGATGGTCCGCCTCCGGGTGATTTTGGTGGTGGTGATTTTGGTGGAGGGGATTTCGGTGGCGATGACTTTGGGGGTGATTTCTAGGTCGTGTCGTGTGGTGAGCTTCGCTGGACTGCGATTGATGAGTTATGATTACCGGGAGGTTAGCAGTTGTTGATTGCTCTTGTTTTTTGTTTTTGCTTTCTTCTGTTTCTTTTTGCCTGCTTGCCTTCGGAAACGTCGTCTTCTCTGTAGATAGTTTTCAACCTAATAGCCTATGAAGATGCATGAATAAAGCTATCTTTCTATAGCTAATCGATAATTATATCATTAGTTGTAACTCTATTCTCTTAGTCGGGTCTTCCAGGAACAGGGCCATCAGGGAGCTTATTATAGACGGACACATCAATATCTATCCATAGAGCACACACCGCAATGCACGCATACCACACTGTCCACTAAACCTCCACACGATACTGCTATCATACAATGCTTCAACCTCTTCTCCGTGATGCACCACCGCTCTCCCGGCCCGTTGTAGCAGCCGCTCCTTCAACCGCAGCCGCAGCTTCCGCGCCAGATGCACCGGGTCTAGGAGTAGCACCGGCCATCCAGCCAGCCAGATCGAAGTTCCCGGGAGCCCCACCGCCAGCCATAGCACTCCTGGTTGCGCCTCCGATGGGAGAAGAGCGAGACTGTTTCTCGAATTCGGCGCGCATTTCGGGGTCCACTGATAAGAGTGCATGTTAGCAAGAAGCTATCCACAAGATAGACGTGGCGAGAGGAATATAAAACAAGTGAGGTCTAGGGACTTTGGACGGGACTTACTATTCTCCATTAACTTGGGCATTCCAAAGGTGAACCCAAGAGCCACCAAAGCCATCAGGATCATGGGATTCTTGAACAAAGCCAGGGGAGAGACTATATCGATGATTTCAATCCCAGTCAGCAATCTGAATCCAAAACAAGGTGAAATATGAAGTGCAAAGACTCGCGCGTGCGCTCAATGGTTACCAAGTAATTCACTCGATGAACAGATACCATTGCGCACGCATGCTCCTCGTCCTCTAAAGCTAACATCAAGACTTAAGAGGGAACAACTGGGGTGGGAAAACATACACTTCGACCTCTCCTCATAGAATCCTCTCCGGGCCAGAACCTTCGCCTCAACCATTACAGCTTCTTCAGCTCCACTGTTACCACCGCGGGGAGCACTCGCATCAAAGACGAACTTCTCCGCGCCGCGATTATCCCAGGGGTTGCCGCGAAAGGTCTCCCAGATACCCAGGAGAGAGCCATCGGCAGCGACGTCGACGCGGAGCGGAGCGAAAACATACTCCGGGGAGCGGATGTCGAGGAGGTAGGATTCAGGCTTCGAGGAGGCGGGGAGATGGTGGAAGTTGAAGGTTGCGGAGCGGGTGAGGGGTGCAGCGAAGTGGTGATTGTAGTTTGTGTTCTTTGTGAAGGTTGTGAGCGTCGCGTGAGTATTGGCTGAGAGGATATTCGGGTTGGGGAGGATGGTCGAGGGGGGGATGGTGATGGTGAGATGACGGGCGGCGGATGCTGCGGTTGCCAGTGTTGACGCGGAGAGGAGGGAAAAGAGAGAGAAAAGAGAGAGATGCATGATGGGCAACGGATGTTATTCTGACAGGTGCAGCTGGTCAGTGTAGTATGGGAATTGAATGGTGGTAGTGTCCGCAGAGAAATGCGGAGGTTGCTGGTGGACGGTGGAGGTGAAGCTATTCCGATGGATGATCTCAACGGCGGCGCCAGTGCCAAGCGCCGGCCGGCTGACGGTGAAGTCACGGCGCCGCCTGGCATCCTTTCACCTTTACTGCAGCTTGCAACGTCGATTGCAACTCTTTGTCTTTCTGTTAAATCTTGGGCTGGAAATATCTACGCACTCTTCAAATGTCCGAATTGTTATCTTGACGATTCACGCTTCATCTTTGAAGCTTTAGGTAGCACTTGCGCTCCACACCGCTATCTACACTGTGTATCTGGCTCAACCTAGACAGTAAAAGTGCCTATATGCTGCAAACAATGATCAAGATAATAGCATATAATATGTACTTCTAAACGCGGCCGAGGCAAGGGCATATGACTCCTATTCTCGCCCTGAACTACCCCGAGGACCTGCCCCTCAAATTGAGAACAATATGAACAGCATATGCGTGAAACAAGAGGGCAATAGGTTATATGTACAGTGTAGTCTGGAGGGTGTCCCAATAGATGATCCCATACTGCCGGTGGTAAAAGAGATGCATATAGATGAACCCCTCATAGCTTAGCCTTAGGGGCGGACTCTTCAGCCAATGCCTCGGCATAGAGCTCGTCCAAGACCTGACGATACTTCTTTGTGGTGGGCGGACGCTTCAGCTTCAGCCTAGATGGGAGAATTGCAGATTAGTATATATAGTCATAATTGGAACGTGGAGCGGCGGTTTCTTACGTCGGCGTCAGCAGGTTATTCTCAATGGTAAACGGGTCAATCATCAGTGCGCAGTTTTTGATTCTCTCATATCCTGCAAGCTTGTGCTTCTTGGCAATGCGGTTGAGATCTTTCAGCACAGCTTTACGGATCTTGGGGTCGTTAAGTACGGATCTGATGCCCTCGATGTCCGTAGCTTCAATGGTGCGGCCAAGTACCTTGCTGGCAAATACAGCGAAGGTATCGGGCTGGACTCCAAAGATAGCCACCAGGAACGTCTGAACACTATCACCATGGACATAGCCCTGGGCCAAGTAGCCCATTTCCGACATATAAACACCCTCGAGCCGTTCCGGAGAGATATACTCTCCCTGTGCCAGCTTGAGCACATTCTTCCGGCGGTCGATGATGACGATACGGCCCATCTCATCAATCTTGCAGACATCACCGGTCCGGAACCATCCATCCTCGGTCACTGCTTTGGCTGTTTCCTCAGGGTCTTTAAAATACTCGCGAAAAACGTTCGCGCCTCGCAGCATTAGCTCACCCCGAGGGTACGGCTTGTCGTCAACGGAATACTCCATATCCGGTAGAGACATCAAGCAAGCCTCCGTAGAAGGAATCAGCCCACCACAGTGGCCAGCGGTCAAGTCCGCGAGGGACTGTACACATGCCATGGCATAAGTCTCAGTCAAACCATATCCCTGAACAACGTCGACGCCAAGAGCAATCCGGAGGAATTGGTGGAGTGAAGGATCCAAAGGCGCCGAGCCGGAAGCCAGCATTCTTGAACGCTCCAAGCCGATGGCAGCCGCAACCTTCTTCGCCCAGATCCGATCATACAAGGCATGTTTTCCCGTGGCTTGGCTAGGGTCAGGGTTCTTCAAGTTTGCGGTCTTTGTAGCGACAATGTGCCTTGACAGTGCGCCTCTAAACCCAGGAGCCTCAACAGTCGAGGCGCGAATAGCATTTCCGAATCGAGTATAGAGGCGCGGAACAGATATGAAACCGGTTGGCTTGAGCAGCTTGAGATCGTCGACAAGCTCTAGGATGTTTCCATGGAAATACCCAATCCGGGCTCCTGCCCAAAAGGCGGCATGCTCAGACATCCGAGCATAGATGTGAGCCAGCGGAAGATAAGATATAATGGTATCGCCCGCTTTTTGTATGCTGTTGATGAGCGCACCTGAAGCGGATGCGACAGCATTTTCATGTGCCAGGACAACACCCTTCGGGGGGCCGGTGGTACCAGACGTATAGTTGATGGTAATGGTGTCAGAGGGAGCTGGGGGTTTGCAGGGACGATCCACCGAAGCACCCAACTCTTCAACCTGGCTCATGGTATAGATGGAAACATCTTGCCCGGCAGCCATTGACTCGAGTAAAGCACGCTTCGAGTGGCCGGCCTCTTCACCGCCGTCCAAGGGGTCCAAGCTGACAATGATCTTGAGGTTAGGCAACTGGGGCTTCAGCCTGAGCAGTGTCGGAATGTGCGGCAACGAGGTCACAACGCAAGCCAACTCCGCGTGGTTGATAATATACTCTGTCGCATCGGGGGCGAGGACATCGTAGATGGAGACCGAATACAGGCTTTGCGACATGCATGCCAAGTCTAAATCGACCAGGATTAGTGTTGCGCACGCTAGAAATGACAAGATCGCATACCAGTTATCTGCCACTCGGGGCGATTCTGACACCATAGCCCAATACCATACTGGCCAGGACGACTGCATTCGTGCTTGTGATGTAGTTCCACTAGACCTGCACCGAACGCAGCCCGTCGCTTTTGTACCGTTTGATAATCCAACCATTGGTATACACCGTAGGTCTTGGTCGTGGGGTTGTACGGACGCCAACCAAGGCAGTGGTTTTTCGGCAATCTGTTTGCGGTGGACTCGAAGATATCGTGTGCAGTGAGGATCTAGGAATTATTTGTGAAGAGAGTCAGAAAAAATCCAGCAGGGAAAGGCATATTGTGCTACAATGGCGGATCGCCGCAGATCATGGGGAGCAAGCATACTTGAGGATCCAGCGACTTCAGAACGCCCTCAGTCGCATTCCAAGCCCGATAGACCTTACTCCGCCCCGGCTTCTCTGTCCCGGGCAAGGCAACCGAGTAGGGAGTGCCCTTGGGAGGGCTTTGTCGCAACTCATCTGCGCGAGTAAGGTGGAGAGGTTGTTGAGAAAATAGCATAGCGACAGGTGTAATTTACAGCTGGTGAAGACGAGCAAGTTAGAATTTCGATGATAAGACTGGTTCTTTGAGACAGATAACAAAGACGAGCCTACCAATCTATTATTGAAGAAGAAAAGAACAATTATAGCGAACCCAACTTCCAGAGAGAGTTGTCTGGGAAAGACGACTGGAGTGTGGCGAGGGTAGTTCGGTAGGGTCAGGATAAGTACGGAAGAGGAAGGGGAAACAAGAGACCGGAGGTGAAGGTGAGGGGTGTTGATGAAAGGGAGAACAACCACAAAAAGAAGAAGGGACTATAAAGGCACTGCCAGGGAAGGAGGGCAACAAGATAGAGAGGAGGAGGAGAAGAAGAAGCACTTCCGAGTACTACCAGTACTGGTACAGGGCAACTTGCCTACCTGAGGCATGGAGTGCCAAGTTGGGAAAGGGAGGGATCCAGTTGAACCTTCCTTCCCTTACTATTTTGTTGGTCTCCGAGACGGAATGCGCGCAAATGACGGCCGCTGACTGGCCAGCGCTCGTGTTCCCGCCACGCGACGTCCCAAACCCTTCCCCAAATCCGCAGAACCTCGGCACTTGCCCTGTTGGGGAAGCCTCCCCGTTTCATTTCCAGTACCAAGCATAAGTATCTATCTTCAACTTGATGGAACATATGCTTCTTTGGGTTAATCCTCCCCGTTTGCATTTCCCTCGAAATTGGTGTCTTTCTTCCCGCCCGTTGACCCCATACCTCGGTTCTACGGTGGACAATCATATCATGCATACTATTCGATAACTATCTAGCCGACCTTATTGGCAGGCGATCCTTTCCTCCAGTACCATGCAGTCGATGCTGTATAATATCTCCGGGCCCCGAAAAAGAAAAATGCGGGCAGACACCTCTCAGTACGGATTTCTTTGAGAAAAGTAGTACAAGCAAAAACCACATAAATTGATGTAATAGATCAATAAATATAAGATCTCGTACAGCACCGCGTAAGCCCCTAAGGAACGACTAGACTCCTATTTATTACTACTAGTCTCCCCACGCCCCATGAATTAACCCGCAGATGCCGGCGCCCCTCAATTGACATCCGGCCGCATTTAATGCATAAGTCTGTTACATGCCAGTCGAGATATCCACAAGCCAGGATTTTCAAGCCCGTGGACTAACGTTGTACAGATGATCGGACCTGAGTCTTGTGATCTTCAACAACCAGCCGACACATTGACCATCTCACATGCTTGCTCTTTGGCTTAACCGATGCCTCCGACAACGTAAGTTAAAAAGCCCCTCTGATCCGACCTTGGCTCATATTCGCCTCCTAGTCCGTCACGTGTAAGTATATATTCCATGTGAAGATTTGAGGATACAGTGCCGACTGGTCTCCCCGATCTCTATTTCTGTGAAGTAATCGTGTGAACTTTCGTGACGTATATACTCTCGTAGCTCGAGAGCTCTCGGTAATTAATCAGCATCACTACTGAATAACTAAATCCTAGAATGGTACTTACTTAGTACTAGTACTTACTGGCACTACGCAGTGTCTAACCCTGGCCGTGTCACTGCCACTAACCAATTATCCACTAGTATAATGTATCTGCTCAACGGCGGCTACTGCTACTAGTAGCATGTATGTGAAACAAATAAAGCTACGAACCATTTAACATATAGTATAAGATACACTGCAGATTCAAGAGTACGTCGATTAATTGCAAACTTTCGATTCCAGGAAAGTTAGACCACAGTCAGTTCGAACAAGACGTTCGACAGTAAAAACCATTTACCAAACTCCATGCCAATGCTGACATCCCAACTTGTATACTGTACAGAAGAGGCTCGACCGTTGAACCCAAAGATATAGACAAAAGCCCCTCATAATCAAGAGGAAGACACCCATCCGACCCTCATTCATCATCAACTCATGCAGATCCGTCTCGCTCTCTCGCTCTCTCTTTCTCTCTTTTTTTATATATACCGACAAGCAACAGCTGTCTCAGCAGATGTGTATATGCGTGAACCCCAACTTCTAAGCGCCATATGTATTAACCAAAGGGTTCAAATGTAGAAGCAATAGGGATATCTCTCTCTCTATCAACCGAGGAGAGGTATGGCGTGAATATGGGAGAATTAAAACAAGACAATAAAAAAGCAGAAGCACAAGTGGTGTAACGACGGGCCTGTACTGAGATGCCCAGTCGCGATCCTCTCAGCCCAGGAATGAGCGTGCAAGCTTCTGGTGCCATTTCGTGGCGGGAGCCTCCGTTTCCCACGTTTCGTTCTCGACCTCCTGGCGGCCCGTATCAATATCAGCCTCAAGAGGATGGACAAAAGATGTCCGGAAGTAGATCTTGTGGCCAACATAGAGCACGACGAAGAGAATCAGACTGATGTAATCAATGAAGAAATCCGTGACGCTGAAGCTGGTAATAAAGGAGGTGAAACCTTGCGTGATGATAATGAGGATGTTGAAGAACAACCCGTACCAGGAATAGTAGGGCTGCCAGATAGCTTTATAAGGAAGGGTGTCACGGGAGATGTCGCGAGCCTTCAGGGCACGCATGAAAGCAAGATGGCAGCCGTTCAACGATGCCCAAGTGATGAAGCCTGCGACACCGGCGATGTTGACGAGCCAGTTGAACACAGTGCTACCTGCATTGGAGACATTCATGAAACCGAGAAGACCGAAGGCTGCCGTGAAGGCAACGCTGAAGTATGGCACACCCTTCTTAGAAGTCTTCTTGAACCAGCGCGGGGCAAACCCTTCTTGAGCCAGACCAAGCAAGATACGACTGCCACTGTAAACATTTGAATTGGCAGCAGAGAGCACCACAGTCAGCAGGACTGCGTTGATAATGTGAGGCAGAACCTTAACTCCAGCAAGCCTAGCCGCAATGACAAAAGGCGACGAGTTAGCATCGTTTCCATCGGTCAGGAGGTTCTCGTTGGTGTAGGGCACCAGAAGACCGATGAAGAAGATGGTCAGGACGAAGAAGAACAGAATGCGGTAGAAGGTCTTGCGAATAGCCGCAGGCACCGTTTTGCGAGGGTTTTCTGTCTCAGCGGCTGCGATACCGACCAGTTCCGTTCCCTGATACGAAAAGCCAGCCTGGATAAGAACGGACCAGAAACCGACGAACTTTGCTGTCGAGTCGGGGTGGACACCCGAATAAGGAGCAAAGGGGCCTGGGTCGACCCAATAGCGAAATCCGAGATACCCTTTGTCACCGACGCCGGCGTCAATGCAGATGGCGAAGATCATGAACCCAACAACGGTGATAACTTTGATACTTGAAAGCCAGAATTCCAATTCACCATAGAAGCTGACAGGCAGGAAATTCAATAGAGCTATCAGAACCCAAAAGATGGCGATGAAGATAGCGATATTGATGGAGTCGTCCCAGAATTGAATGATCAGACCGGTTGCCGTTAACTCGAGTGCAAATGTACTAGCCCAGGAAAACCAATAGATCCACCCCATGGCGAAGCCAAGACTGGGGTCCACCAGACGAGCAGCGTAGGCTGTGAACGCTCCAGGAATCGGAATATAGGTCGCTATTTCACCCAGGGAGGTCATAACCGAGTAGACGATCGTACCGACGAAGATGTAGGCAATGAGGGCACCAACAGGACCTCCGTTGGCGACAGCAGTACCACTACCGATGAACAGACCAGTGCCAATAGTACCACCTATGAATTGAATGAGCAGGTTGTCACTTGCGGAATGGCCGCCTGTCTTACGGCAGAAGAAGAAAGGGAAAGAACTCAAGACAGCCAGCAGGACTCACCAATGGCAATCATCTGAAGATGGCGACTTCTCAGCTTCCGCTTGAGATCGGGCATGGGATTTGACTCGCGACTGGCGCCATGTTTCTCACAATCGATGTCGTTCAAGTCGGACGAAGGGTTCGTGGGCTGAACCTGGACAGTCTCTTCAGGCGCCATCTTGCCCTTTTCCCCCTCGGCAGACGTGGATTTGACCTTGTTCCCGAAAGCCATGTTAGACCCTCAACGGCCCCAAAATCTGAGGATGCTGATATCCTCAAGGTTAGAGCGTCAGACGTACAGTGTGTATGATAGTGACGGGAAGAGGTCACAAAAGTCAAAATCGCGAAAAAGAAGGAAAAAGGAAGCTCGCCGCCAGGACCGACTCCACCGGGAACACGGTTCGATTGAGTCACCAAAACTCGGGTCCGTCCAGTCGTCGAGCTCCTCCTTATAAGCGGGTTCTGCGTGTCGCCTCTCCGAAATCCGCTAAAGATGAATCGCATCCACCTACGATTAAGGTACGACAGACACGGCTGGAGATGCATATGCACGTCGAGAGATTATGTATCGTGTCTTGTCAACAGACCATCTTTGCCCGCCGATAAGAGAGGCAACGAATGATGATGATAGTGAATCTAATCGAATTATGCTCCAAGACTGAAAATCTTTAGGTAAAAGGAACAGTCAAGATGAGGGGGTGGGAATGGGGGTTCAGCACGCCGGATGCAACCTCGCGCAGAGATTCCCTTTGGGTCGAAGCCTGCTTCCCCCAGACAAGGACCACGAGTTTGAGATCACGGATGATGGTCATGGCCATGATTTATGATGAAAACACTTTTCCCCCCGTAATTTCTATCCTGTGTCTTGTGCTTTCCTTCCTCAATTGAGTTGGCTTTGACATCGGCACAGCATTTCCTACACACTAATGGACGGAGTAGTTACATACCTCTGAGTCTAGCAAGAGGCTGCTGCTATGGATTGTGCGTGCCACTCGTCCGCACTAAAACCTCCTCAACGTGGATTCCTTCTCCATCCAAGGCGGGCAAATCTGGGAACTTGGAAAAGGTTCAGCGAATGGTTGCGTGTTCCAGCTGGCCCAGCAGCGACGCCGGTGCTAGATGGTGGGTCGCGAGATAGGCCTTCCTTGGGCGGAGACAGAGTTTTTCTCTCGTAAGTCAGAACTCCTAACACGCCTGCTCCTCCCACAACGTCGCGTGGTGGCAAAGGAAAAAATCATACTAACGATATCTCGGCAGAATAGTAATTCTAAAATGCAATTGAGTGGTGGTTGGTTGTTACTGCTGCCTCTTGAGAACATACTTTGAATTCCCACATAGATATATATACAAAGCATCTATCTAGTATCTACCCGGCCTGATGCGCTCTCCAACTCAACGGTTGTCCACTCCACTAACAAATGAACTATCATTATCCACCACACACCTTTTTTTTTTTTTCCACTCCAAAGTTCTCCTCATTTACTAGAGCCCGGGGACACGTCTGCTAAAATAGTACAAAGCCAATCGGCGAGATCCGAGTCAGCCAGCCCTACTCCGTTGCAGAAATTTTTTTTTTTTTTTCCCTATTTTCCTTCTCTCTTGAATTTCTTCTGGAACGTTGAGCGGACGGATATTCGCGGTGCAATGAACCACGGACCCGTCCCAGTCACCGTCGGATCTCGAATAGATCATTGGCACATTTGCCGGAGACAAGGTAATTTTGTCGAGATTCGAAACATCTGATGGAGCTGCTCGTTCAAAAGACGGCCATGCTTTCTTTTTCTCCTTTCATCTTCGTATTTACGTACCAGCATTGTGTGTCCTGATGATCACGTAGGTAAAAGTTTCACCTTCATCTATCTTTACAATTCAATATTATTCATAATCCTATTGATCAATCGCATGATCCAACAACTGAATCATCGGTGCAAATGCCAATCCCTGTCATCCGCTGATAGCGTCTCAATGAGTCAATGACAATACAAAGTGACACGCAGGTAGTTCACTAAAAAGCTTATCATTTTTCGACATGCTGTGGGTTCTCCCAGTGGATCGAATGTAAGCAAAGCTAATTTGCTAACAGATGGAGAACTCTAAGCCCATCCATCCAGTAAGCTATCAAGGCGGCATATCTGGTTTTTATGCCTGTCGCGCGGCCTCATTTCCGTGGTACTTTGCCTTTGACAGTTTTGGCCGCTCCTTCCTCAGATTGTTGCATCAGGTCAAATTTGAAAAAGACGTCAATATTTAAACGTATCTTACTATTGGCTTTTTGATGGGGAAAGAGACCGGACAACGAGCTGAATATTATGACTTAATGAAACACATGTCAAGGTGTCCTAGGACTAAGTAGTAGTATATGGCGATCAAAGTCCCCTAGTAACTAGTAACACATGGGTATCCTGCCTAGACCAGAACAAAGCAGTCAACGATCGAAAACAGAAAGCACGGCTATAGTCAGCTGCTTGTCCATATCCTTCTATCCTCCGAGTATTCCAAATCATTTACCATCATTACCGTCGTCAACCTCGCTGTACCTGAATCAACTGATGAAGTAGTAGTCGTGAAAAAGAATGACGTCATCATCATACTGCCGGCTAATTCAGGGCTTTCTCCGCCGCTAGCCGAATAGTTGTTGTACTTTTATTCAGAAATGTATCATGGAACCGTCACTACCGACTCCATTTAGACGCCAACGTGGGTATGATCGTTAGGGGTGGGCTTCGTACTGGAGCTGGACCGGGTACGCGAAATGCCGAGGACAGCAAAAACGGAAGTAACCAGAAATAGTACCCTACGCAATCCATGTTAGTAACAATGCTCATCAACGACATCCTTCATGTCCCGAAATACAGAGTTGAACTTTTCCGCTCGAGCGCTAAAAATGGCGATCTTGATCAGAGGGGAGTCATACCACTCGAGTGCACCAAACACGGTTGCGGCCTGTAATGCGCTGCAACGGCTCCAGTGACAGGCTTCTGCTGGTGGAAGGAATACAGCTAGGGCGATGAATCCTGCGAACCAGAATATCATGGTAATCACTTCGACAGCTGGGATGACGATCCGATGCGCCAACTGGGGGAAGAATACTGGCGCCAAGGCAAGATAGGGAGTTGCGATGAAGGCTGTCCAGCACGCAACGAAAAGCATGAAATTGGGCGAATCGCTGCTATACGCGAACCAACTGATATCTTGTCATATGTCAGCTATTTTCAGTTCTTCTTTGAAGTGTGATGGAATGACTTGACGAACAGTATGCGGTTAAAGCAAGGACGATTATTCCGAAGATGGCCTGGATTACCCGAACAGGGTAGATCCATGGAAAATTCACAGCCATGATTGATATTGGGAGCCCGCGTTGATGATGATGCTAGTAGACGTCCTATCTGCTACTCTCAGTCTGCGCGGTGTCGCAGCTCTTTCTGATGAAATCTTGCGGGTTAGCTGATGCTTAGAAAAACGAATGGTATGGAGGACACGAATGGCTTTCAAATACAGTGGATGGAATGAACTATTATGAGCGCATAGCGCCTGAACGATGGCAAGTCACATGCTGTTGCACAGGCGGACGCTGTTTCAAGTTCTCAAGCCAGTGTGCGCTTAAAAGGCTGTGACGTGGGTGTGTGTGTGGGCTGACGGGCAGGCAGTGACTGACCTTTCTAGGTACGTACCTTGCTTCACTTGTGCTATTCCTGTCTCTTCTTCAACGTTTGAAAGAACTAGCAATGCACACACATGCAGGCAGAAGACTTATGTCTTCAGTCTCGGTTAGACAACTTGGTGGCGCAGTAACAAGAGTCCAACAAAATCTCTCAGACCGCCAGTTGGGCTGGGGAGTTTCGGAGCTGCCTGCCCATCCAAGCAAAGTAGTGTACTTAAGTACACAGCAGAAATACTTGGAAAGAGAATACCGTCATCATTCCGAGGGCCATCGCGTATTGGAACTTTTTGATTCGCAGCGCCTGCAGCATCGGTCGCAGATCCCGACGCTTTCACGAAGCTAAAATAGAGGAAATTCAGTGAGCTTGTGAAACTCGCCTGCATTGCTGGATTGAACGGGACGGGCTGCTTCTCTGGCCGCGAGTGCCTCGGCCCAATGGCTTGCTGGGATTGGTGACTAGGGAAAAGGCCAAGCAAGCGATGATCTCATAAGTTATTTTTCGAAATAGTGAGAATAGTGAGAAATAGTAAGAAGGGGGGGAAGAGAGAGAGAGAGAAAACAGGAGGTATTGTACAGTGTAAAACAGGGCTGAGGTGTCTGCCTAGTAGTGAGCTGGTGGCACTAGACACAGCCAAGGGATGCCACCTGGACCCTGAGGGCAAACACATGACGCCCACTACTCCGTACACAGTTCTCCATTAGTTGCAAGAAGTATAGACAGCAACTTCCATAATTAGTATCTAGAAGATCTAGGAGACGGAGATCCCCCGCGTTAGCTATGTTGTTTAAAATGATGCAAACATAGATTCCTGTGTCCATTTATATATCCTCCTGGGTGCGATGGTGAACAGAAGAGTCATACAAAGTACAACTTTCTTAATTCAGGAACCGATCTATAGGTACTAGATAGCTATGCCCACTAGGCAAATTGTCTGAGCCTGCGTGCAGAATGCAAGTTGTTGGAAAGGTTTTGGGCGGAGAAATCAGGCACGTCCGGTTCAACATGTGGGCCTCGCTTTTAGCGCCCGGAGGAGCCAAGTGAGTGTGTATACAAACAATAGATTATACTACAAAGTAAGTAGTACTCCATGTTAATCAAGCTATGTTGGTGGCAGATTGGTGTCTACATAGGCATATAGTAGCAGGGCTTAGAAGTATATAGACCACTAGTAACATGGCGCATCTGATCAGTGCCGAGTAGATAGTAAGTAGTAGTTGCTTCTGATGGTTAGAATTCCTAGCGTCCGGGATTCGTCGCCTCCCCCGCCTTTCCCTCCTTTGTTCTGCTCCATCAAATCACGCCATCATCGTCGCCAATTGCTTAGTCGTCGGTAGATCTACCACAATGCGAGCATGTGTTCAACAACTTCCCATTATACTTCCCCCACTTTGGCCAATTTGTTCCCTCATTGTCCTCCCTATTGAGTCCTTGCTTTACTAGGGAACATACAAGTTGAAGGATAGCGTTCCATTTAAGAAGCAGCATCATGTCTGAACCTAAGCAGCCCCATTTCGAAACTTTACAGCTTCATGCGGGGTATGTGCATACGGATCTCTCCATGGACCTGTCATACCATAGCCTCGCGCTGACATTTCTTTCCCAAGTCATGAACCAGATTCCGAGACCCATTCGCGAGCGGTACCCATCTATGCAACCACAGTAAGCCCATATCCTCAAGCTCTGGTCTCATATGCAGTTGATTCTGATCTGAAATTCGGTTAGTCCTTCACCTTCAATGACTCCGCACATGGCGCCAGACTCTTTGGTCTCAAAGAGTTTGGCAACATATATAGCCGGATTATGAACGTGAGTCTAGTTTATACATCCACCTAAAGCATTGAATCGACAGCGAGTTCTAGTTTCAACTAATCCATGGAAGCCCACTGTGGATGTCTTCGAGAAACGTATCGCTGCCCTTGAAGGTGGCGTCGCAGCCGTCGCAGCCTCTTCGGGTCAATCCGCACAGTTCATGGCTATATCTGCCCTTGCCCATGTTGGCGATAATATAGTGTCGACCAGTAATCTATACGGCGGTACATATAACCAATTCAAAGTCCTATTCCCTCGATTGGGAATCACAACCAAGTTTGTCCAGGGAGACAGCCCAGAGGCCATAGCTGCAGCCATTGATGACCGTACTAAGGCTGTCTACGTTGAAACTATTGGAAACCCCCGCTATAATGTACCCGACTTCGAAGCCATCGCTAAGGTAGCCCACGAAAAGGGCGTGCCCCTAGTGGTAAGTGTCTGTTAGGGCGCAAATAAAATTTTGTGAAGAGAATTTGCAACTTATACTAGGGTTTTATATAGGTCGACAATACATTCGGCGCCGGCGGTTATTACTGCCGTCCCATAGAGCACGGCGCCGATATTATTGTACACAGCGCCACCAAGTGGATTGGAGGTCACGGCACCACTGTTGCTGGTATAGTTGTTGACAGCGGAAAGTTTGACTGGGGAAAGAATGCAGCACGCTTCCCCCAGTTTATTGAACCTTCCGAAGGCTACCATGGCTTGAAATTCTGGGAGACCTTTGGTCCCCTTGCTTTTGCCATTCGAGTGCGAGTGGAGATCTTGAGAGATCTTGGGTCAGCACTGAACCCTTTTGCCGCGCAACAGCTTCTACTCGGCGTCGAGACCTTGAGTTTACGTGCTGAGAGACATGCAAGCAATGCTATAATACTGGCCAACTGGCTTCGTAAGAATGAAAATGTTTCTTGGGTCTCATACCCAGGCTTGGAGGACCACCCAAGCCATGAGACCGCGAAGCGCTATCTCAAGCATGGATTTGGGGGCGTGCTTTCTTTTGGGGTTAAGGGAGGTGCAGCCGCTGGCAGCCAGGTAGTTGACGGCTTTAAGCTGATCAGCAATCTCGCGAAGTAGGTCCATCTGCGTTGGGGCTGGAATCATTTGAAAGCTTCGGCTGCTAATTATACCTTCTACAGTGTTGGGGATATGAAAACCCTCGCTATTCACCCTTGGTCTACGACACATGAACAGCTTACCGTGCAGGAACGCATTGACTCCGGAGTCACTGAGGATGGAATCCGTATCTCGGTGGGTACCGAGCATATTGATGATATTATTGCCGACTTTGAGCAGTCTTTCAAGGCTGCTAGTGCTCTGTAAACTATGCTCTCACTGGCGAAACCTGAGCCCTTGAGTTGCTGGTTGGGGAGGCAGTGGCGGCTGGTTCTGCGCCTGACTTATAAGAACTTGGGGATTGGGCCGAACCAGACACCCTAAAGCAGACCCCTAAACGACATCGTGCATGAGCAGGAATGGAAAATCCTCACTGCGCAAGCGGGAACAGACATGTCTATGAGATACTATGACGATTTCGAGACGATACCAATATGAAGCATCTGGTTTCTCATACAGAGCGGAACCATCGTAAACCTTCTAATAAAATCCTCACATCATGATGGTAATGGATAAGATGTATAACAAGCCTGCCAGGATGGAGCGCCTGCATTACAAGTCACTACTAGGTTGGATGAAATACTACGGGCAAACAGACCCTCGAAGGGTAAGATAAGCACCCAGCATATAATACGTAGCGACCATTCGCCATACAGTAGCTCGTAATACATTGCTCCACCACCAAAAAAAAAAAAAAATAAATAAATAAATAAAAAAAGTAAGAATAAAAAAAACTATAAGAGCAGCGAGCAGCACGTACCAAGTGTTCAAGGACGTTGATGCTTACGATACCATCAGGTAGAGAGCTGGATCAGATCTCGGAACTTATGAATTCAAGTAAATAAGTGGGAGGTCAATTATGCACAGGAAGCGAAGATAGGAAAAAGAAACACAGGTGCAAAAGAGAAACACGAGAAGCAATTATCAGCCAGCCCAACTAGCTCTTCGTTTGACTAAGAAAAGAAAAGGCAGAAGAGACGCAGGAGAGTGATACATCACATCACTTGGGGCCACCCAATTCCCATAGAGAGATGAGCGGGTTGCGAATACAGGAAGATAGGGAAGACATAAAACAATAGGTAATAGCAAAACAAATGAAGCAAGCTGAGACGCTGAATGGTTCGGTAAGTGTTCGAGCCAGCGAACTTCGGTCCACTCACTTCTCCAACAAGCGCTGTTTGCTGAGACGTCTGTTTATGTGACGAACTGAAGGAACAAAGACATGAAGGGGGTGCATTATGGAGCCACATGGAAGATGCCGTGCTCTTGACCCGCCTTAAGAAACGCCCACTCATGAAGCGTATGCCTTCCGCTAAACAATGAATACGAAAGCGCCAACGCCGGTTATTTTTTGGAGGGGTGTGCAAAAACAAATTTACATGAGAACGTTGCAAAACGAAAGAAAGGGGAAAGGTAGAGAGACAAGAAAGAAAGAGACGAAGAGAAAATATTGGTATCAAAACAAGGGAAGAACGAGATGACGGAGAGCAGGGGCTAAGTGTCGTTGTAATAGTACGCTTCATAGCTAATTGCTTCCTTGGCCTGGAGGAGGCGGCTGTGCCGCACCACCGGATCCAGCTTGTGCTCCTCCCATCATAAAGCCGGGAGGGAACATGGGCATACCGGGGAACGAAAAGCCGAAGCCAGGCACGGCAGGCGGGACACCGACATTGTTGGCATTGGGTATATCCCGCTCCACCGAGCCGCCGCCCATGCCCATCCCGTTGGCAGGTCCATCGCGTTCCGGACGACGGAATCGGTCCTGCTGCGTGCGGGAAGAAACAGGTCCGCGCTTGCCGCCAGTGTCGGTAGCAATTCTTCTGCTGATAGCTGTTGCAAAGCATTAGCTTCATGGTAAATGATTTTAGAGTGGACATGGTGCCAACAAACCTTTCGAGGATACACCAGCGCCAATCTCAATGTCGGGCTCCTCGACGACCATTCCGGACTCGATAGGCCTTCCGCCAGTGCCGCCATACTCCGCAGTGAGCATCCATTTCCGATCCGCCTCCGTCAGTCTTTCAATCGGAATCACACTGATGCCTGTTTGGTAGTCGCTGCAGTCACGTGGACCGAATCCCACACCCCATCGAGTCTATGATAGAAGTTAGCCTAGGAAGAAAATATGACGGGACAAATTGGGAGCTTACCCTGAGCTGCATGTCGCCGGACTTGTAGGATTCCATGCCATCCCGTGCCATGACGGCATCCTGACGGCTGATCATCTTAATGAAAGCATGACGCTTGTCAATGTTGACAATGCACGTCTGGACAATTCCAAACTTGCTGAAGAGAGAGCGGAGATGCGCCTCAGAGGACCTAAGCATATGTTAATACATAGTCCAGTAGTTGCTCGAGAGGGGCAATAGAGAGGGAGAACGTACGTAACACCACCAACGAAGAGAGTACGACTTAGGACTATACAACGGCCAGTTAGCAATCGAGAACTTTGGTTTCTTGGCCTTGTTGGCTTCAGAAAGGAGATAGGTACGGGCAAAACAAACCTTTAATGTTCCCTTGGCCAATGGAGTAATCCCACTCAATAAACTTGGGGCCCGGAGGAGGCAAGGTAGGATCCTTGCGAGGGGGGGAGGGAGTGCGACGACGACGTCCGGGAGGGCTGCGCTGGCGATACTCATTTCCTCGGCGACCGCGCGGGTCTCCACCGCGACGTCCCGGGGAGTCCCCATGATACTCACCATAGACAGGGCTATCGCGACGACGAGGAGGAGAGGCCTCACGGCGCCTGTCCCAACCGGGAGAACGAGAACGGCGGCGGTACTGGCCAGGAGGGGAACGCATGTAGTCGCGATCACGCTCCCGGTCCCGGTCGAATTCACGTGACTGGGAGTCGGGCCGAGCGCCCCAAGCGTTGGCGACGGGCTGACCGGGCAGGTTGAACGGCGGAGCCTGGCCGGCGGTCATCCCACCAATATTGGCAGCATTGGACAGGCTGAGAATCTGCAGGGCAGTGGCCCACTGCTCTTGAGGAATGCCTTGGGCAGCCAGCAATTGCAGGAGCTGGAGCTGCTGCTGCAGAGCATCAGGCCCGATCGGGGCAGTCGGCTGAGCCGGAGCTGCAGTCGCCTGCGGCAGTAGCGCGGCCAGTGGGTTTTGCGCTGCTGCCAACGGGTTGGGAGTGTGGCTCTGACTCTGGGTCTGCGGCGGCGGGACCAATGCCGGGTTCTGAGCAACACTACTCAATCCCGCGAACGGGGTCGCCATGCTTCCAGCAGCATACGGGTTTACACCAGCCTGTCCATTCGGGGGCTGTGAAGCCTGGTCTACGGATGATGACGCGGGCTGCGGAACCGTACTTTGCTGGGTCAGAGCACTTAGAGGGTTAGTCTGTGCCGCCACGGCCGGTGCTGCCGGGGCTGTTGTGTTCTGCTTGGCCATGTCGGCCAGAGCCTTTAGAATACTGGAGGTGTCCGGTGCCTGTTGAGCAGAGGGGGCCGAAGAGGCGCCGTTAAGCGGCTGTTGCTGACCTCCCAGCGGAATGTAGTTGGGTGCTGGCGAGCCTTCCGGGGTGGTGGATTCAACATCTAAAGAGCAGATAAAAGAACAACGATTAGAGACTATACCAGAACGACTTTCCAAGTCAAGACGCGCGGTTCTAAGGGGCCGCTCGGCTTAACCATGTCGAGATACAAGGAAGCATCAGCTGGAGGGGATAATATTGCTTACTTTGTGATGGGGGTGCGTTTAACTTCTCTTTGAACGAGGCAAGCATGGGAGCAGGGAAAGTATAGCCCCGTTCCCAGATGTCGACCAGTTTCTTGATTTTTTCCTATAAGGAGAGGCGGGCGTATACGTAAGTTGGACTATTCGTCACCAGACAACGATAGAAAAGAGAGAAAAAATGAGGCAGATAGCGGGGAAGCACAGCGGCCACGAATACTATGCATGGCAGCCTGGGCTATACAGCAGGAGATACGGATATCAACTCTTAGAGCAGGCCACCACCAGGGGTTCCTCAAAGCAAACCCCGGCTTCCTATCGGCCCTATGCTTGCCCGCGATCACTGTGAAAGTTGGATGATATAATATGCGTATTGCATCTAGAGCGTACCTTTTGATCTTCAGGAGCGTTGTTTATGATGTCCGTCATGAGGACGGGTAGCAATTCGGTCACTCTGTTGACACCAGCGGCGAAAGTACCATCGGGAGCAGCACTACCGGATGGCTGCCCTGCCTTGCGCGCTGCTTCTACCCACTGTCGAGTTACAGAGTCTACGACATAGAGTACGCCCAATTTGTGTGTTCCTGGTGCCTTCTTGAAGTGTGTATAGATCTTCTGGATGAGAACGGATTCATTCTGTGGCAGAGAAGAACCATGAATTAGCATAGGTCTATTGGTAAAGCATTTTAATAATAATGGCGGAATTGGAAAGTAATACCTGAACGTTTGCCGTGCAAAGCGACGTAATACTGTTAATCTTAGAGCCTGAAACACCCGGGGGCTTGAGTGCCAGCATAGACTGGAGGTAGTTATCCAGTTCTGCTACAGCAGACGACATGGTGGACGAGATTTTGTGGTGTTGACTCGAATCCAGTACGGGAAGAACAGGATACACGCAACAGTTTTCTGTTAATACTATCGCTTCTCAAGTATATGGTAAACGCGACCGGATAGTACCACTTTCCCAATAAGCTGTTACTACTGGGAGAGATCCAGCGCAGCTAAGGTGGCGATGATGCTTAAGAGAGGTATATCAGCAACCTGCAGGGTCGTGGCCTCTCGAATATGATGGAAAAGTGATTTCCTAAGCGGACTTTCTGGTCGTGTCACTACAGACTCCACGAGCGTACTCTGGCGACCAGGGGGGCCTTCCGCCTACAGCTGGAGCACAGCCAAGCGATGCTGTCCAGGGCCTTGCAACTCGCGAACGAGTACGTGTACAGAGTACGACCTAAAAAAAGCGAAGAGCTGAGCGCAAAGAAAAAGATGCAAAGGCGGATATTACAGAGTTGCCGACTTTGCTGCAAAAAAGAGTGGGGGGATGAGAAACGGTGCAGAAGAGATGAAGAAAGGATAGAAAGGGGAGTTGAAAGGGAAGGGATTTCGTAGAAGGTAGTAAAGGTGGTCAGTCAGGTGAGGAGAAAAATCAGCATATATCTGCGCTAGGCTCGAAAGGGCAGCAACACCTAAAAACAAGTGAGGTCGGGTATGCCCAGCCACTTTTCCTTTTCTTTTGCCTCAGGCTGCCAGCTATGCTCGTTGGCACGTGACGTGTATCTGAGGGAGATATGCCAATGATTACATAAGTCAAGCCAAAGCATGAAACAAGTGCATGAGTCGCAGCTCGGTGAGTCGAATGAGGTAATGCGCTGGGCTTCCCCATCATGTTAGGTAACCGATTTTCTACACAACAAATGAAGGCCGTCCCACCGTTTGGGAATCCTTACAGAGTACACCATTAACCCCTGGAAACATTTACACGGAGACACTTATCAAGTAGTTAGTTAGCCATGAGAACTGTGTTCTTACAGGCTAGGACTCAGAATCTGGATACCTTCCCTTACTGCTTACTTCACTATCCAACCGCAATCACCCCATTCCTTCACGGGTGAGTACCCCCTTGTGACCATGCAAATCAGCAACAATGGAAAAAAAAAACACTTCACCATGTAGAGGTATGAACTTATATGTCGAGCAATGGGTGTAAAGTATTACCACTACGTACTTGTATTGTTGTTATGGCTGGGGAAATCCGCGCCCATGGAAACTCAATGGGTGGGCAAAATTGTGGATGAGATGGCGACTGCCGACGTCACTAGCCATGGACCAACAGCTCTACTGTGGCACTCCGTTTACGGATGAGACGGCGCCGATGATCGTCACAATAATAGTAGCCCGAGGCGGCATTACAGTGACTATATCTATATTCCAGCACATGCATGAATGACCGTTTGATAGCAAGTGACAGCTCTGGTCTTTGCTTTTCAACAGATCCCTATAAGCTCGAGCAAGTATGAGAGAATGACACGGTAGAACTCTAAAAGGTAGTGATAAATACATAGCGTAAAAAGGACACACAGACCAAGAAACAAAACGCAAGGAAAGAGAGGATTTTACTCCGGACTCCGTTCCGTACAACGGAATCAAGCGGGTAAGGGTCACTACCAAAACATGATGGATCCTTCTGATTGCCGCTGGAAAGCGCGCCGAAATCCTGGCTCAGACTCGGGATATCGGCCAGGTTGAGACTAGTGTGACCGTAAGATACAGCCGCCCACCATTACCTTGCGGCGTTGCCGTGTGTTACCGTACAGTCCGCGTACCGGCTGTATTGGTACGGCCAGATGGAAAAAAAGGGCCGCGCAAAAGAGCTTCTCCATAACTTGGGAACACCGTGCGGCCCATCTTCCTTTTTCTTTTCTCTACCGTGTCCTGATATACCCTCTTTCTCTCCTCTCCTTTTCTTCTTCCAACCACTCAACTTACTGCAAGTTGTTCACATTCGCCATGGCTTCCACCTTGAGACTGGGCACCTCTGCTCTCCGTTCCACCTCCATTGCCGCTAAGCCGGTTGTTCAGTCCGCTGCCTTCAATGGCCTGCGCTGCTACTCTACCGGCAAGGCCAAGGTTCGTTCTACCTCGATAACAGTCATTCCTCGGATATTTATACTGATGTCTCTCCCTTCTATAGTCCTTGAAGGAGACTTTCGCTGAGAAGCTCCCTGCCGAGATCGAGAAGGTCAAGAAGCTCCGCAAGTACGCACAGCTCCCTATTCGACCCTTTTGTCTACAGCAGGTGTTGTTAACCAGTCAATCAATGTGTGTAGGGAGCACGGCAGCAAGGTCATCGGCGAGGTCACCCTTGACCAGGCCTATGGTGGTGCCCGTGGTGTCAAGTGCCTCGTGTGGGAGGTATGATGAGGAACTTGGCCAATAATTTTTTTGAGGAGACTATCTAACTGACTTTCATAGGGTTCCGTCCTCGACTCTGAGGAGGGTATCCGTTTCCGTGGCCGTACCGTAAGTTGCATGTGACTAAAACACAATTTGAAATGTATACTGACAGTACTTTAGATCCCCGAGTGCCAGGAGCTCCTCCCCAAGGCTCCCGGTGGTCAGGAGCCTCTTCCCGAGGGTCTCTTCTGGCTGCTCTTGACTGGCGAGATCCCTACCGAGCAGCAGGTCCGCGATCTGTCTGCTGAGTGGGCTGCCCGCTCCGACCTCCCCAAGTTCATTGAGGAGCTCATCGACCGCTGCCCCAGCACTCTGCACCCCATGTCCCAGTTCTCTCTGGCCGTCACCGCTCTTGAGCACGAGTCTGCTTTCGCCAAGGCCTATGCCAAGGGTATCAACAAGAAGGACTACTGGAACTACACCTTCGAGGACTCCATGGACCTCATTGCCAAGCTGCCCACCATCGCTGCCAAGATCTACCGCAACGTCTTCAAGGATGGCAAGGTCGCTCCTATCCAGAAGGACAAGGATTACTCCTACAACTTGGCCAACCAGCTCGGCTACGGCGACAACAACGACTTCGTTGAGCTCATGCGTCTTTACCTGACCATCCACTCCGACCACGAGGGTGGCAACGTCAGTGCTCACACCACCCACCTTGTTGGTAGCGCTCTGAGCTCCCCCATGCTCTCTCTCGCTGCTGGTCTGAACGGTCTGGCTGGACCTCTCCACGGATTGTGAGTTTTTCAATTCTTTTAATGTACGTCAGATTGAAGTGCTTTCGCTAATGTTTCTTTTTCCAATCGCATAGGGCCAACCAGGAAGTCCTTAACTGGCTCACCAAGATGAAGGCCGCCATTGGCAACGACCTCAGCGACGAGGCCATCAAGAACTACCTCTGGTCCACCCTGAACGCCGGCCAGGTCGTTCCCGGATACGGTCACGCCGTCCTTCGTAAGACCGACCCCCGCTACGTGTCTCAGCGCGAGTTCGCTCTTCGCAAGCTGCCCGATGACCCCATGTTCAAGCTGGTCAGCCAGGTCTACAAGATCGCTCCTGGTGTCCTGACCGAGCACGGCAAGACCAAGAACCCCTACCCCAACGTCGATGCTGTAAGTTGCCTCATGAATCTGCGCCCCCGTTGCATGCGCGACCAGTATACTGACCGGTATGTAGCACTCTGGTGTCCTCCTCCAGTACTATGGCCTGACTGAGGCCAACTACTACACCGTCCTCTTCGGTGTTTCCCGTGCTCTGGGTGTCCTTCCCCAGCTGATCATCGACCGTGCCCTTGGTGCCCCCATTGAGCGCCCCAAGTCCTACAGCACCGAGGCCTTCGCCAAGCTTGTTGGTGCTAAGCTGTAAATGAGTTTGGGATGACATGAAAAACCGGAGGTGATTCTTATTTCTTTTTACGATAAACACAGCATCTTGTATTATGCCTACCCTGTTCTGGTTTAGTATTTTTGTGACTGGGGATGTTTTAAAGTGTTGGGGTTTGTTCGATTAATGTATGATAGGACACGGTTCGAGCGGGCCTTGTAACAAACAGCACTTGAGAAATTCCAAGTCAATCGTCTTCTAACTCTCTTTTTTTTTTTTCTTAATTCGTATGAGATTCCGGGACAGTATCACGGAGGGACAGGCAAGCAAGCGTAAGGGGGGCGGAGAGGGGCAAGCTGACATTGCAAGTCGGATGCCGAAGATAAGAATCAGCCAGGGAGAGAGCAAGAGGAGTGGGATCGGCGCGGTCGAGAAACATACGTGATTAGTGCCACCAGTGTCGAGCTGACTGCAGGTCTGCATATCGGTCAAATCACAGACCGAAGGTGGAAAAAGCTCCGCGGACTGATCGTCGAACAACATAGCCAGTAAGGCAGCAGGACAATGTGGAAGATGCATTGGGTTTCAATCAGGATTCGGAGAATGAATTGGACATTTGAGTTGTCTAGATACTTATGCCAACGCTAATTGCAGAGGTTCGGGGTGCCGTGGGTGATCTCCGGAGCACTCCATGGCCAAGCGGAACAATACGAGCTACGTACGGACAGTGAGGTCAGGCAGACTGGGAGTCAGATGAGTAAGGACTATCTAGATAGTCAATCCATGGTCTACTCCGGAGGTATCTGAAGGGAATGATGAGGTACTCCGTATGAGACAAGCATATACACAAACTACTAACTACGGGCGCCGTAGTCCGGGGCGTGTTCAGAGATCCTGTCGGATCCTCCTCATCCTCCCATGATCGTGGTTGCTATGGGGGAGGGGCGGGACTACTCCGTAACTAGTACTGACCTCCCTTTTGTGGTACCAAGTACGTAGTAGGGAGATTCTAGATGTTGTTATTCTGATTATTATTATTATTATTATTATAATAATTATTATTAGTATTGTAGGAGTTAGATAGATACTCCGTGAATAGATAGTTTGGGTCTACTATCATTCCAGGGCCAGCTGGACGTGGGTCCCCCCGATCGACCCTCTCAACCGTTTCGGAAAATGAATGCAGCTCCAGGGTGTTTGTTGGGGGGGAGCCCGGTTTGCTCCGGGCCTCAACTGAAGCCCTCGGCTGTGGCTCACCGCCGGGCCCGAAGCAGGCTAGTGACCTCTGTGCCTTGATCGGGCTTAGTGCCATCCCCAATCGGCCGATGGCGGGCGGTGATTGGATCTCAGTGGGTTCCTGGTTGTTGCGGTGGTGAGTGTGCTCATTACTACGGAGTACTCCTTGGTACGGAGTGCTTGGATGCGCCCACGCCAGACAAAAAAAGCAACTCTTTGACCTGCAATTGGGAGAAAAAAACCACCATCTGAATCGATAGGTACGTATGCTCTGCCTGGAAGCCCGTCCCACCCCCTCGTTGATCCTTCTTATATTTTCATACCTCTCTTCTCTTTTCCCTCCTCTTCTCTCCTTCATCTTCTTCCCTCTTCTTCATCCATACATACATACTTCCTGCTCCTACCGTACATATACTCAAACCTTCCCCCGGAGCTACCTGCTTACTTGGCCTGTCCTCCTCACCAGTGACTTCTCCATCCGAACAACAAAACCGCTCTTCCCTACTCTCAACCCATTTCGCTCTGGTCGTTCGTCCTTGACGTTCCGGACCTGCAGACTATCTTTCGATTCTTCGTGATCCCTTAAGGCGACGAAGCCCCCAGATTTCCCTTGGTCAGGGCCCCTTTCAGCGCTCCCAAGGTCAGACATGTCTACCGCTACTGCCGCGACGGCCGCCACTGGCCAGAACAAGCTCGAAAAGAAGCCCGTGAAGTTCAGCAACCTGCTACGTATGTAATCTCTGCTGCAACCCCCGGACGGTTAGCTTTTGAGGGAAACTGGTTCTGATGGCATATGTTACAGTGGGTGCTGGATTGAACCTCTTCGAGTATGTTTTCCCTTCTCACCTGCTCCCAATCTATGCACCGTGCGTTTCCCTAACTAACATGGAATAGGGTCACCACTTTGGGTCAGGTACGAAGCAATAACCGAGGCGGCAATTGTCGGCTTATGCTAACTCAGTTCCTATAGCCGCTGGAAGTGATCAAGACGACCATGGCTGCAAACCGGGGCGATAGCTTCGCTGGTGCTATGGGTCGAATTTGGGGCCGTGGCGGGATCCTCGGTTGTAAGTGCTCCTTCCGCCTTGTTCGCTTTTTCCGACTAGTGTGGGGTGGCATTGTCTGACACTAGTCACCTACTTTAGATTATCAAGGTCTCATTCCGTGGGCCTGGATTGAGGCCTCCACTAAGGGCGCCGTCCTCCTCTTCGTCGCATCGGAGGCGGAATTCCGTGCCAAGGTGCTTGGTGCGCCCGACTTCGCCGCCGGTATCGCTGGAGGTATGGTCGGTGGTATTGCACAGGCATACGCGACCATGGGCTTCTGTACCTGCATGAAGACAGTCGAGATCACCAAGCATAAGATGGCCGCCCAGGGCGTCAAGCCCCCCAGCACCTTCGCGACTTTCATGGATATCTACCGCAAGGAGGGCATTCGTGGTATCAACCGTGGTGTCAACGCCGTTGCCATTCGCCAGACCACCAACTGGGGATCCCGCTTCGGTTTCTCTCGCCTGGCTGAAACCGCTATTCGCAGGGTCACCAACAAGGAGGAGGGTCAGAAGCTCAATGCATTTGAGAAGATCCTGGCTTCCGGTCTCGGTGGTGGTCTCTCTGCCTGGAACCAGCCCATTGAGGTGATCCGTGTCGAGATGCAGAGCAAGACTGATGACCCCAACCGCCCCAAGAACCTTACCGTGGGCAAGGCCGCCAAGTACATCTACGACAACAACGGCATCAAGGGATTGTACCGGGGTGTGGCTCCCCGTGTGGGTCTGGGAATCTGGCAGACCGTCTGCATGGTGGCACTTGGTGACATGTAAGTGGAACAAACTTTCCCCTCTCTTGCATTATCAATACCCCGGGCGGAGCACTTCCTATGGGGGTGGCGCCCCGATCTTCATGTGATAACCGAGGAGTGAACTGGAGCTAACGTGTGGGTCTCCGTTACCCCGAACAGGGCCAAGGAAGCAGTCGAAAAACTGACGGGCGACAAAGTCACCGCTAAGCACTAGAGAAGGTTTGAGATACCCTTCTGCCATGCGCAGTCTCGGTCGGAGGAGCGGATGCTAGATAATCTTACCCATATGGTGTGGAACTTGCTCGGTCCGTAGCTAGCTATGCATAGTGCCGAGCATGCCGCAAGAAAGTATTATGAAACCAAACTACCTTAGCATAATAATGTTAATATATTTCATTTACCATGAGGCCGGCCATTCATGACCATATGTTGGCTTTCCATCGGAGAAATACGCACCCACAGTTGCCCAGCTGTGTTCTGACACCGTTAATTTGTTTGTTATGCTTTTTCCCTATTCATCATATTTACACATCCCGTGTTACCGAGGAAGGACGGAGTGGAATAGATACAACAGCAGAGCCAGCCACCACATACCTAGGTAAATTCACAAGCTCGCTACTATCTACCTACCGAGTAGTCACCTCTGGCGTAAAAGCCCATCCTACCTGTTTGCGGCTGAGGAATGACAGTCTCTAATCAGCCAACGGCTCCTTCGGAATGTGCGCAAGTCCTCCCCCTTTCCCACACAGCTACCGAGACAGTAGGTACCGGGCCATTCATTGAACGAAAGTGAAAATTACTCCGTCCGTCCGTCATCTGTCATATTGTGCGGGTTTTATCTCTTCCAAACCCCGATTTCCAGAGCCGGCTGGCTGACATACCGACAGCCTTACCATCCCACCATCTTACTAGAGCATAGTATAAACTAGTATGCACGTATTCACAATACGGATCTTTCCCCCCCTCTCGAAACAAAAATTTCCGCGTTTTCCGATGCCGCAGATGATAATATAGACTAGTATAGTATGTATGTGCTTTTGTATGAATGATGATACATTATATTTCTCGGTGAGCCATCTACGGTAACTATTCTCCGAACATCCCAGTCATGGCTTGCATATGATTATGACGGCGTGTCTCACTAATCATGTACTGGTTTACTGCATATGTGGCATCCCTGTTCCAGTCTAGGTCATGTGATGGGGATTATAGGTGTCGTACGCACGTGTGTGGGATTTGGTTTCGATACCTATCTATCTATCTATCTATCTATTTGCTTATTGACTGGCTGTGTCTTCGCGTTGTTGATCGGAGCTGGGTATGTAGGAACGGTACCTAATCAGTCAGTGCCAGTGAGTTTTAGGACAAATCAATGGCTCTATTTATAGTACATTGTTATGAAGAAACTGGTCCATAATTGGCTGTTTGTTATTGAGTTGTCTATGATTGTTTCATCATGAAGGGAGTCGGGGAGGAAGATGCGGGGACCTTGGTGATGTTTTAGTGGTAGCGTAGTAGGGACTTGGTATTAGGTTCGTACGAGTAGTTAGCAATGACAGATATGTAGGTGAGACAGGGGGTATTGTATTACTATGTATACACTGGCCCATTGGTTGATACTAATTTGTTCTAATAGTAGTGTAGTATGATATGTGTTATATGCTACCTGAGTTCGGGGGTGGAGTCGCAGTCGATCAACTATTGATGCTGGTTTTATATTCCGTTGGCAATGTCCAGACAGTAAAATTGGTTAGTAGTTCTGAATACTATCGGCCAGCTAAGCTGTTTGGTCTGGTTGTGAACAAAACTGTTCAAGTAGGTTCTCAGGCATGCTTTGTGTATTAGAATATCGGGATTTTGATTCGATAAATCGATGTTGGGGTTATCACGTAGTGCAGAATTGAATTGAAACGAAATGGCATTAACTACTACCGAGTTATATGTCGGGGTGGATGGTTTTATGAAGTAGTTCTAGTACTCTACTGGACGTACTAAGATCATTTATATATAGATACTACTTGATATTTCTCCGTTTATCGAATACAGTAATAGCGAGGGGCAACAGGAGGAAATTTCATACCAGAGAAATAAGATTGGTTGCATTTTGCAAATTGGGTTGTCCAAACTATTCACAATATACTGCAAGCAGCCTACATCGCAGCGAGAGAGGTATTGAACAAAGATGGGTTAAGGTACAATTGTATTACAGACACACAACTACAGCCACATCACAAAAGAGAATATCTGCGGAAAGGTCGATCTAGACACATGATAAAAAAAGGGGGTGTTCGGTTTTTTCCAAAGCCAGTCTAATATGTATTGTATACATGTTTAAACAGTCAGACCAAGGTCCTCGCCGTAGGGGAGCTGGAAGAGATCTCCAACTGTGGCGACGGAGGCCTTGCCAGACAGGAAGGACTTGGCAACCTGTGTACAAAAACATTAGCCGTTACTCTCCAAAGAAATTGATCCCAGAGAAGACAAGGGAAGGTAAATAGGTAAACTTACATCCTTAACCTGAGCCTCAGTGACGGCATCAATGCTCTGAGCAACCTCACCAATCTGGTAAGGCTTGCTGCCGTTGATGAGAGCGGATCCGGTAGCCTCGAGACCAGTCTCAAGGGTCTGGGCGGACTCGAGAGCGCGGAACTTGGCGAGGGCAACGGCCTTCTTGATCTCCTCACCGGCAATCTCACCAGCGGCAACCTTCTTGAGAAGGTCGACGGCGTTCTTACCAGCAGAAGTGATCTGGTCGGCCTTACCGGAGAGAGCGATGGTGAAGAGACCAGCGTCCGAGTAGGTAAGGTTCTGGGTCGAGGCACGGACCTGGGAGAAGCCCTGGGTGGCCTGGGCGAGGAGGGAGAAACCGGGGGTCCACTTGATGGAGGACTCACCACCCAAGAGGGCAGCAAGGACAGAGGCCTCGGGCTTGTAGGCAGAGGTTCCGAAAGCACCAGAGCCAGGGAAGGCAATCACAAGGGCGTTGCCGGCCTTGGTGGAGATACGCTGCTCACCACCGTAGTACTTGGAGGCAGCGCTCTGGAGCTGGGCACCGCTGGGGACAGCCTTGAAGAAGTCACCAACCCACTTGGAGACGTCGGCGGAGCTGGCACCGCTGCCAACAAGAGCGATGTTGGACTTGGCAAAGGCCTGCTGAGCGTACTCAGCCAGAGCCTCAGCGGAGAGGTACTTCTCGAGGGGAACGGTGGTCGAGGGGGTGATGCTTTCACCCAGGCCCCGGTGGAAAGCGACGGCGTGAGCGGCATCGACAGCGACGGCCTCGGGGTTGGCGGCAAGGGCCTGTTGTCTGTACTTGAGGGTCTTGAGGACAACCTCGCTCAACTCGTGGGCTGAGAAGCCGAATTAGACCGGTTCGTCTGACTTTTGGAGGGGGGAAGGGGTGGCGGCTTGTTCCCGTTGTCTCCTTACTCACCTGCAAACTTGGTCTGAGAAGCAACCTCGGCGAGAAGCTCAGCGAAGTAGGGGAGATCGCCCGAGAGGAACTTGGCCTTGAGGACGACGTTCTCGCGAGAGTGTGTAGAGGAAACTTCACCGCCCAGCAGTTCGACTTCCCGATTGATCCGCAGTGCCGAGCGCTTCAGAGTAGACTGTCAATTGAGAAGAAGAATGGGTTAGTATTTGCCTTAAAGAGGAATGTGGTAGAGAGTGTGGACGTGGGATCGAAGCCAGGAAGGACGAACCTTGAAAGCGAACTGTTCGAGGGCATCGGAGAAGCCAGGGACGGGCTGGTAACGGGGACCGGCCTTTGCAACCAGAGCAAGAGTGCTGGTAGGGCCAGCAACTTCCCGGTTGGCGACCTTCACACCAGCAGACTCAGAGACATCGTACTGGAGACCAGGAGTGGCAGCAGAGGCCATGCCCCGACGGCTGCTGACGCCAGTAGCAGAGCACTGCTTCTGGAGCGCACGGGGCGCATTTCGGCTGAAAGTAGACCGCGACAGCATCATCGCATGTGTGAGAGGGATAGAGGAGGGCGAGGAGAGTGGTTAGCCGAGAAGCTCGACAGCAATTGGGAGGGTTGAGAGGAGTGGGAGCAGGGAAAGGCTGCTGGCGGTCGTTGGGCGGATCAGAAACGATGTCTGAAAAGCTTCAAGATGCCGGCTGGTCTTGATTACTCGCCCCGTGATTGGCCCGAAATGCGAGTGCGGGCGGAACCGGCTTTTCCTCGTCCTCCGGGTCACCTGATTTCTTATGTGAGCAGTGTCCCGTGCAAGAAAATTAATGCCTCAGGCTCATAATCACCATGACATTTTGCAGATCGCGCGCTTCCTCTCCTTCTCCGATTGCCGAAAAAAAGTATCCCCCCATCTTGATCTTCGTTGCTCCGGCTTCTCTATCTCGCGCTTGTCGTTCCCTTCTGGCACTTTAACCTCATGCGATTCCCCCGGTGACCCTTCCCCTCCTTCTAGAGAATTGAAGCTTTTCGCATTCTCTAGAAGCCATTCATCATGACTTCTCAAGTATGCGATCAATTCCCCCTCCCCTCTCTTCCCGCCCCTCATCTGTACCACTGCTAATGATCCGAGTAACAGTACGCGGCGGAGCTATGTGCGCTCTTGGTCGAGGATAATTTCGGGGAGCTTTTTGCGGTATGCTCGCTTTTGCTCACTTGGTAACCCGCTGCATTCATGAAGAACCATATAGTCGGTGTCAATTTGCGGGCCACATCGAGCAACAGGCTGACCGTTATCCGTCTTCGCCAGCGTATCTTCTCAACCCTCCAGCGCTATGACCGGCTCTCATTACCTCGTTTAAAATTCTACTCGCGCCTCTCCGATCGTCAACTTCGTCATGGTCTATCTGCCATGATTCAACACCACCTGGTGTACCATTACACATCCTACGACGATGGCGTTACCTATTACGAACCAAACCTGCAGGCTGCGTACTATCTTGTTCGCTCCGGCAAGATCCTGGAGTTCATCGAAGAACGGCTTGGGAAGTATGCGGCTACCCTTATGGAGACCATTATGTTTCTCGGACACGCACAAGTCGGCTACCTCGAGACCCTCCCTGAACTGCAACCCGCACCACCTAAAGCGAATGGCGTGAAACAGGAAGCCGAAGGTGGAGAGTCCGAAGAACAAATGAATGGCGATGATGTGCACACCTCCGACCAGCCGGCGCTTCTACATCCTACTCTGAAAGCACTGGCTTCCCACGGTTATATCTTTCGTGTGCGCGATGCGCAATTCCAAAGCTACGCTGATAACGCCCTGGATGCGGAACGTGCCATCAAGTCGCGACCTGATGTCAAGCAGCTAAAGGGTAAGAAGCTGGACGAAACAGTCCTGGAAGGGACTGTTACTCTTTTGAAAGAAAGACTTGATGGGGATCTTACCCGCGGACTCATGCATAACGGGTTACCCCGGGGTGCGAAGAGAAGGCATGGTACCGGGTCTGCAGATGCTACAAACAAAAAAGCACGAATGGACTACGTCGATGCTGATGAGGATGAGGATGAGGAGGAGAACGAATGGTCGGATGACGAGATGGGTGGGGATACCACTCCCATGGAGGTGAGACTCTGCGTTATTCTCCTTTATATGTCTGTTTGACTAATGGGTTTGTTCAATCTAGTTGGCAATTGTTGTCCGCGTGAACTATGAGAAACTCGACGTTGCTCTTCGGAATCGACGGTTTTTGGATCTTGCGGAGATGAACTCATCGCCAGTTACCGCACAGGTCTACGAGGGCCTCCTACGACGCATAGAATACCAAACCAAACAATGCCGAGATAGTGCTGAGATACCCCGCGAAGGAGAGGAAGGCGAGCAATACTCCGTCCCCATCGCTCTTAGTGCGGTGACAGAAGAAGTCGACCCGCAGTTGGACCTTGCAGGCTCCATAGGTCCCATGGAGATATCACAGGCCATCAACAAACGTGGGAAACGGCCTCTGGAGGACAGTGTCAATGGAACCGACCGTGAAGGATCAGAAGCCCCCAGCCGCACCTACGAGGTAGACCAACACCTTTCTCTGCTCTCGCAGCCCCCCTACAACCTCACATCCAAGCGCGTACTTTCCGGACTCATTACCTGGACCGTCGAATTCCGACACCTAGCGCGCAAGCTCCGCCACCTAGAACTGGAACGAATGATTGAAGCCCGCTATGGCGACGTCGCTTTACGAGTGATCCGCGTACTCCACGCCAAGGGCAAGCTCGACGAGAAGCGCCTACAGGAAATCAGTCTCCTCCCCTTCAAAGACCTGCGTCAAGTCCTCGCTAGCATGCAGTCCGGTGGGTTTGTGGATCTGCAAGAAGTCCCCCGAGACGCACAGCGACAGCCCTCTCGTACGATCTACCTCTGGTACTATGATCCGGACCGCATCCGGAGCAGCATTCTGGAGGACACGTACAAGGCTATGTCTAGGTGTATGCAACGCCTGCGGTTTGAGCGGAACCGACTCAAGGAGTTCCTGGAGAAGACGGAGCGGAGTGACGTCAAGGGCAATGAGGAGCGCTATCTGTCTCAGGCTGAGTTGACCCTGTTGGAGCAGTGGAAGGCTAAAGAGGCCTTGTTGCTTGGGGAGGTGGCTCGGTTGGATGAGATGGTTGCGGTCATGCGAGACTACTGATGGGAATGATTGATCGCATTCCTTTTACTCTTCTATTCATGGAATATGATGTTTGAAAAGATTCCACATATCAATACTGTATGTCTCAGACATGCAAATTATATACGCCTAGATGGGTTGCCACAGGCAGTCTGCTTCCAAAGCTTTTGCTGGCTTCTGCCTACGTCAATGATTACTATCACAATACCAACGCAACTTCTATACCCAATCTTATTTCACGAGAATGCCGAGAAATTGCGGTCTAGATACAGTAACATTAAGAAGAAGAGGAAAGTTCCCCAGAAGTAGGTGTAACAACCCCCCACGATAGGCTACTTTACGTGAGGGGGGTCAGGTAGCTACTGCCACCACAAACGAAGCACTGCCGAAAGCAGGAGGGGAAAAAGAAAAGTACCTGGGCCATGTACAAGAAGTGAAAGGGGAGCAGGATATGGCATGGAGAAGAAAAATGCAGCTTTAAACCAGAACCCCTTCCCATCAAGCCGTGCGAAAAGACAAAAACCACACCGTTTATTAACGTTTCAAGAAATGACAGAAGAAGCAGCCACCGTAACGCACGAATAGAAAGCCATCAAGATACGTGGAATGTTACCTGATCTTCCCAGTAAACACCGGTCTATACTTTTCCTCAAATTCACGCTCGTAACACATATCACATCATAGTGATCTTCAGGCAAGGGTCAGCCCAGTTGTAGGAATCAACTCGACTACGAGATTTCAATCGTAGTCCTATGCAGAGTTGTCTATTTCATGACTGGTGGCTGCCGATTCCGCATCAACGGGATTTGCAGTTTTCCCATTTTCAGGGTTCGTTGTGTTGTCATCACGCTTTCCCAGCCCCTTCCCCTCCCCCAGGCGCTCTTCAGCGGCTGCTAATTTGCCCTTTGTTTCTTCCAGTTCCTGTTGTAAGGCTTTGATATAATCAATAGCCATCTCCACAGTGCTAGCCTTGCTGATAGGTTGGTTTCCGGCCTTTTCCTTTTCTTTCTCCTTCTCCTTATCCCCTCCCTTGGCGTTGCAGATTGCAGCTTCTTTGGCATGCTTTATCTGAACGAATGATGTCGGGATAAGAGTCTCGATCTCTTTGAGCGCATTGTTGATGCGATTCCTTCGTCCCTGCTCTGCGAGTTTATGATTCGTCCGTTTTGAGCTCAGGTTCTCGGCCAAGGTTTCAGGGTAGGAGACGCCAGGCAAAAGAGTGCCGTCTAAGATATGCTGATAGTTCGACTTTGACGCAAGGTACAGGGCCGAAGTTTCGCTTGTGATCCCTCCTAGACAACACTAGTTAGCTTGAAATGCCGCAAGAGGTGTCGAAAAGCAACTCTCCAGTCGATAAGAGTCCGCCGGGCGATAAAGGCGCAGATTGCGTGAAAAGCACTTACCATCACCTCGAACCAGTGGCTGTATACTGGGGCTTATCTTGGGACGTAGATTAGGGCTAGGCTGAGACGAGCTGAGACTCTGCCGCTTTCGGCCCAGGGGTCCTAATTTCGGAGTATCGGACTTCTTTGGTACCGGTCCGCTGGGGGAGGGCATAGCCAAAGTACGGGGACTGGGCGCGATAGAACTGGAAGGTCTGTGGACCACTGGAGCAGACTTGGGTTCCATAGCCGGGGTGGCACTGCCTGGCGTAGTAGTCGAAGACGCCGAATCCGCCCGTACTGTGGTGTCAATGCGGCTCACTTGAGGTCTCGAGACCGGTTCATACGAGGTAGCGGCTTCTGGAAGGACAACATCTTCCATGATATCATCATGTGGTTCAGAAGGAGCAGGCCTGGACACAGTTGCCATCGGGCCAGTAGAGGCATTGCTGTGCGGGGACCGTTGAATGCGCATCAGCAAAGCCGGGGTTGCGGGTTCATTGGCTTGTGACACTTGATTGGTCTGAGGGGCAATCGCGGGAGACTTGCGGGACGGAGGAAGAGCAGGTGGCGGCATCAGTGGTTCAGATAGAGGCTCTGGGGAGACGGAATCTTGCCCAGAGCTTTCGTTACTTCCGTAGCGAAGACCACTACCACCAGAACTGCGCGATTTGCTACTTCCCTGGTCCTGGCTTAAGCTATTCAAGACCTCATCCGAGTTGATGTTCAAAAGTGACTTTTTCCGTGCCTGGGGCCGGACTGAAGGCGATTGTTGCTTTTTAGCGCGAGCGGAGAAGGGCTTGGTGGTCGAAGGCTGGCGCCGATGTTTTCGCATCAGACCCGGCGAGGAGGGGGCTGACGACATAGGGAGTGCGTTATCGGCCGGGGAGGGCACAAATCCCATTTCAGAGATTTGGCCGGTGTGGAAGGGGTAACCAGTGGGATTGGAGGTGTGGGCTTCGAGAGCCGGCGAGGTGAGAGGGGTGAAGTACTCTCCAGGGATGGTGTATTCAGGGAAGCGGAATTGACTTTCCAATGGGGTCATGGCAGGTGAGACCAGGGGCGTGTAAAGGGCCTGCGGAGAGCGGGTGCATGCATTAGATTATGCAGGCTAAACTCCAGATTTAAAAAGAATTATGCTCACCTGTTCGTCATTCATTCGCGTGAACCGCTCGTACATCTCATGATTATCATCGGTCCGGTGTGGGTGCGTAGCGGCACTTCCTTGGAGTTCGATACTGTTGGGGGTGGGTGGTATCACAGTCTGACCGTGAGGAACGTAAGCTTGCTGTGTCGGGTGCGAGTGGTTGGAAAGCTGGTGTGACTGTTCCTGCATTGGTTGGTGCTGCTGCTGAGGGTGAAAGTACTGGGGCTGCGGGGGCTTGTGCGCGTAGAATGCCGGGGTGACTGGGGCATTCGAGTATGACGAGGGATGCGGCTGGGCCTGCTGCCCGTGATTGGAAAGGTCAAGGGAAAAATCATTGTTCATGAGGTGGGCGTACGAGGGCGACTGGGTGGTAACATTATCGGTATCCATGCGGACCAATTGCTCCTGCGCAGGTGCCGTTGTGGCGGGCATCGACATGGAGGCCGGGTGGGCAAGAGGCCGGGCAGCATGAGGGTCACTTGGCCCATGCCCCTCCACATCAGGGAACTGCATGCCAAACTCGAGGAAGTTGGTGAATTCATCATCGCCCGGGTTGGTCATATCCGACCAAGCCAGAGGGTGCTCTTGCTCCATCACGAGAAATGCTGCCTTTCAGACAGTAACAGCGGGTTAAGAACAGAAGACGGAAGACAGGATGCTGGAGATGACCGATCGGAAGTGGAATTTTTGGGTGCGGGCGAAGTGAAGGCCAATCGAGCCGGAGAAAGGGAAGGCAAAGTCAAAAGCAAACCCGGTAGGCTAGGAACGAATGATTTTCGGGAACGCGGCGCAAGATAGAGGATGGGAATAACAGGGCGGGAGAGCAAAAAGCTCAACAAGAATTGCTGGGCATGGCGAGAGCGGTGATGATGATAGAGGAGAAGAGGAGGGTGTGTTGGTAATGGTAAGGCTGAATGAAGCCCAAGCAGATGTAATATGAAGAAAGTACGAGGGAGGAGAGGTAGAGAAAAGAAGAAAGGGAAACGGTAAGGAGGAAGCCGAACGAAAGGGTACCGGCGGTGATGGAGGGGGCCACGGAAGGAAGAAAGAGCACCGGCAGGATACAGAACAAAATTGAGGGACTAGACCCAAGAGAGGAAGTGAGAATCAAGAGAAGAATCCCGCCGTAGTCGAGAGTAAATTAAAGCAAGCAGCAGAAATGGGTGTACCATTCATTCAAGCCATGGTGGAAGGTTAATTAGCGGACAGAGGGCGGGGGGGCAAACAGCGGCGCAGGAGATTCGAGAGGACTGAGGAGCAAATAGTAGAGTGAATGGACTTTAGTTCATGGTGACTAAGTCAGAGTCGATACCGGGGGGAGGAGGAGGGAGAAGGGTGGAATGGAACAATTGTGGATAATTTTCGGAGTCTCTAAAACGCTAAAGGTTAAGTTCGACGGCTTTTACAGAACAATCTGGTCCGGAGTCGCCAGTCCGGAGAAGAGGAGGAGGAGAAGAAGACGAGGAGCCCCGGCAGTGCAGCTCGAACGGAGAATTGGAAGGAAATGAATGAGGTTCCCACTCTTGCCTAGGCGGGTAGGTATGGTCGCTCTGGTACCTTGGTATTGTATCACCATAACCAATACATTACTAGTGGAATCTCATCTGTCCAATGGCACTAGAGTTCTTCTTGTCTTCCATTGGGTATGCAGAGACCATCTTTGCCCATTTGGAACTAGTCCGTCCCGCAGCCGGAATTAATGAGAATTGGCTAGATTCGATCTAGCGCTTGGACTGGAAGTTGACCCCATCTAGCCTGTCTGTCCTAGGTACCTGGGAGTCAAAACGGAGGGGGTAAAAAAGGACACACCGAGTCCCAAGGGTTCCTGGGTAGACCCAAACCAAGAAAAAAAACCCGTTCCTACAGCTGAAAGGAAAGCCGCCTCGGCTGGTAAATCCAGGCATGGGAGCAAATAATTAAGCATAGCCCTCCGCACAATGAAAGCTTAGTAGACGCACCCACAAATTCCCAACAATATATATTGTCGGCGTGGGATATTTGCGCACATATTGCGGCTGGTCAACAATCCTCTGGTGTGGACAGGACAAGATTCATTTCAATTCTAGAGTGGAGCTTCGTGCCGCGGATAATAACGGTTTTCAGAGAATAGTAGATACTCAGTAGTGCCTGTGTAGTTATTCATCTTTGGTAGATGTCCGGTGTAGCATATTTACTGTATTATGTAGCTACTCCCCTGGCTCTTCATCTACTACCCTTTTGTTTTTCTTCGACGCAACAAATTTCGCAGCAATTGGTTGTGATCATACTTCCTATACCAATGAAGAAAACTAACAATAATAATTACTGGGAAGATCATGGTCACGGCCCAGATTCTCTGCCGGGATGTGAATGTGACAAATCAGCTTTCAAGAAGACAGCCTGTCTCCCAGCGTCTGCTATCCACGGAGGGCTCCAACCCGGGGCCCCCTGTACGAAGTACGGAGACTTTACTACAGTAGATATAAGTCTGCGACTCTCTGGCAGTGTGAGTGGGTAACATTATTAGTCCCCACCTAATAGCGACAGAGGCAGCTTTAAGCTAAAATAACAGCACGATTTGACTCCTTGGACGAGTGGCTACTGGGATAATTCTTACCTCCTTCAACTTTGCTTTCCCTTAGTGGCTGGCGTTACGTATGGCCTAGTAGTAGTGCAGGTACTAAGTATAATATCCACCTAGCTAGTAGGTAACAGCCAGTTTCTTTCATTTCCAGGAAAATATGGCCTGAGCTCTGCATGCACATCTATAGCTGAGGAACTTAGGTCGAAGTCATCGCCTCGGCTACATGAACTGATCGATGATCATGATCTCAACTGCTGAAGAACCTGAAAAGAAGAAGGCCATCCATACTCGTATGATAATCCTGGTTACTTGAGGTCCATGCAAGCCCTTCGGAAGGCACTGATGTTGAAGAGCGCCCGGGATGTTCCCGTATTTGGTTTCCTTTCCCTTCCCTTTTTCTTCCCTTTCCTTTTGTTACATGCTCTCTGTCCCCCCTGGTACACACCAACGCTAAACCAACCATTTCCCCCCCTCCCTCTATACAGTGTCACGGGCAAATCTAGTACTTCCATCTACCCCCCAGTGGGTACCTGAGTAGTAGGTGGGAGATATCTCATTGATTTAGTCCGCTGTCTCGAGCTGTCGAGAAATGCTCACATTATCACCTACCTTTTACGGAGTCCAGCAGCAGGATAAAGCTGGATCAATTTCCAACCGGCCTCCGCGGACTTATTGCGAACGAAGCTACTATCTAGGCATAGCTTCTGCCACTTTAAGCACCCTAGTCGGTCAACGGGGCTAGATGGAAGCGGGTGGGCGTCCGGGCTGCCGCCTAAGACCACGCCTGTCTGGCCAGTGGTGTGCCGGCGCGATATTACACTGTCGAATCATCAAATCATGGTCTGACATCTCTCAGCGAGCTGTTGGCCATGCTCGGTTCACCTAGCGGTTTCGCAGAGTGGCGTTGACGAAGACACTAAGTAAGGCTAGGTTAGCCTGCAGCCGAAGCATCTAGCAGTCTCTAGGTGCAGATTTGAAGCTAGTGCAAAGCCGATGCGAAAATCTTCTGAAACATTTGGCGACATTTTTCTCAGCAAACGAGTTAACTAGTCGTATCTGCTATTCCACCCCACTAGCCAGATTGGCGAAAATACCATCATTGAATCCCTGTGAATAGGTAAATTATAGGAAGGAATCAAACGATGGTGCAATGAAGGGGCTTAGGTTGCCTGTTATTGTGTGAGCGCTATGGAAGGGATAGTGGAAAGAGGCTACCATGTTGCCAATAGTGGGCCACCATCGAGGAAAAGGGAGGGAGGAGAGGGCTGTTCGTTCCTTTCGTGCTAACCAGCTTCACACCCCTCCTCCCCCAGCTCACCATTAATCCAACACGGGCCAACTAGTGCCATTGAAGAGCGTTGCTCACGCGATCAACTTGGCGGTGGATGACGTCTAGGTTCTCACAGCTGGTCCAATTTGAAAGCGGGATCAGATCAGCCATGGCCACGAGGATATTGAGGCTGGGCGGTTGGAAAGGTGAAGGGTCCATTGTCGCTGCCGTGTGCGGGACGTGTATGGAGTATCTATCGATAAAATACCGGCTCCTGCGCACCAAAAGAGGGTCGGGAAATCCGACTCAAGTCATGGCTCGCAAACCTCAGTGTTCAAGTATGTCCGTTTACATTTTGGTTATAACCTAAACGCTATATACTATATACTAAATACTTAGTGCTACTGGTCTTTGCCACGGTACGAGTTGTTGGTAAGTATACCATCTACAGGACAGCAGGCACAAAATGATTTATTATCAAATACCATTACTCGGATAATTGCGACACAGTTCTTCGGAACGCTTTCCGACAGCCCCGACAACTAGTCGGACTAAGCTAAGCTACATAGTTACATGGTCATAGCAGAACCACACTCTCGGCAGTTTACCTGCCTCTATAGTGATGACTTCGGGATCTCTCTACATCTGCATCGTACTATCTCCCCTACCTCTACACCCCAGTAGTAGGAAATGCCTACTTCATAGTTAACTAACTGTAAATAACTCGGCATGAAATGGCTTAGCTAATCATGGTGCGGGGTTCTCAGATGCTGCATCACGTGGCGATCACCCAATGCCTGATGATGACATAACGCAGACAAACCGACCAGGCATCGAACGAACGTCGCTCCTTCAGAATGGAATGAATGCGTGTCTCCTGTTTTCTCAACTACAATCACGGACTGCGTACCTATTCGATGCCTGGCCACTGCAAGGTCTCTGTTGAGTTGCCGCTGTGACTTCTGCTTCTTTTCCCCACCATGAGACCTCCAGTGCCAGATGTTGCGCTGCCTCGATCTCGCAAGGCCTCCATCGAACAGCAGTGGATCGATCCCCGCAGTGCCGCCCCCGCGACCTTCTTTCTGTCCCGCAATCACGGTCTCGACCACGATGACGACCTCTCCTCTGATGAGCCCGATGCCTCCAGGACGAGTATGTACGGAGTACAGAGCCTTGAAGAAAGTATCCTCCAGACTAGTCAAACTGCGTCCGTGTCCCAGTCAGATCAGATAGTTGGTAGTAAGGCCGCCGGAGTGGAACCGATTTCCACCTCTCAATCTCCCAACCGCGACGATAAGGAGGACGATGACGACCAGCTTTCCGGACTCAACCGCCGCAGGTCTACGCTCAAGCCCCTCGATACTATTCATTCTAATAGACTGGATGCCTCTATTACCTCGGACCTGATCTCTCCCCGGCCCTTCACCCCCCTGAATCTCAGCAACCCCGACGACCCTTCATCTCTCCCTAGCAGTCCCAAATCTACTTCGAACCAATCTATGCGCCACCTAGATGAGATCTCGATCACGGATGACTTGAGTAGCCAGGCGGTTGCCTCTGGAGAAGAAGACGATGATGCTCGATCTATCCACAACTCAGAGCACGATAGCACATCCCAGTTTATCATGCCAAGCATCAAGATGCCTAGTCGGAGACCCTTCACATCGCGCGGGAAGTCACTCGGAAGGTTCAAAATACTTGTTGCGGGCGCTTCTGGTAAGTCCTCTTATCTTCAAATTCGTAGTGTCTGTGATCCTGCGGAGTGCGTGCTGACTGATGCTGCAGGCTCTGGGAAATCATCTCTCATTAGGTCGATCGTCCAGGCTTGTGAGGACATTGTACATGTAGACGACTTTCCACCTACCGATACCTCGACACCGTCGCGGACATCTCTTACGACGATCCAACTATCTCAGGCACATCGACTACCGTTGTCAACTACATCGGAGATCTACGCCAGTACCAAGCCGTACCCATCCTGGTGGTCAGACTTGGAAGACTCACGCGTGCTGCGCCGTAGGAGAAGTACAGGTGATGTAGTTCTAGAACGCAATATCTGCTTCGTTGATACACCTGCAACTTCGCTGAGTCGCACCGGACAAGTGGATGCCATCATACATTACATACGTCAACAGCTATTCCGCGCAACAACAGCTATTGATTCTTGCAATCACGACTTCCAAAACCTGCTTGCAGGGCAGGGTGGCACCCAAGTTGATGCTGTACTTTATCTCGTCTCTGCAGGTATGTATTCTCGGTTAGTTCGCTCTCGTTGATTAGATAGATGAGCTCACGTATTATCAGATACCTTTGTGGCAGACATGGAATGCATCGACTTGCTATGCGAATGGACCAACGTCATCCCTCTGATATCCAAGGCTGACTTGTTGGCTCCTGAGCAGATCTCTGCACTTAAGTCGGGGTTCCACAAGCATACGCAAGCCACTCCGGCCAAGCCCTTCCTTTTCGGAAACACAGGTCCTGGGGCAGATGACTTTGACGGACAGTTGCCTTTTGCAGTATCCTCGGCCAAAACCAGTGATGAAGATGTTATGGATGCTAGCACTTTAATGAGCCCCGACTATGTCCAACCCCTGGTGCCCTCCGAATTGACTTTGTTAGTCCAGAGGTTATTCGACGCCGAGAATATCATTTGGATGCGACACTCAGCTGCAAAGAAACTAGCCCAACAGCAACGAGAGCATTTCTGGCAACACCCAACTCGCCAACCTAGTACCCAACCAATTAATCATGGCTCAAGCCGGGGTTCGCCCAGCTACACTATGGCTCGGATAGCAGATCACACGCGACAGGAAGAGAAAATGGCCCGTTTGCAGTTGGCAAAGTGGGCATCTGAGTTGCAGCAAAGCCTTAAGAATGAACGAGAGAGATACGCTGCCATGGCAAGGGGCGAGCGTGCCATCTGGCTCACGGAACGGTTAGGCGAGTGCGTAGTAGACGGATCTCTGGTCCCCATTACACAAACGCCAGGCTTTTGCGGACTCCGAGCTCCCTTGGAGAAAGCAAGCGGGGGCAGTCTTCTTGTTCGAGCGCAAAGTGGGCAGAATGTAGAGTATCGCCTTGCCCGGATTCGCCCGCAAGACCCTCTGGGACTTGTCTGGTTGTCCGAGGACCTCAAGCGGCGGGGCTGGGCCATCGTTCAGATCGTGGGCTCCTTTGGAGTTGTCGGGGGGCTGGCTCTTTGGCTTGCTAAAGCATGGGGACTATCCTCGCGCAGTCTGTCTGAATGGCATTTTGACTGGTGCGGTTCGACTGATTGAGTGATCCAGCCCTACTTACTTGCTAGGGTGGGTAGTTCACACTCGTATCCCCTCATTATCCCTTTTTACTCTACTATTTCCTATAACCCCCTCTCCAAATCATCTATAAGAGCTGGGAGACACATATGTTCTTAGGGCAATAGGCGTCAACTGGATTGACTCGCATGCAAGCAAACCCCGGCGTTTCCACAGACACATTTTCACCTTCCCACATCTTTTCATATCTCCCCCCCCTCTCTCTCTTTTTCTCTTTCACCGTTTCCCAACTCTCTTTCCATCCACCCAATATTCATTTCTGGCGTTTTCCCACTGCATACAACTTCCCCTCAGGTCACATCTAATGAAGAAATGTGCTCAATGTACTCACGAACCACAACACAACTCACCAGGGAGGCTAGGTGCCTAGTTCATCCCGTTTATGTGCCTCCTTGCTTGATCAAATCTTTCTTCAGGTAGCTTACAGTCAATCAACTCGTAATATGGACAAAATTGGGAATATTTTATTTCCTAAGAAATCTCAAAAGTAGTACACATAACTTATGGTACTATGTAAGCCGGGCCAATATAGCCATAACTCGGGTTTTCCACTGGTTTCGACCTAATTCAGGTACTACCGTGCGGCGTCAATTGATACCAAGAGAAAAAAAAGAATTTTTACTACCCACCTTCATATACATGCATACACTATTTACTGTCTGTCATATATGTCAAATACAGAGTGTACGTATAGTCTCATAGTAGTAGTAGTAGTAGTAGTAGTAGTAGTAGTAGTAGTAGTAGTAGTAGTAGTAGTAGTAGTAGTAGTAGTAGTAGTAGTAGTAGTAGTAGTAGTAGTAGTAGTAGTAGTAGTAGTAGTAGTAGTAGTAGTAGTAGTAGTAGTAGTAGTAGGTGTTAGTGTAAGTAGTTCTTCCCCTCTCCTTCCCGTCCTCTCCTCTCTCATAAGATATCTTCCATATGATAAATTATATGTAGTATGCGTATGCCTACTACTGTGTATGGTTTAGAATACTATCACTGCACGGTGCAACTACTGCTAAATACTGCCAATTGCAACCTAACCTAGTCGACAGCGACCTGGGCTGATTTGACTCACTGCTGATGAACTGGCCTTTTTCTTTTCTTTTTTTCTGTTCTTCAAAAAAGTTATGTACGTGGCTACTCATATATAGATAGCTGTAGCGTCATAGTAACACCACCTAAGGATGCAGATGATTAATGACTACTAGAAGAAATGATTGGATTGTTGATCGATCATTATGCAAACACACACACACACACACACACACACACACATATATATGTAGTGGGAAGAGTTATCAGAAAGGGATTACTACTGCTATGTTATACTACGACCGTCTAGGTTGAGAGCAACAAGTTGAACAGAGAAAGCTTTTATTCTCAAGATAAGTCTACCATACTGACACCACAAGCGTATCAGACGGACTGTATTTAGGTTGGGGGTAATAAACGCTCAAAACGCCGAAAGAAAAAAAAGAAAAAGGTAGAATTCGTAATTCAGTAATAAAGAAAAAAGACAGAAAAAGGATCAAAGGAAAAAGGGTTCCTTTGCCGTTCCGATTAATAACGCAATATCGTTCAATGAATATTAGATCCCTGATGCAAATACCGCTGGAACAGTTTCCGGGTCATCACAAATCAGTTACATCTCATTTCCATTTTGCTCGAAAAGAAGATCGTGACATCATGCGGTCAACATTTAGTCAACCTCCTCCATGGAGCTCTCGGCAGCGGCGGCGGCAGGGGCAGCCTCCTCAGCAGCCTTCTCCTCGGTGGTCTCAGCCTCCTCGTCGATGTTCAGACCAAGGGAGACGAGCTTGTGGATGCGCTCAGCGAAGCTGGCGGGCTCCTCAATGGTGAAACCGGAGACCAGGAGAGAGGTCTCGAAGAGCAGCTGAGTGATGGACTTGACAGTGCGGTCACCCTCGCCATCGGCCTCAACCTTCTTGCGGAGCTCCTTGATGATAGAGGACTTGGGAGAGATCTCGAAAGTCTTCTTGGAGGACATGTAAGAGCTCATGGAGGTGTCACGGAGGGCCTGGGCCTTCATGATACGCTCCATGTTAGCGGACCAACCGAACTGGCCGGTACGGATGGCGCAAGGAGAGCCAACGAGCTTGTGGGAGACAACGACCTTCTCGACCTTGTCGCCGAGGATGTTCTTGAGGCTCTTGGCGAGACCCTCGAACTCCTTCTCCTCCTTCTCGCGCTCAGCCTTCTCCTCCTCGGACTCCTCAAGCTCGAAGTCCTTGGTGATGTCGACCAGCTTCTTGCCGTCGAACTCCTTCAGCTGAGTGAAGGCGTACTCGTCAATGGGGTCAACCAGGAACAGAACCTCGAAGTTCTTCTGCTTGAGGCTGTCCAGGAAGGGAGACTTGGCAACGGCCTTGATGGACTCGCCGGTGATGTAGTAGATCTGCTTCTGGTGCTCGGGCATACGGGTGACGTAGTCGGTAAGGGAAGTAGCCTCATCACCAGACTTGGTGGACTGGTAGCGGAGGAGCTTGGCCAGAGTGGGACGGTTCTGGGCGTCCTCGTGAATACCGAGCTTGATGTTCTTGCTGAAGGCAGAGTAGAACTTGTCGAACTGCTCGCGGTCCTCAGCGATCTCAGTGAAGAGCTCGAGGGTCTTCTTGACGATGTTCTTCTTGATGACCTTCATGATCTTGTTCTGCTGGAGAGTCTCACGGGACAGGTTGAGAGGAAGGTCCTCAGAGTCGACAACACCCTTGACGAAGCTGAGCCACTCGGGGATGAGGTCAGTGGCGTCATCGGTGATGAAGACACGGCGGACGTAGAGCTTGATGTTGTTCTTGGTCTTCTTAGACTCGAACAGGTCGAAGGGAGCACGCTTGGGGACGTAGAGGATGGCACGGAACTCGAGCTGACCCTCGACGGAGAAGTGCTTGACAGCCAAGTGGTCCTCCCAGTCGTTGGAGAGGGACTTGTAGAAAGCAGCGTACTCCTCCTGGGTGATGTCGGCGGGGTTACGAGTCCAGATGGGCTTGGTCTTGTTAAGCTCCTCCTCCTCGATCTTGCTCTCCTTGACAGTCTTGGTCTTCTTCTCCTTCTTCTCCTCTTCCTCATCGACCTCCTCGATCTTGGGCTTCTTCTCGTCACCCTCTTCCTCCTCCTTGGTCTCAGCCTCCTCGTCGGGGACCTCCTTCTCGGTCTCCTTCAGGACGTGAAGGTAGATGGGGTAGGAGATGAACTCGGAGTGCTTGCGGACAACCTCCTTGATGCGGCTCTCGTTGAGGTAGTCGGTCTGCTCATCCTTCAGGTGGAGGATGATCTTGGTACCACGACCAAGCTGCTCACCCTCGGTGTCCTGGGTGAGGGTGAAGGTACCACCGGCAGCGGACTCCCAGATGTACTGCTCGTCATCGTTGTGCTTGGAGATGACGGTGACACGGTCGGCCACAAGGTAGGCAGAGTAGAAACCAACACCGAACTGACCGATCATGGAGATATCAGCACCAGCGGAGAGAGCCTCCATGAACTGCTTAGTACCAGAGCGAGCAATGGTACCGAGGTTGTTGATGAGGTCCTAAAAAAAGCCCACAAAGTCAGAATTCACTCTAATCGTAAGAGGGTACCGCTCAATGGCAGAAGAAAGAGCGGGGAGTGATAGGAAAGAAAAACTTACAGCCTTGGTCATACCGATACCGGTATCACGGATGGTGAGGGTCTTGGCCTCGGCGTTGGGGATCAGGTCGATGCGGAGATCCTTGCCCGAGTCGAGCTTGGAGGGGTCGGACAGGGACTCATAGCGAATCTTGTCCAGAGCATCGGAGGCGTTGGAGATCAGCTCACGCAGGAAAATCTCCTTGTTGGAGTAGACAGTGTTGATGATGAGGGAGAGGAGCTGAGAGATCTCAGCCTGGAACTCGAAAGTCTCGGCAGACATGGTGGCGGTAGGAGGAGAGACTTGGTTTTCTAAGGAGGGGTAGGGATGTCAGTAAAGAAGGAAAGAAGAAGAAGAAGCGAGACAGCCAAGCTCCTTCAGATGGTTCTGAAGTGGAGAATGAAAAATGTTGGAAATCAGAGAAGGGGAATTGGAGTCTCTTTATATTTGTTGACAAAGAGGGAAGGCAAGTAAAGGGCAGAAATTTCTAGAAATCCCGTCTTGCCTCCCGCTGAGCCAGGTTTGCACGCAAACGATAGTGGCTGAGTCAGAGCTCCAGGTGGGGGGAGGGAGGGACAGTTTTAGTGTATAGTAAAGTTGAGTAGTACTGACCTAAAACGGTTTGAAAGGTGTGGAGGTTTGATGGGAGGGCAAATGGAGCAAAGTCACGGATCACACAAGATAGATAGGAGGAAAGGAGATTAAGAACTGCCCACGAGGTGACAGAAAGAAAAGGGAGATAGAGGTAGAGAGAGAGGGAAGAGTGATTAGAGAATAAGAGTGAGAGGAAGAGAGGAAAGAGAAAAAATAGCTGATGAACCGAAGGGAAAAGGCGACGGGGCGGGACCTTAATGTTCTCTGGGCGGACCGTCACAAAATTTCGGTGCGGCGTTTCTACGGCGATCCAGCAACTTCCACCGATTCCATGCTGCTCCTCCCACTACTGTGTTACTCTCCCAAGTCCCCAAGCTTCTTCTCCCCCCCCAGCCCAGGATGTTCCAGCGCCTTCCAGCTGCGGGATCTAGATGCTTCTGCCCACACCTTGCCAGGCACTAACCGGCCCTGTTTCTCCCCTTTCTTCGGTGCCTGCCACCCCCTACTGGTTGAAGGTCCAGTGGTCATGCTCGTTGAGTAACTATCTAGCCGTAGCCATGGGAATTCCCCGATCCGATATGGTTATGCCAGGGGACTTCCCCAGATGTCTTCATGCTTCTTTTTGCTGGGCGATAACTTCCGGGGGCGATCTGGCTGCCTGAGGCTCACTATCTAGAACGTTCCGCTCTTCTGCTCCGTCTCCTTCCCCCTCCATTCACGGGTTCCCAGCCAATCCGGAGCCGCAATCACTCTGACCGCTTTGTGCCCTTTCATACATAGTTACTTTACTTACGAACGTTACCACGGCTACCATCGAGTACTACGCCGTACTAGTAGTTACTACCTCACTGGATTTCAACTTTCACTGTATGTCACTTCAGTCAATGTTGTTGCCCTGCCAGGCATGCCATCTGGGAGGTACTCTAGACCCACCTAGTATTTTCGAAATAGCTACAGGTATTAGATATCTACATAGTTGCTAGTTAGCTTGCCTCCCTTGATCTCTCTAGGGGTTTTAGGAATCATCAACATCAATTCGTTACTGGGACCATTGACTCACACCTTACCCCCCCCAAAACCCCAAAAAGCCTTGCATGCTGTCTACGCTACTTCGGCCAACTGGGGACCTTGAGCACCCTTCATTGCTCCCTGAATACCGCCAATTACTACAACAAGGGCATCTGTCATTAGCGAAATTTCTGTGTTTGATTGTTTTCTGTAGTTGTCTTCGAGCTTTTTTTTTTTTTCTTCCAGTTTACTCCATTGTGGTTGCACATTTCGCAACAACATCATCCTGAGCCAACACCGCCCGCTACCCACTGCCACCGTGGCCCTTGCCCCGAGGGAGCTAAACCCCCCAAGAAAGCACGGCACACGACCTAGGGAGACGTAAAATAATGAAAAAGAAACATTCAAGCAAGAAGCCATCCATTTACACTCCTCAAACATGACGAGGCCGGAAATAGAAACAATGAACCAGAAGCCAGGGAAAGAAGTGTAACTAAGCAGGAGCCAGGACTAAGAAGCCAGTGATGGACAGCGACGGTCGTCAACATGGTGGGAGATGTAGATGAAGAAGATGGGAGGTCAAAAGCAAGAGATAGAGATGAAAGAAATATGGGCATTCAGCTCGCTATGCTAAGAAGATAAGGAGCCATCAAAGAGGTAGAGAATAAAAAAAAAAAGAAGAGGTCATGGCAACACAGGAAGAGGAAACCAAAGTCATGATGACGACCAAGCAAAGCCCAGTGAGAAGATGATAAGAAAACTTTTCCAACCGCTAATATGCACTGTGACAAGAGGGCCACATAACACATGTCATTATCAAAGTAAAGGGGGAGAGTAATACATGTCCTGGATCGCCGTGAGCATCTAAACCCGTATACCGTCTCAAGCCAGGAGGAAGGGCTAGGAATCATATAAGGCTTTGTAAAGAGGGGAAAGAAAAGAGAAAGAATGGGAAAGGAACGAAGCCGTCAAGGTCGCTGATATGACCGCCGCTTACGTTCGATCGTCGTTCTTCGTAAGACGTCAGAGGTATTTTGGTTAGTGAAGGTGCTTAAGCAGTCTGAGCCTGGTTGCGACCCTTAGCGTTGACGTTGCCGCCACGGCCACGGGGGGCAAAGCCTCCGCGACCCTCGCGCTGGAAGCCTCCGCGACCCTGGCTGCCTGCACGGTCACCACGACCACGACCGGCACCACCGCGGCCCGCACCGTAGCTTCCGTTACCGAAGGCATTGGTACGAGGGCGACGCTCCTCCACGTAGATCTGCTCGGTTCCAATCTGGTGGGGGTTGGCAGCAACAGCGGCGGCATAGCCCGCGGCATCACCGAATTCGACAAAGGCGCAGTTCTGTATGCAAGGTTAGCTTTTCCTTCTCCGATCCGAATCATGGGTGCATTAAGAGCTGGCATACCTTAGCACGGCTCACATCGAAGTGCTTCAGCTTGCCAAAGCGAGACAGGGTCTGCTTGAGCAAGCTCGCATCGACCTTCTCGGTGACGTTCTTGATGTAAGCGAGAACATTCTCCTCACCCGCACGGGACTGAGTCTTCTTGTGATCATGGCCCGCAGTCTGCCAGCCAGAACCATCAGTCGAGGAAGGCTGGCTGGACGCGGCCTCGGGGGCGGCAGCGGCCGCGGGAGCAGGAGCAGCGGCGGGGGCGGGGGCCGGAGCGGTGGGCTGAGCAGAGCTGGCAGCGGGAGCAGGCTTTACCGGAGCAACGGGGACAGCGGGAACAACAGGCGCCGAGGCACCAGACTTGGAGGCGATGGTGGCCCAAGTCTTAGGGACCGCCCTAGCGGGAGCACTCTCCTTAACCGGAGCAGGAGCTTCCTTCTGCTCGGGCACAGGAGTGGGCTCGGGAGTGGCGGGCTTCTCAGCCTTGGGGGCCTCAGTCTCAACCGGGGCAGCAGCTTCTGGGGCAGCTTCGACAGGAGTTTCCTGAGCTGCGGTTCCATTGGTCTGGGGAGCATCCTCCTTGGCGGGCTTGGCCTCAGCAGTCTGCTCGGCCTCCTCGAGCTTCTCATCGACCTGAGCCGCAGCAGGCTCACTGTCTACCTGGGCCTTCTCGGGCTCCGGGACAGTTTCAGCCTCAGGCTGTGCAGGCTCTTCAGCAGCCGGCTCCTCAACCGGGGCAGCAGGGGCAGCAGGAGCAGCAGCAGGAGCAGCTTCTTCTTGCTCGATCTCCTCCTCCTCATCGACAAGATACCGGAAGATGTCGTTGAGAACATAGTAACCGTTGGGCTGTTCCGCCAGCACGAAAGTCTGCACAAACTTGCGGGAAGGCTCGGAGCGGTTCGAGATCTCGCCAATCACAGAGATCAGGATGTTGTCAAATGAGGCCTGAGAGTCGACGTTCAAGACACGGACCTTGCAGTCTTGGAAGTCAAGCTGCTTGATCTTATCATTGATAGCCTGTGACGACGATGTCAGCAAAAATTAGACTTTACTAGTCAGGGATCTATCCCAGGGAGCGGAGATATCAACGCACCTTCTGGCCCACAGCAACCTGAACGGTTTCAGCTTCGGTGCCAAAAACGAGCTGAGAACGCCGAGAGTAGAAGAGGTGAAGCTTCTCCGGACTGCGGCTCATGTTGGTGTAGTACTGCTCCACGAAGTACCAGCCAACCTCATCCTTCGAAATACCATTCTTCTGGTCATTTGCGGGGGCGTTCGAGGGAGTAGAGGAGGGCGCAGGCTGGAAGCTGGCCGCGCTGTTGACGTTTGCGGGGGCGTGGGTGAAAGAGTCGGGGTAAGCGTGTTGCGCAGGGTAGCCGCCGTTGATAGGAGCCTGGGTCGTGTCGGCCATTGTGAAATGAATGAAACTTGGAGGCTCAAGAAAAAGAAAGAGAAAAGTCTAAGAGAGAAGAGCCGAGCAAAGAATATGTTGGATACGAGGCTAGGCTTGATGCGGCGAGGGAAGGGAAAAAAATCTAGTAAGAAATATTCCCCGACACTGGTATTTGTCAGTGCTTTTGAAGCTTGGACGTATATGGCCATGGCTGAGAGTTCGGGGCCACGATTGCAGGTGAAAAATGAGGGACTTACAACGTAGATTGTGCGAACGAATTGCTCCTCGAAGGCGCAATGAAGTGAATCAGAAAGAAAAGAAAAGATCAATGAAAGATAGAAAGGTGGCGCGTCGAAGTCGTCGAGGTGAATAACAGAAAGAACCTTGTGCGATTCCGGAATTGAGTGTGCGAGGAAAAGCCCGAGGCAACAGAATCGGAAGGGAAAAAGCACGGGACGAAGAGAGACGGAGCTTGATTTAGGAGACCAAGAGGTGGAAGCAGATGAAAAACTGGCTGAGGATGAGAATTGCAAGGAAAGATGAAGAGGAAGATGGGGGGGTTTGTGTATGTGTGGAGGGTTGAGAGGGGTGGTAGTTAGTGTGTGTGTGTGGATGAAGAGTGGTGAGGGAAGTTAAGTTTGGGGGAGTGTGGTAAGTAACAGCTAGTAGTAACAGGGTGGACGGAGAGAGACACGAGAGGTTGCTGAGAGCAGCAGCGCAGAGGGAACCGACTTTGAGGTCAAGGCCAGTCAAGCCGTTCGTTTTTGCTGGTGCAAAATCCAGCACCGAACCAGAAGTGCCCGGCGCTAGTCCTCTTCAGGACATGTCGCGCTTGGCCCCGAATTCACCGCCTGCTACTTTGGGCTGATATGATTCACGGGCGCATCTCGTCGATCGACTGGACGACCGCGATCAGTGACAAAATGTGGGTGGCAGCAGTGGTGGCAATATTGGAGCTGAATAGGACCAATTACTCCAATGGATCAAGATTTACAGATGGTGGGACTAGATTTACATGGAAGTTATGAGGCTGGCACTTAGATAGCAGTAGTACACACTCTGTAAACGAAATCGCTGTCGGATCTTGTGTTGATGACGCAGTGGAACAATGCGGTAGGCTAGTCCATTTGCCATCCATGATATCAGCATGCGGTGGATTTAACCCCCCCAGACCGGGCCGTTCATTGGCAATGATGCTGGATCCTCGGCCGATAGCTGTTTTACTACCATATCTGATGCACCGCCTGTAATAAAAAAAGCACATTTTCTTCACCATTCTTCATAATATGTATCGGAGTTCGGATTCTTGCTCGTTCCGGTTGGAATATAGACAGTACAAATTTAGAGCCGGGCACGAGATAGATAGATCACTGGCAGATCTCGGATTCGTATATCCAATCATCGGTGTGCTCCTTTGTCACATAGCAAACGGAACCGGCACAGTACCACGCCCCCTAACAAACATCACACAATTATCCCAGTAATCAAATAAGCAGATGGCTATCAGACAGTAAATTAGGGTTGGTACACGCAGCGGAATCGCATTAAATCAGAAGTGGATAGCTGGCTCAGAAGGGGGGTATGATAGACAGGTAAAGATAAGCTTCTCATCAAGAAAGACGGGTATCGAACTCGGTCATAGAACCCGCCGCAGGGGAAATCTGGCAAGCCGGGAAAAACATGCAACATTAGAACAGCCGTGGCCCAGGTGGCCATGGGGACAGGGAGCAAAAGGTCCAGTAAGGTATCAAAATGCAATCTTTCGGTCAACACCACACGACACGTCTGCAACAACTCACGGGGCTTCCACCGCCGCTTTTTCGTTCAGCACGGGCTCTCGCATGACAGCGTCCTGGCTAGTCATTCTACGTCCAAGGGCGCGCTCCACCTTGGCCCCCAATGCCAACTTGCTCAAGTTGTCGGTCTTCTCCGGGGTAGGAACGAAACGCTGCTTCAAGAGGGGCTTGTTTTCCAGGCGCTCCAGCCCATCACGGAGATTGTGGAAATCGGCTAGTCTGGGGTCTCCAGCAGGCAAACCTGCAAAGGTGGTTTCCGACGAGGCGACCGTAGGGGCTTCGCTGACAGTCGAGAATCGCTTGGAGGTACGGGCCTATGATCGAATCAGATGAAATTGCGACGGCGATAAATGTGCGTGGATATCGCACGTAAGTAGACTTACCGACTGGGCCATGATGGGTCTCTCAGACTCTAGCGATGTATGTCTAGCCATGTTCACGATGGTGTAGGATGCGGTGGGTCGTATATTGCGTGCAGTTCAAAGCGTGTGCAGAATAGTGGAACAACAAAGGCTGCGAGGCTTCCCAGAAGAATGTACGTAACCTGTAAGATAGGATTGTACCCCGGTCAGCGAAGCGAGAACTTTAAGAGGCACGGATATCAAAGGAACAACTGCAACAGGACCGAAGAGACACAAGAGCCAAACAAGCAGATGGGTCGTCCACAGTCGAGAAAATAAAGGAGGGAAAAAAGGTAAGGCAAGGCATCAATAACTAATCGGGATATTTTTTTTTCTGGGAAAATGATCCCGAGTGATTAAAGACGCTGATTGAGCCAGGATCAGCAGGGCTGGAGAGAAGAGGGGTTCTCACCTTAGAACATTCAATTCCTTCCAGGGTCAGTATGCAATCAGTATAGGTCAAAGGGGATATCTGATGTGGGCAAGATCAAAAGAGGAGGAAGAGGAAGAGTAAGAGTAAGAACGAGGTCCCTGATGAGAGTGTTGGACTGCGCGCAGCCGTGCCATGCATTCGACTCAGGAGAGGCCGGGGGCGAAGGAGGCGGATGGGGTGGGTCACCGGCAGGCGCCAAAACGCAATGCTGATAAAATCTTCTTCCTCGTCGACGGTCGGAAAGGATTGGAGGGGATTTGTCGTTTTGACGGCTTTAAGGTTTTCTTGTCCTGATTTCCTCCAAAATCCCCTCCTTTGCCCGGATCTGTATTTTATCTCGTGGTGAAGGAACCTTGTGGATGTATGGTTCAAGAGATAGAAGAGTTGATATCTAGTGGTGGGATACATAGTATGGTTCCAAGCCCGTTTCTCTTGTTTCTCCAGTAATCTAGTGTCTAGTGCAGTGGTCGGCAGGGACACAAAGATGGGTATGCGACCCATCTGGAGCCGGCCTAAACCATCGCAGGCAGCCTGAGACACCGGACTATGTTGGGACGTCGGCGGCAGACACGAGCGCCATCACCAAACAGGGATGCTTGCGCGCCCGACGGATTGATCGTCATGCACTCGAAATTACGGAGTATACTTGAGGGTATTGGCGATCGGCTGGCTGAAAGGAGCAGACCAAATGGAAGTGGATGCATCATACCATACCAGCTGCCCCTATTTTCAGGTACGTACTGAATAGGTGGTTATTGTGTACCAGTTCAAGGCATGCAAACTAAACTAGATGCTTGCTTTTTCTTGAGTATCCTGCACACGTTCTGATTCATTATCCAGACTGAGAGAACAACGTCTCTCTTACAATGCCACAGGTGGTATCCTAGCTATATCTATATAACACTAGTTCAAGTAGTTAAAACAGCGGGAATTCCACCACTAGGATTATTGATCCCAATTCTTTATGGAAACTAACTAGATAACTATTCACTACCAGTGTTCAGGCCCTTCCCGGCCAGGCCCGCCACGTGCGGGCAAGTGGGCAGCCACGCGGATTTAACGATGGCAGCAGCAGCGCATCTTCACCCACCAGTGGCCCCCATTTCCTTGGTCCTGAACCCCAGCAAACCTTCTCTACTCCCTCCCCTACTTATCCCCGGTCTCTTCCGTGCAGACTCAACTCAATAGTGGCTGGCATACAGTAAGTAACATGTGATGCATGCTTTTCTTGTCATGACATTCCTTGTTTCGTGAGTAGCAAGAAAATTGGTTTGTAAGACTGCAAACGATGTAAGACATGCATGAGTGATTGACTGATTGCTCCGTCCCGTCTGAAGGATCTTCAACATGCACGACACCGCTGCCGGTTGTTGAAAATCAAAACGCGAATATCGTTTCTTGGTTGGCTACATGTGCGGGATTTGCTTGCACACTATCACGGTGCTGGAGGGGAAGATCTGGCTGACTTGCATGGAGCGGGAGTGGTTCTCCGACAGTGAATTTCCGTCTAGGGCAGTCCACTAAGTAGGTGAACTAGATGCTGACCGCTGATAAACTCGGTGGATAAGCCCGTTGCTTTATAGTTCTGATAGCTAGATAAAAATCTTATCTAGATGACTCTTTGGCCACTTAATTTATCTTCAATCTGTCAAAGTAATCTATTTATACGAGGATTACTGACTGCTACCATGACCCCCTATGTACTACGAGTAATCTCAAAGCGGGCGCTAAGGCGGTATCCCCGTAACGCCGGCATTATGGAGCTACCCCTCGTCTTTTTATTCTCGAAAAAAACATCGCAGGACGTCATCATATCCCGTTGACTTTGCAGCTTCCCATTTGTTTCTTATATTTTAGTTTAGCATCCACTGTGATTTATATTTCTGGTATCGAAACATTGATCTAGCGGGAAACCCTGGCCTCACCTGAGCGCTGAAAATGCCGAAACCAAAGTCTTTCCTCAAGGAATCTAAGTCTAATAAGAAAAAGGCGACCCAGCGGGTATGCTCAAATGACCCTTCGATCACGAATACTGTCCCTCTAACTCTACCCCCCAGGCCCCGGAAACTGCAGATGAATACTTAGCCCGTGAGCCACCCAGAATCCGGATTGAATTGAATCACCTGGTCAATTTCAGGTCATATGTCGCCGTATAGCTTACCAAGATGTCCCAGTTGGTGTCGAGCAGGAAGAGGCCGGAGAGAAATGGCGCGCCGGAGATGCAGCCAAGTCCCTGCGCTTCTTCATGCGCGCCATCAATACCTACGATGAAGGCTTGAGCAAACATCCCAGTGCGTTTGACCTGGCATATAACAAGTACGTCACACGTCATCCAAATTCATCGTTGCCTTATCTACTCGTTATGGACGCGTCCGTCAGTAACCTTAGTTACTGACATCTGATAGAGCGAGAGTTCAATATGAAATCACGCAACATCCCAAACTAGCTGCTCAGCTGTCTGCGCCACTATTGGACGTCCTGCGAGTAGCGCTTGATTCTCACAGAGCAGCGCTTGACCTGGAGCAAGACAATGCAGATGCGCTTTTCAACACAGCCCAAGTACTCACCAGCATTGCCGAGGCGTTGACTGAATCCAAACGCCCATCGGATGACCGGCTCTCTCAGGCAGTAAAGCTTTTGCAAGAAGCCATAGAACTCTTCCAACGTTGCCTAACTGTACAAGAACTCAAGTACACCGAAATGCAGGAGCAGATCAACCAGATGACGTCCGGCGAAATGGACCCTGCTGAAACTCAGATGCAAGATACACCGCCAGAACTGCCACCTGCGGACGAGTCGAAGTCGTCAGACCAGCAAGAACAATGGGCTGCTATTGTTGAGCCCGTGACTAAGGACACACTCGTCGACACAGCTGTCGCACAACTGGAAGCCATCACAAGCCTCTGTAACCTACTCACGTTCAACCCTGAAGAAGGTGTCACTTGGGTAGAAGAGTATTCATCAGAGCAGCTGCAGAAACGAATCTCGGCATATGTCGAGGGGTCAAACAGGCACTACGAGGCCAATCTGGCTCGTGCCAAGTTCGCCTGCTCCCTGAATGAAGTCCTGTACAGAAGCGGACGGACCGAAGTTGGAACATACTCCGAGGAAGTTTCGCGAGCTTTCGGTCCTGATCTGGATCTATCCAACGACCCAGATGGCCTGTGCAGCAAAGCAGATGCGCTCACTTCTTTCAATACGGCGCTCACAGATCTCCCTCCGTATGAGCCGGAGGCCTTTATGAAAGCGCTGTCCCTTCGATGGCAATCCCTGTCCGCTGCCTTGGACGCATTGAGCAAAGCGTCCAAACTCCCCAATGCTGAAAACCTGCCAAAGATTCATCTGGCCAGAGGAGACGTGGAGATGGGTAGGTGGAGGCTTGGCTTGGCTCCGTGGGACTATAACATGGCCCGAGATAACGCAGCTACACTGCTGCGCAACGCCCAGACTTATTACCGTGGTGCAGCAGCCTTGGCGAAGAGAGACGGTGCTGCGGACGAGGAACGAGATGGAACCTGCAAGGAGGCCATTGCTGCTGCACTGGCAGGCCAAAAGGACAAACTCCAGCAGCTCCGGAAAGCTGCGCCCAAAGAGCTGATGCTCGTTGCGGAGGATGTGGTCGAAGACGGATGGATGGGTCCCGGTGATATGGAGGTTTTGTTGTCGTAGTCATACTATACCCCGATCCATTCGAACGTTGAAAGGGAGGGGGGCTGTCCCCGCCATCGTAAAAATCCCAAGCCACCAGATCAGATCTCAGATCTAGCCTTAACCTCTCCATCCATCTGCGCAGCTTCCTGTCGAAGCTGATGCTCACTCGTAAACTGCGTCGTCGCGGCTGCAGCACCCTCCAAATCAGCAACCACAGCCTCCAACCCCGACAACAAACTTTCAATCTCAGACCTCTGCGCCTGGACCTTCTCAGCCAACTCCGCATTCTGATTCTGCACCGAATTAATCTTCGCATCCAAATCCGCCTGCGTCTCCATCAGATGCGGCAACAGATGCGCTTTGTACAATTCCTCCGGACTTAACGTATGCGGCCTACCAAGCACAAATCATTCCAGTTAGCCATCCATCATCCACAGGCCCCCAATGTAATGATGCCAAATAGCAAAAAAAGGAATAAGGAAGGGGAGACATACGCAACACTATCCCCACCGACTCCTCTATCCTTCCTAACCTTCGCCTCCCCAACCAACCGGTCCAACTCATTTAACTGCCTAACAGCATCCCTCTCGGCCAGAATATCCTCGAACTCGGCCTTCGCGCTCTCCTCCAACTTCGCATTCAACTGTCTCCACACGCTCTCCAAGCTAGCCGGGACATGTTTCGCCGGCGTCGGAAAACACCCGCTGAAATTCGCATACGAGTTCGCGCGCAGCGTGCGCGCGAGCGCCTTGTCGAAAATCTCTTGTAGTTTGGAGGCGCGCGGGCCTGGTGTTAGGGGGACCGGCGCGGGAGGAGGTGGTGAGGGGGAGGCGCCTGGTCTTTGGGCTGATGGGTTGGGTTCGGTGGACATGTTTACTTTCGCCGGTTGAGGGTTTGAGGTGGTTGAAGAGTTTCGATTGGGGTGCAGTGATTTGTTATGCTGAGCCTTAAGTTCGTTTCAAGCTCCTTTGTGTTGTTGTTGTTCGTGGTTGTAGGATTATGGAGAATAGTAGATTGATGATGGGATTGGAGGACGCGCCGGAAGACGCGCGCGACTATTAATCACGTGATAGATATAGATCCCGCCAGAAGACCGGAGTACCTACATATATTACAGAGTTTAGGTACCTATAAAGTAAGATGTGTAGGCTACTGTATATTTGTAGTGTTTAAATCAGTTTGAAAAATATAAGGATGGTCCTTATTGTAAGTTGTCTTTTCGTGGCGAGCCGAGATTAGCTACTGTGTTCAACTTGGTTGCGTGGAATGTTAGGGCTTATATCCGGCACTGATAAAGGCTTGTCAGGATTGATTTAGTTGTCTGCGGGACAAGATATCGTCGCTGCTGCCCCTGCGCTTGTAATAAGCTACGATAATGGAAGGTAATAGAGAGCAATAGATAAGTATAATGGCCAAGTTTATCTACGAGATGCCATCGGTTCTCTGGGTCCATATGCAACGCAAAGAAAGCAGAAAACAGCAAGAATCATTCGAATGTCCTCTCAGGAGTCAAACGCCGCGCTCCCCATTCTAAAACCGAATCCGTTGCTCGTCAAGCCTTCCACGAGGAAGCAGATGAACGCAAGTCAAGGTAAACGATAGGCTGTACATGATGAAAACGAACTATAAGGAAAACAGAAACGCATCAAAGGAAGAACTCAATATGTTTGCTGTGGGGGAACCATGCCACCATACGCCCCAGCCATTTGTTGTTGTTGCTGCTGCTGCTGTTGCTGCAATTGGGCCTGCAATTGCGGGAGATCGCGGAACCAGGGGTGATGCAGGGCGTCCTGGGCACTGATCCGCATCTCTGGCCGGAGCTGGAGCATCCGGCTCAAGAGATCCAGACCTAGGGGGTCAATCTGGGGGAGAATGAGACTGAGATCCTGCGTCGCATATACGTGGAAGTTTGGCTTGTACTCCGGGAGCTGGGAGATGCCGGGCCATGAGCGTTCCGAAGGGGTTCCCATCAGGCGGAAGATCTTGATAAGCTGGTCTTCGTTGGTGGTGCCAGGGAACAGAGGACGGCCAGTGTAGAGTTCCGCCATGATACATCCAGCAGACCAGATGTCGATGCTCGTGTTGTATGTGCGGCTGCCCAGAAGCACATCTGGGGCACGGTACCACAAGGTCACGACTTCGTTGGAGAAAGTATTGACGGGAATGCCAAAGGCGCGGGCTAGACCGAAATCTCCAAGTTTAAGTTGTCCCTTCTTGTTGATGAGGAGGTTTTGAGGCTTCAGATCGCGGTGGAGGACGCGGTTCTCATGGCAAAACGCAATGCCCTTGAGAAGCTGGTGCATGAATGACATGATTGTGGCTTGGTCCAACTGGCCGCGGTCGGCGCGGGTATCCATGTACTTCTTCAGATCCTTGTCCATGTACTCAAAGACGAGCATGAGTTTGTTCTCCGTGTGAATCACATCATAGAGCGACACGATGCTCTCGTGCTTCAGCTCCTTCATCAACGATATTTCTCGAATGGCGGTAGATGGCGTTCCCTCTTCAGAATCGAGATGGATCTCTTTCAGGGCGACCAGCTCGCCAGTCTGGCGATTGCGTCCCTTGAAGACCTGCGAGAGGGTGTCAGTACATAGTGCGATTTAAGAGGATCGGCCGTGCGGAGGGAGGGGTTCGTACGGTGGCATAGGTGCCTTCTCCAAGCTAGAATCAGCAGTTAGCATCACAAATCTCTCATTTGATGGGTGATATCTTGGTAGACAGTAGGGAAGCCATCAAAACACACCTTTTCCAGCTGCTGGAACGAGCTGGGCTGCTGCTTGTCCATGGTGGTCGATGGTGCGACGGTGGTACTCTGCGCAGCAGGAGTTGGATGAGAACGAGAGGTGGAGCGTGGGTGATGAAAGAGAAAAGTCTTGGGAGAGGCCAAGTTAGAGATGAGATCCAGATAATCGGCGGTTGGAGGTTGCAATGTCCTGCTTTTTGAGCGGTCGCGACCGTCCATGTCCATGCTGATCTGAACCGGCGAATGCAGAGCCCCGCGCTGGAATCGAACAGCGGACGGGCGGCTGACTGGCCCGCCATCACTTTGTAACTCGCCTTCTCCTACTTTGCTGGTCTCCACTATCCCGGCGTCTATTACATGCCTATCTTAGCTCGCCGTTGCCAATCATTCTGGAGTGCCTATAATTATCTTTTCTAGAGTATTCCATCTGATGGATACAGTTACTTTGAAAATAGTAACGTCTCCAATAATGCAAGCTTGGATTCAACTTTTATCGCTTGTACATATACTATGATGCTTATCTGTAAGCGGTTCATACACCTCACCGCCATCTATACATCACATCCTTTTTTCAATCTATACATGGACCCTAATGATGAGTAAGTGAAGGCAGTTGTGCTGCCACAGGGCCTAGAATATCCTGGGACGGGAGACTGCAACGGACATGCCGGCATACAGCCTCCGTCTCTTGTTCCGCCTTGCTAAAGAGGATCGACTCGTTCCGGACACCTCCTATGTTGATGATGCCAATCGGCATCCCTCGTTTATAGGCCCTTTCCACTAGGCGCCACGCCGAGTATGTGGCGAGACTGCTGCCCAGGACAAGGAGCCTGCCCGCATCATCGATGGCCTCTTCTGCACCCAGCCTGACAGCTGGGTCGATATTCTCTCCAAACATAATGACCGCCGGCTTCAGAATTCCCGCCGTAGAACTTGGAAGCCAAGCCCCATCGCGCTCTACCTCCACACGGGATTGGGACCCATCCTGCAATCGGGGTGGCTTCTCCAAGCACGTCGGACATGCTGGATACCGAAAGGTCGAATAAGGGGCCTCCGGTAAATCTACATCGCCATCCGGGTTGATTTTCAAGCCCCTCCGTCTCTGCTCCTCAGGGTTGTCTGCGTTCAGCGCGCCAATATCGACCATTTTCTTGAGGAACTCTGCCCAGGCGGGGTTCAGCCGCTCGAGCGATTGCTGGAACTCGTCTCGCGGGACTTGAGTTCGACAATTGATGCAGACGGCAGAACGCAAGTAGCCGTGGAGTTCGAGTGTGGGTAGTTCTGGATGCGCGACAGAATGGAAGGAGTCGACATTTTGCGTCACCACTGAACTAATATAGCCTTTCGTACCAATGTCTTTGATAGCCCAGTGCGTCGAATTTGGCTTTGCCTTTAGGAGCCCCGGCCACCCAATGAAGCTTCGCGCCCAGTATCGCTTGCGGAACTCATGGCGAGCGACGAACTCGTGGTAGTAGATCGGCCGATACGTCTTATTTGTGATGTACGTGCCATTCTCACCCCGATAATCGGACAGGCCTGAAGCTACCGAGATACCAGCGCCTGTCAAGAGCACTGTCTGGGAATGCCTGCCTACATCAACGCCGCGCAGGTACGGCGACGGTGGGGCCGTCAAAAAGGCTAAAAGCGCATCAATGGCACCTGCGACCGTGCGAGCGGACGGAGGGACAATAATCGGCGGAGGCAGAGGGCCCGTAAAGGGAATCCGAATTGCTGGAGCAGTCATTGAAGCCACATGATTGATGGATGTTGAAGCTTCGAGAAGGCTGGGTTCAGATGGGCGCTGGTTGATCATCGACGTCACGGCTTGACTAATCGGTCACATGATGTACACAGTCCCATTGAGTGTGAAATGGATGGTCAGACTACACGGGGCCAAGTATTACTTGATCAGATAGTAATAGATGACCAGAAGGCCCAGAATGTACGATACAGAGCATTGCGGCCGACAAGGAACAAAGCGTCCCCAGCCAAAAGAAGTAAAAGTGGAAGCAAGTCGATCTGGGTGTCCATTCTTGGTCTAGACTGAGAGGAGCTACCCCGGATCGTCCCACGTGATCTGCACCCTTCGCAGACTCTGCGAACGTCATCGCCGGCCATCTGCTTCATTCCATCAACGCGTCTTTGTTTGCTGTCGACCGGTTTTGCTAGCCTCTTCCTGTTTAGATTATAGAGTAGAGCATTGATTGGGAAAACGCCCAATCGCTCTCTCGTTCGCACCGCCCGGACATGTTTCCCGCAGTCACCGGCAATATAGATCTAGAGGCACTGAGTGGCATATGTGGGTATGTTTATGCCAGAGTATGCTAGAATTGGACATGTTCAATACTGATCACTGATAGATCCATCTCGATTGCGTGCTGGGTGGTGGTCTTCTCCCCACAGATCATTGAAAATTTTCGTCGCGGCTCAGCTGATGGCCTTTCGCTTCTTTTCCTCATCGTCTGGCTTGCCGGCGATGTGTTCAACATCCTCGGTGCCGTCCTGCAGGGCGTCCTGCCAACCATGATAATTCTCGCGGTGTACTACACTTTAGCCGATGTGGTGCTCTTAGCACAATGCTTCTACTATCGGGGATTCACACTGCGCGACGAACCATCCTCGCCGCCGCGGCCTGTCTCTCCCATCACAGCAGAAACTTACGACGAGGACACTGAGATTCCCTCCCCTGTCGTGCCTCGGAAGCCCACAGAGCGCACCGCGTTGCTTACCTCCAAACAACGCAGTGCCTCTTACCAGGCTCCTTTGGACACTCGTAGCCCAGCATCATCGGCTACCATCACTCCTCACCACCAGCCCTTGCTCGCCCATCGCCGTCACTCCGCCTCTTCATTTCTTCATACGACCGTCGACGGAACTCACCTCTCCCCAGTGACTCCACTCGTCGAACCAGCCAAGCAACCCCGTCCCCCTCGAACCCTAACACTGCTCCAAGCCACCTTCTTCAACGGTTCGGCCATCATCCTCGTCTGTGCCGCCGGCATCCTGGGCTGGTACATCAGCCAAACGTCATCACTCTCATCGGACAAGAATAACAACAACAAGCATAAAGACAGCCCTGATGACCTGAAAATGGACACACTAGGCCAAGTTTTCGGCTACCTCTGCGCAGTCCTGTACCTCGGTTCCCGCCTCCCACAGATCCTCCTCAATTATCGCCGCAAGTCAACAGACGGTGTTTCCCTGCTCTTCTTCCTCTTCGCCTGTATCGGCAATTTGACCTACGTCCTTTCCATCTTGGCGTATTCGCCTGTGTGTGAACGCTCGCATCATGGTCGGTGTCGATCTGATGAACTGGCATCGCTGTATGGTCGATATATCCTGGTCAATCTGTCTTGGCTGATTGGGAGCTTTGGCACGTTATTGCTGGATATGTGTATCTTTATTCAATTTTTCTTGTACCAGGATGCGAATGGGGGTGAGGTGGATGCAGAGGCGAGGTAAAATATTCGCATGTGGTTTACATTTCTCTCTTGTTTATTCTCTTTTCTTGACTATGCCTCTGGGAAGACATAAAGAGGTGTTGGGGTTGGTACTTAGGGATTGCTTGATTTATAATGATTTATTCTGAAAACGCTTGCGTGCTATATGGCCAGGTTGCTATGCTACTCTTGCTCATGTGATTGGCGTTTGATTGGATCGGAGTTGCTTTTCGTGTATATAATTATTTATTATCTTATACTATACTTGCTTCTACATCACGTGTATCATGTAGTAGTCTACGTATCATGTTTATAAGGTAAGTAATAGCAGAGTCTCGACATCTTGCAATGATTACCATTACACAAGTAAAGCAGAGCTAAGCTAAGCTACACAAAACAAGTAACTAGCAAGGGAAGCAACTTCAGAACCTAAAACACCACCCACATGCACCCACAACATGGATGTAGACCATAACTCCACGCTTGCAATTCGCATATCCCCTTCTTCTCCATCTTTCAACCAACAATTCTTTCTTGCTCCCCTCTTTCCTTTCTCTCAGAAACTGAGAAAGAAAAGAAGAAAGAAAATCACTCACTAGGCGGCCTAACCTTAACCGGCCCCTGCCCAACCTCATCCCAATTCGTACTCAGCGACGTCCCCTGACTCTCCACATAACTCTTCACCATAGCGCGGCGGGTATCCGGGTCCGCATTGGCATAGAGTTTCTTGAAGAAGCCATCGACGGCATCACCGCCTCCGAAGTCGGAGTTGATGGATTCGGCGTCGGATGCTTCTCCATCATCTTCTTCTCCTTCTCCTTGTTCATCCTTGGGCTTTGAGCTGCTCTTGGTCTTGTCCTTTTTCGATTTCTGGGTTAGGCTGGAGGCGAGCTTGTCCCAGTCTTTGGCGCCGTGGCGGGAGGAGGTGGGGTATGATGGGGCTTGGGCTTGTGTGGTGGTAGTGGTGGGTGTAACCGTGGGCTGGGGAGTAGAGATGACAGGTCCGGTGGTAGATTCCAGGGCGCTCCATTTCTGGCCGGGAGTTTTCTTGCGCAGGGAGATTTCGATCTTTGTGGAGAAGACGGAGACTTTAGAGGTGGAGGGGTCGATGGGAGCGAAGAGCGGGTCGAGAGTGAAGTCGTATTCGGCGCCGGAGGGGAGGGGGAATTGGATGGATGTCTATGTATATAGGTTAGTGGCTTGCATGTTTAGGTCAAGGGGAATGAATACATACCGAGTCCTCTTTCAGCTCAATAGCCACTTTATCCTTGGGCACGCCTTTCACGTAGAGCGTCACAACAACCGTCTCACCGGACTGGTACCATTCATGACGGACCTTGACCTGCTGCTGCTGTTGTTGCTGCTGCTGCTGAGTCTCCTTGACCTCAGCTCTCTCCTTCTCCTCCACCTTATCCTCAACCTTCTGACTCTGCTTCTCTTCACCACCAATACCCTCACCAACCTTCCCTCCCCTCAACTCCTCCAACTGTCCCCTCAACTCCTTCTCCCCCGGCACTTTAACCCCCACCGGAACCTCCTCCACCTTCTCCCCACGCTCACCACTCTGCTCGCCCAAACCGTTGACCTTCGCCCTAATCTTCGCCCCCCAAATCCTCACCTCCGCCTCAATACCCTTCCCAGCACCACCCCCCATCGCCTTCCTCACCTTCTCCTCCTTATCTTCCCCACCATTACCGTCCTTATCCAATCCAATCATACCCTCCACCACGCCTACCACCCCCTCCGCAGCAACGTATCTCCCCATGAGAAACAAAACGATGGCTCTCCGCATCTGCGCCTCGACGATCAGCTCGCGTTTCCCCCGCTCGCGGGCGAGAAGAACGGCGGATTCGGCATCGCGGAGGGCGGCGGAGAGGTTCGGTGTGGGCTTTAGGCGTGAGAAGGCTGTTGAGCGTTTGATGAAGTAGCTGGGCGAGCGGGGGTGCGTGAGGAGGGCGGTCGTGTAGTGAATTGTTGCGGTGTGGGGGTCGGACTGTTGGAGGGCGGTGTCGCCGAGGGAGGCGGCGTTCATTTTGAGGTTTTGAGGTGGTGGGTTGGAGTGTGGTGGTGTTTGGATGGAGGTGTTGCGTTGTGCTGTGTTGTGTTGTGTTTGTTGGGTGGGTAGATAGGGTTTAAGTATGGGTCTGAGTACGAGATGTGAAAAATGAGTCTTGTTGTTTGTAAGGGAATCTCCGAAGAGAAAAGGAAATAACGTGAAAGAGAAAGAGGAATACAAGTGGAGAGGTGAATGGAATGGAAACAAGTTCGATGATCTTCTTTGGAGAGATGCGGGGAGCGGAGCATCCACGTGATTGGCTACACATCTATACTCTCCAGATCAACGATAAAGAAGATAGTATACATGAATCATATTATCAATTAGTAGAAGGTTATAGTAGTATAGTAGTAATACATGTACTCATAGAAGAACAATCCATAGAAGATCAGACCAACTCCTCATTGCCAAACTTGCGCGCATACAATCCCAAGGCCCGGATCGGCCAGTACAGCTTATAGTTGGGATACGAAATCATGCTGTCACTCGTTAGTGGAGAACTCTCAATCAATCGATCATGATACTCACCAAGATTGGTTAAACACTCCCTCAATCGACTCCTGCAACCACTCTCCATTGGCCTGCTGCCGCGACATCAGCAGCTGCATTGCTTTCCGCAGCGGCTCCTTATGCGGATACCCGGCCTCCATCAATGCCAGACTGGCCCATGCCGTCTGCACGACCTGCGACTTCTCGTGCTGCACATAGACGTGCTTCTCGCTGCTGAGGTACGACTCGCCCCAGCCGCCGTCCTCCTTTTGCTTCGAGATGAGGAACTCGCATCCGCGTCGGGAGTCCGCGCTCGTTTCGTACGTCTCTCCGATGCTGGCCAGACTCTCCAGGGCAAACATCGCCGCGTACGTGAAGCAGATGCCCCAGGACCCGTACCAGCTGCCATCGGCGCGCTGCACCCGCTTGATGTACTGAACGGCCTTTTCCTTGGCGGACTTGATCTCTGCAGCCCGGTAATTCGGATAGTATTTGCTGAAGAGGGAGAGCGCGGTGACGGACGCGGTCGTGCACTCGGGATAGTCGTATCCGATCATGATCCCGCCGAACACCTCGGCTGCGTTGAGCCACTCGACTTTCTCGGATGCCCGCGTGGTTTCGTACTCGGTGAACCCACCAGTGGGGTTCTGCATCAGGAGCAGGCAGTCGACGCTGTCCTTCAATCGCTCCTCCGAGATCAGTTTCGGGAAGTTGTGCATCTCCTGCAGCTGGATGGTCGAGCGCAGTCCCTCGGCGGTGCAGTCGCTGACCGTGTATCCCTGCGTCTTGTTGCTGAATGGCCATGCGCCCTTGCGGTGCTGGCGGTAGCACTTCTCCTGGTCCGGCACGTTCTCGCGCAGCTGATGGTCTTCCAGGAACTCCAGTGCCTTGGTGAGCATGGGCCGCCATTTCGGGTCATCGCCGAACCCGGCCACCACGATACTCTGCGTGATAAAGGCCGTATCCCATACCTGGACGCCGTTGGTGCCGTTCATCAGCATGCCCTCGTCCTTCATCCACATGTAGTCGTGCAGCCGTTCGCGATGGCGACGGACCGAGTAGCTGTCCGGACCGTCATGTTCGTAGCACACAATCATGTTGAACGGGTTGCTCACAGGCCCCAGGCCAGCGTAGTCGGTATTCTCGTCCTCCATGCGGACCAACTCCCACGTCCACTCCTCCGCGCGACGCACAATGGCAGGGACACGAAGGTAGGGGTTCCAGATGTTGACGAGCAGAGAGTTCAAGGTATTCAGCAGCCAAGTCTTGGGGTAGTAATTGTCTGCCTTGTGAATTGAGTTGCGATGCGCCGCAAAGTCAATCGAGTCATACGGCTGGGTATACAGCTCCTGCCGCAGCTGCTTGGTGAGAGGGTCCAAGGGATGCGAGAACCTCTTAGACCACAGATACGACATGGGCAGAAAGACCTGGCGAATATGAATCCACCAGCGCCAGGGCGCAAACGGCACCCAGTCAGGAAGTAGCCTGGTCGAATCAGTATCCCATCCACAAATCACCCACTAGACATGATAGAAACAAACGTACCAAATCTCCGGCGGCACCGGATTCACACACTCCCAATCCATCACACCCAAGACAGCCAGCGAGAATTTCGCCCAATGGGGCCCATAGATGGCACCTCCAAATTGATGCAACAACCCCCTGGCCTTGATCATCCTAGGATCATCCTCGCTCACACCGATTAACCTCAACGTAACATAATTCATACAAGTACCAAACACAGAACTGTGAGCTTCAATATGCAACCCCCAGCCGCCATCCTCAGGATGCTGCCTAGCAAACAAATACCGCTTAATCTCGGTGGCATACTCCGGCGGAATAGGCGTCTTAGTAACATAGTACGTGATAATCAAGACAGGCAGCAAGAACATGGGCCCGCCATACTCGCACGCCCAATTTCCCGGCTCCAGCTGCAACTTGGAGAAGAACTCCAGCCCGTTCTCGGCGCATTGCAGAGGCGTCTGGGGTTTGGGGAGCTCGGGAAGTCCCGTGGGGAGACCCAAGAAGTACTTATCTGCGATGGATTGAGGCCATTGCTCGTTCTCTGCGTCGGATTCCAGGTAGTGCCAGGTTTGGCGGCCGCGGTCGTCGCGGAGGCGCCAGCGCGTATAGTCAGTTTTGAGATCGCCGTTGGCGTCGGGGGTGAGATGGCCTTGGGCGGGAGTTCTCCACGGGCCGATGTGAGATCCCGACATTGTGATGGGGGGTTGTTGTACACTTATGGTATTGGGGGGGGGGGGGGGGGGGGGAATTGAAAGGGTGGAATGGCAGGGTTGAGATTAGTGGAGAGAGGGATAGTGGGAGGGATAGCTTATAGGATACAACCACACTCGAGAGGAGAGAAAGGAAGAACAACACACTAATCTCCCTTGCCCGGATTTTATTTGCTGCCTGTTGTTCGTGCAGCAGCTGTGCAGTTGGTGTTTTTGTTGGTGCAGGAAACTGAGGGACACTGGCTGCTGAGTCATCAGGGGTGCCTGGCTGGAGATCAGCATAAAGAGAGCAGGAAATCCAGTGTTATAGTTTACTGCTGCATGCAGGAACGCATGGAATAACGGTCGACGCGAGAGAAAGATCGTAACGTTAAATCAGCGGCTATATGACCTGTTACATTAAATATTACTATCTAGTGTTTCTGCACTCTATCATCAATCCCAGAACATATAAAGCACACACTATCGAGAGGTATCAAGTACGCAAAACGACACGGAATCATTCTACCGATTCCCCCGGGTATCAATCCAACCTGTCCCATCCATTACCGTAAATTATGTGATCCTGGCCTCATTCCGACCAGGTGTGAATTACGCCTCTTGCTAGCTTTTTATTTGGCTTCCGCTGCGGCGGGCGCCTCCTGGGTCGTCACTGCAGCCTCTGCCTTGGCCGGCTCCTCGGCCGCCGGCTGCTCTGTCTTGGCTTCCTCCTTGGCCTCCTCCTTTACCTCTTCCTTGGGAGCCTCAGCCTGCTCTGCCTTGGCTTCTTCCTTGGGAGCCTCGGCCTGCTCCTGCTTGGACTCCTCCTTAGGCTCCTCCTTGGGAGCCTCCGGGGCAGGCTCGGCCTTCTCGAGGTTGACCGTGAACGCATCCTCCTCCAGGGTCGCGCCGTTACCACCATAGGTCTTGGGGAACTTGTCCTTCAGGGAAGGGAACTCGCGGGCCAGGTTGGCACCGTTGGAGATGGGGTGGAACTTGCGGGTGGTGTTCTTGCTGAGGAAGACCTTCATGGCGGCGAACATCCAGCCCATGATGGCAGGCACGTTGACGAAGAACTTCTCCCGCAGCAGCTCGGGGTAGGCCATGGAGAACACCTCGATGGTCTTCTTGCTGGCCGCCTTGATGGTGGGGTTCAGCCGGAGGAAGCTGACGTTCTGGTAGTCATGGACCTGGAGCATCTGGTACGGGTCCTCACCGTCGTAGTCGATCACGGTCGTCGCCTCACTCAACTTCAAGTCCTTGACAGCGAGCTCCATGAGCGCGACACGCCACTTGATGAACCTAGGCGACAGTTAGATTTAACCCTCTTCACAATTCCGAAATAGCAGCAACAGCAGCACTTACCCATCTACATCGCCAAAGGTCTGATCAATAGACTTGACATTACCGTAGACGTTCCAAGTAACAATGGTCTCCTTGCCATTCGCCTCGGGATACTTGGTGACATAGCCCAGACCACCATAGCGCTCAGCACTGTAGCGGCCCTCGGTCAGGGCGAGGGGGTTCATCTCCTTGCGCCATTGCAGGGCCTTAGTCAGCTGCTCCTCGGCCAGCTTGACATTACCCTCGTTGGCGCGCAGGAACTTGATGAGAATGTTGACGGTGGGGACATCCGAGGAGTCCTTGAGGGTGACACCCCACATCTCATTGTGGCCAGTGGAGGAGAGAATGGCAGACAGACGATCGAAGAACTGGCTCAGGGCCGGGTTCTTGGCCAGATACTCGGGCTGAGCGGGCTTTTGTTCCTCCTCCTTTGCTGCTTCGGCCTTGGGCTCAGCCGCGGGCTCTTCGGCCTTCTGCTCCTCCTTGGATTCCTCAGCCTTGGTCTCCTTGGTCTCTTCCTTGGGTGCTTCCTCCTTCTTATCCTCGGGGGCCTCCTGGGCGGGAGCGGGAGTGGGTTCCGTCACGGGAGGTTCCGTGGCAGCGGGGGCAGGAGATGCTTCTTCTCCTGTCGTCGCCTGCTCGACTTTTTGTTCGGCTTCTGGCTGAGGTTCAGGTTGAGTCTGAGACTCCGAAACCGCAGGCTCGGTAGTAGTAGTGGCGGTGGTGGGGGGTTGCGCCTCGGGGGCAGCAGGAGCGGCGGCGGTCTTTTCGGGCTGATCGGCCATGATGGATGTAGTGGGATGTATTATTTGGTAGCAGTAGATTAGTGAAAGATAGAGAGAGGGGAAATAAGAATTAAAATGAATGTATGGAATTGCGTGATGCGATCGGACGCGAGCGGGATGGCTTTCCAATAACAGCCGTGGAAATGAACAGCAGGGGAGAAAAAGAGAGAGAGAGAGAGAGAGAGAGAGAGAGAGAGGAAGAGAAAAGAGGAAGAGGAGAAGAGAAGAAAACACGAGAGACCAGAAAAGACAGAAAGCGCGAAAGAAACGAAGCGAAGCGACAAGCAGGCAAAGACGAAACTAAGAAAGCACAGAAAACGCGCGCAATCCAATCAGAGATAGCAGTGGATTAATTAATTAATTGCTGCAGCGGCCGTTAATTTCAATTAGGAGGTTTCAACGGCGATCAGACAAGACAACTAACTGATTTGTTTTATTTATCTATCGATTTCTCTGTCATCTGGAAGGTTTCAGACCAGATCCAGAGTAGACCAAACAAACAACTTAAAATATGGATCCATCCCATGGTTGAAAAGTCATATACCATGACTCTTCACTACTAGATAATAGTAGAACCCAGCACAAACCTTATACTTGATTCAACATCTGATCCATTGAGTGGAAGTGAAGGAAGGCACACACACACACAGAGTACATAGCTAGTACTCCGTAGTACAGTAGAATAACTAACTAACCAAGTTACTCAGAATAGCAACTCGACTAGGAAACCGAAAATGATCCATCCCATCCTCCTGAATCTTGGAGTGGGCCTGCAAGGATGTTTCAGGAGAGAGAGAGACCGACAGACAGACTCACCAAGAAAAATCCCAGAATGCCCCTGACAGGTTACAGCATGCGGTGACTGATCACATCCACTCACTTCCTCCAGATGACATGCAAGGCACCGACTCGAGGGTTGGTTGAGATGCCGACTCTTGGATTCTGATACTATAATTATTCTTCTTGTCTCAGGTGGTCGGATGATTTGACAGCCTCGGGCTTAGCGGAGAGGCGCGTGCTCTAACTCACTATTACTCAGAGTAGTCTGGCCGCGGACTCAAGGTGACTACTTATCACCTTCTCTAATGGCATTGGTTCCCTATTTTTTTTTTTTTTTTTTCTTTTTCTTTTTTTTTTTTTTATCTTCTATGTTGGTTTGATTCGGTTTACGGAGTACTTCCCAGAGTATTGGATGATTCTATTTTTTGACGCGACTCATATAACCCCGAGGGTGACGAGTCCCCCCTGGCCTGCTGTGGTCAGACAAACAGTCTAGAACTCTCCCTGCTTCGGGTGGGTTATTTCCCTGACAGCTAGCTCATTTACTTCATCGTATCTAGTTTTTAAACAAGACGTGTCAATAATCCATAACTCTCTCCCCTCCCCGTACATTTCATTTTTATCTCTCTCGTCTATCAATCGATCAAGCAACCCATCATTCGCTATGAGAGAAAAAAAAGAGCCGACACAATCCACATCAGCTAGCAGGAAGAGTGAACAACTAGAGAAGAAGAAAAAAAAAAAAAAAAAGAAAAAAAGCAAAGTACTTCCCATAGATTCATACAAGTCCGTCCCATCATGACTAAACAACGCTGGGGAATATACAGAGTCCGTTTATGCAGCAAGAATCAACTAGTCCCTCCCTCCATCCTATTTTCCTATCACCTCTTCTCGTCCTAATCCTTCTCGAGTAGAGTGATAACTTAGTCCCGTCCGTCCATTCCTTTCGCTCCCTCACTTTCCTCCATTTAGAAATCGCTCCGGGATCCTAGGCATCGGGGGCGGCACCGCGGCACTTGAGCTGTCCCCCTCATCTTCGTCTTCGTCCATTTCGTCCTCGAGATCCTCAGGGTGGCTGGAAAACAAAGCCCGTCAGTATACCATACCTCCATGAGAAATCCCACAGCCATCCTGGGAATAGGGGAGCAACTTACGCAAGGAGATCCTTGATGTTCCGCATCTCATAGTGCTTCTTCCGATGCTGCTCGAACTGGCGATGCTTTTCCTCGGCTTCGCCCGCCGTCATCAACGTATCTCCACCAGACTCGGTTTCGCCGTTCAGCTCGCCAGCCCCGACCACAACGTGCTTCCCGCCCCGATGTGAGTCATTGCTCAAGCTTCGTTCGCGCACGATCCGATCGGCATCTCCCATATGCGCATCACCACCATACTCCTCGGCCTCTCCCAGCTCCAACTCCGGAATATCGTCCTCTGCGACCGTCTTCTTGGGCGCCTTCTTCGTCTTGTCCAGTTCGTCCACCACTATATCCTGCGCATCAATCAGACTTTCCTCGCCCGCCAGCTCGTCCTCATCCTCGGCGGGGTCATAGCGCGGCGCATAGGGGGTCTTGGGCTCATCGATCTTCATCTTGGCCGTCTTCTCCTGCTCCGTCAAATACAGGTTGGCCTCGTCCCACTTCAGGCGGGGCGACGAGTCGTCGTGATGACCGTGGATGCTGGCAAGAGACTGTCGTCGCGACGAAGACCCGGGGCGAGTGTTGGATGACGACCGACGTCGACCGGCATTCTGGAGGGTGTTCTGAAGCGTAAGTTCCTTGGTGTCCGTAGGGTCGGCCGAGGTTGAAGGGATCGTCAAAGTAGCGTGAGCATGCTGCGCGACCTGGGGCACCTGAGAGCTGGAGTTCTTCAGAATACCTGCTGTCCGATTAGCAACCAGGCGTAGGATGCGGATGATCGCAAGAGGTTTGTTTACCCTTGGGTCGCTTGTGTGCATCCTCCATATGGTGAGACATGATCGCCAAGCGCACCGAAACTGAGTCGTGTAGTCGTGTAGTCGAGATGTATAGATGGGGGGAAATAAGGTAGGAGGTTTGTAAAGTAAACAGCAGCGGCCGCCGCAGAAGGAAAATAAAGTATGAGAAAAAAGAAGAGGGGAAAAGCGGAAAGGGAAGGGATAACAAGATAAGAAGGCGGATCAGATGCGCAATAAATGCGACCCGAAAGAAATTCAATGAGCAGGGGGAAAGGGAAAATTCAATGACAGTCAGCTGCAAGTGCCCGAAAGGAAAGGCAGCATCTGAGGCTGAGCTGGCGACGAGACACACAGGAAGGAGGCCTGGATGAGGCGGGGGTGGGATTCCTCAGCCTCTGACGATGAGCCCGACAAATGAGGGCGGTGGCACGGTTGCGGATGATGAATCACGTTCGCGCGGTCCAGCTGGATCTGATGATTACTTGGTGGCTCGGTTCACTTTCTTTTTTTTTTCTTTCTTTGCTTAGCCAGAACAAGCAGGGGTAAGAAAGGGGAAAAGAAGGAAGTACAAAAAAAAGGGGTCAGAGAGTAAGGCGACCAGAAAATAGTCCAGTTGGGTTGAGACAGAAGTGACAGAAGGAGAAGAAGCAGTAAGAAGTAAATGCAAACAGACAGTCAGTGACCTGGCACGTGGGGCTGCCCGCCGATGACGTCGCAAGCAATCCGAGGGACTGGACTGTTTCCTACTGTTTCCCCTACTGTCCCATCTCCAACTCTCAAACTCTCAAACCTGTCGAAAGATCGACTGTCGACTCCCGACCCACTACGTGGTTGTGGTTGCTACCTGACTACCTGACCCCATCAACGTTGCATAAAGCTGCTTGTATTCTGACCCCTCTGGTGGACCGGGTTTCCCTGCGTCCATCCAGCTGCGGTCTGAGATGCTAACAAACTACAAAGCGTTTCTACACTCCCATCCTTGCCCAGTATGCAATAGAACTCCAAGAGCCCGATTCCCTTCGTCCCCCTTGTAAAGATGCGTCGACTCACCAGCAAGATAGAAAGCAAAGCAACAGAATGGTAGACAAACAAGTGATCGAATAGCAGAATGCCGCCCCAAGCACAAAAAAGAGGTATAAGTGTATAGGGGAATCTCATGACCCTGCCCGGCTCCGTGAAAGACGAAGGATATCCCGCAGAAGAGTAGCATAGCAAAATACAACAGCCAAGGGGAAACCGGGGTGAACACCGTCCATCCAGATCTGTCAAACAGGATATCAATAGATCTGCGCGTCTGCACCAAAATTAGTTGCGTAAGTAGACCCGCGTCGGATGCCAGAAATCGGCAGGTCGTGATTGGTATCAAAGTCATAGAAAGATGTGAGAAGGAAAAAAGAGAAAAAGAAAAAGAAGAGAAAGATATAAGTCCTAAAGATGATCACAAGCACATGCTCGCAAGCAATGAAAGAAAGAAACGAATTGAAAGTAAGGAAAGGACCGAGTATGAGTAGAACTGTAAAAGAAAAGGAGATTTATGCAAGAGACTCGAACTCCTCCCGCTCCCGAAGTCGATTGCGTGCAAGTTCGTCCCCACCACTGGCCGACAGCTGCATCCAGTGCAGTGCCAGGCACATGCTCTGCGGATCGGACTTGGAATCCTTGTCGCGGCGATACATCATTTCAGCTTTGAATGTGTCTCGCAACAGAGTGAGTGGTAGGGTCACCCGCGGGAGGAGTTCAGGGTGGGTGAGGTAGAGAATGGCCAGTTCCCGCTGGGCAACTGGATTGCCTTCTTTGGCAGTGATTATCCACATGCCCGCAGCATCCTCGAGGGCGTGCCCGGGCCGGGGTGTATGGTCGTAGCCGGGCGGATGGCGCCGGCTGAATTCTTGAGATACAATATTATCGGCGATTTCGACCATGCTATTGCAGATCTCGTCCTTGAGGCTCAGAGCCGCCAAGCCAAACTGTAGAAATGCAGTCCCGCTGTCAGTCTTGTTCAACGTCTCCGAAGGAACAAAGGCTGAGATGAACTGCAAGTCACGGAATAGCGTCTTCGGCTTCACTTCGAGGAGGAGGCTGCGTAGTGCATCCACTATCTGATTGTCGGTGGGTGCACAATAGTCGGAGGGTCGGGAGTCGAAAATGACAGACTCGGCCGCAGGAGTCGTCGGTGTATGAGAGGAATCCTGCGCATGAGCCCGCTTTGCATCAGACTCGGAAAAGCTATGACGGGCGCTTCTCTTGTTCTGGAACCCGGGAGTACGACCTCGCGGGTATGAGGGCTGCTCAATTGCACTGAATGGGCTTGTACCGTCGCTATCGGAGTTCAAAGATGCAACAACAAGCGCCCGCAGATCCCGCAATGCCTTTAGCTTGACAAATGGGTTCCCGTGTCGCGAGAAGACTTCTATTAGGCGCCGAAAAACAGACCCGTACGAGAAGCGCTGCGTTTCGTCTGACTGCATAGAATTGTCAGTAGCAGATGCAGACGGTGTCTCGGCATCGCCGAGTGTGGATCGATCTGCAGACTCCAGGGATCTGCTTCGCCGACGGTCCGACGGTGTGCGATGGAGGGTATGATGAACGATTCGCTCATCACACTCGGTATAGAACTGTTGGATGCGCGCGCGTTTCTTCATCTGGGTCCGGATTCTCTTCTGCTCCAGCGCGTTTCCGAACCAAGCGTCCGTCTCACTTCCACAGCTCCACACTGGGGAGCCTAAGTCACTTAGGAGCAAGCTTGTCAGGGTCTGTTTCAGGCCGTCCAAGAAAGCTCCTTTGCTGTGCGTTTTGCGATCATTGCGACGTGACGGCTGAATACCGTTATCGCTGAACATAGAGGGGGGCCGGGAATATAGGCTGGAAGCACTTGGTGCATAATGTGCGGGCTGATGTGGCGTTGACCAGAAAGTGCTGTACGAATCGCCGGTAGTAGTTGAGGCAGCCCTCCCCGGGGACCCGCCGATTGAAGAGGCGTCTGTGATCGAGGGTTCCCGAGGAATTTTCCACTTATCGGACATCAGACTCTGGAAAGAGGACTTGGAGTTCAGCGGAGGTAGGTCCTGCGTGAACCTTGAAGTGTCTGATGGGCGAGTAGTATTCCCCTGCACTGGTGAGGCATGTGGCGTGTCTTCACTAGACATATTGAAAGGCCGCATGCTCGAGGAGAGGCTTAGGAAGCTTCGGTTACTGGAGCCTTCGTACATGACTCGCTCTTTGTGATACAATTCGCTGGACCACAGCACCGGGGTTTCGGCCATGGTCTCGCCAACCAGCCGATTGATACTTGTCTTCACCTCGTAGCAGAACCGGTGAATTCGCTCCTCACCTTTGCAGAAATTGTCGATGTTGTTGTGAGACAGCCATTTGCGGATCAGGTCCACCTGCTCATCTGACAGCTTGTTGGGACCGCCTTGACTGCTCGGTGCCTTCATGATATTCATGACTTGCAACTCTGGTTTTTGGAGAAGAGAATTTCCGAACGGTCTCATGCTGCTGCGAGACCGGCCATCGCTTGGTGCTTGTCTGTAGAGGCGAGCAGAGTAGATCATAGTCTTCAATGCTAGTGCGACGTGTTTGGCATCTTCGTACCTCATCGAGTGCTTTACGTCAGTCATGTACCACATCTTGTCTCGGAGCTTGGCCACAGTGGCCATCATCTCCTTTACGGATTTTTGCACCCGTTGCACATGCCTGTTGAGGGCCACAAGATCCGTTTCACATCGTTCGATAACCGCCCGTGAGGTAGCGAGTGAGCGGACACACGATGCGTGCATGGGCTCGAGAATCCACGAGTCGTCCAGGCGTCGAGATGGGGAGTTTGCAACGCTGCGGACAAGCTGTCGGCCGGCATTCCACCAGTAGTGGGCACCGATGAAATCAGAGTCATGGTGGCAATGTTCCATGGCCCTATCGAACTTTTGCTTTAGGGATACATGAGCGTCTTGGGATGCGCCATGAAGATCTATAAAACCATACTCGGCAGCATCATCGGCAGGGTTATCCTGAATCAATTTCACAATGGCCGTTTGGAGAGCTTCAGAATTGTCTTCCATTCCCAAGGTGGTGGACTGAACGTCATCCACAGAGGCGTTTCCCGGAAAACTGGATGGGCCATCATCGGGGAATAGACCCCAGGTTAAGCATCTTCCATTTCGGGTCATGGAAAAGATGGTCCATTCTTCAGCTGCAGGTGGTTCCAGAGTTGTCCGACCATCGGGCTCGCTCAGGTCTGACAGCTCAAAGCGGATCCTGTCAGCATTGCGGCTCATGCAATTCTCTGGTAACGACAGGAAGGCCATGTCAGAGGCAAATAGTCTCTGGTCCTGGAGGGCGTGAATGGACATGTTATCAGAAGGAGGCCGGAAAAATCCCGGCTCAATAATAGACGCTATAGAGCGATCTGACCGAGCAGCCAAAGAACCAGCAGGGGACGAAGGCATCCCGGAAGATGAGAGTGGGGAATTGCATGTAGAAGCGCTTGTCCTCGGGAAAAGAGCATTCAGCAGGGCAAGAGTATCAGCAGCGGAGAGCATCAGGAATGCAGCAGGTGACTCCCGCCTGTTGAGAGCTGTTGCGCGGGAAGAGGGCTGGGTTCCGCTGACGTTCCTGCGTGGGTCGACGTGGTCGAACCGGCAAAGCATGCTCTCCACGTGCCTTCTCACCGTGGGACGAGCCATAGAATAGTGGTTCCTGCATGTTTGGATTAGCGATGGCTCGTTTATAAGGCTTCATGTAGTGGCCGGATGCAGGGACAACGGACATGGAATGAAGGACAGCAAAGACTTGCGAGTAGGCACGGAGTCCGACCTGTCCGAGGAGTTTCTCTCTAGCATCTTTTCTGATATGGAAGTCAAGCAAGAGACCGTGGGCCTGGACATGGTGTTAGAATAGGAACTTTGAAAACATCTGGGCGAGCCTTCTCATACCTCAGGGTAGGTCAGTGCGCTATAGAGGAACTTTGCAAAGAACCACTGGACGAACAAGAACTCAAGGAACCGTTCACGACCGTCCTGACGCTCGAGTTTCTGTAGAACAGCACTGCTTAATTGCATCACCGCATGCGGAAGCCCTCCATCTGGGTCATCCAGAAGCTGGAACAATGCATCTACTGCAGAAGCGAAGAACTCCTCGGCCACATCGGTCTTCAAGGGGTCGGGAGGCTCTGTACCAAAACTCATGCCAGGGGGGGTTTCTACATGTTCCAGGAGAAATGCGCCGGTTTGCAGGATATCCATGAGATAGAGCTCAAATTTGGGCTTCGCTTTCCATTCACTGTTTGTGGCCCAGGCACCTAGAATGTGGCCGAGAAGGGGATCGTACTTGATGCCGCCATCGGCTACAAGTTTTGCCAAGACAGACGACCAAACATCCAAGCGGAGTTGTGCTTCCGGGGCATCTGAATCCAATGGGGACGCATAAACGTTGAACAGCAGAGTAGACAGGGCATCCGTGCGTTCAAAAGTCAAGGCGCGATCTTTAAGGGAAGAGGCAGAGGAGCGCTTTGAAAAGGAAGCATGGGTCCGGGAACGGGATGCAGGTGGTGGGAATGACATCTCACTGGGATCGCCCGAAGCGCCCGCAGATGATACCAAGGCCGTCAGTTGGCTAGGAGTCAAGGCTCTTATCCTCTCCAAGATAAATTGAGGATCGGTACGGGCCAGATGTAGAATTTCCAAAAGATCGGACCTAGATTGGGGACTCAACTGAAGGAAAAAGTCCGGGGAACGGTCCACGGAGGACTCGCGGATGGGCGACCATTCTTCCAACGGATCCTGCCGGTGGAAGTTGCGCCGGAAAGCGGAATCGCACGATTCCTGGAGGTCTACCAGGGTATGATAGAGAGCAACAAAAGTGGGCTTGTCATCGTGTTTGAGGCGGTCGACCAAGCCTCGTTGGACGATTGAGCTGACGCGGACGAAGCGCGCCGAAATCCCCATTGAAACCTTGAGGGCATGGAGACGGTGCTCCAATGACTTCCGACGACTCTGATTATGTTGATTCTGACGATAACTAACGGCCAACTCCTCAAAGGATACCTTGGGCAGCTCCGTAGGCAGGGCGCCATGGTTGTTTTCCTGGGAATGTCCATCCTGGGAGCAGACGGGGCTTGCGACACGCGAAATCGGGCGATCCAAATCGCCAGACTCACCTA